>NC_080396.1:53929687-54251250 GCF_030265065.1 Corythoichthys intestinalis | reverse complement strand
TTTTGCCTTACCAATACAATTAATAATAACAAAACAATTGTACATACTTAAACTAGTGTATATTAGAAGAACTAAACATTTACAAACATTAGTTATATCTGCCGTCCATCACACTGCCAGTAGGACTCCTTAAAGAAAGTGCCTTGAGCAATCCAACTCACTTTTCTCTAATCTCTATAATTGCGCCAAAAATCTTATCTACTTTAGTGTCTTTAATTTCTTTAATAGGCACTTCTCGCTTGCCTGACCACATAATCCCTGAACATTGACACTATTGGTTTTCTTAAAACTTTGTCTGTCCTAATGTCCTAATTTTACATTTCAGTGCCTGAACTGTCTCTTGCCGTAACATAGACTATATATCATTAGTATTTAAAACATGTTTTGCATTTGCATTTAGAGGTTCCACTGTAGCAATATACCGGCATTGTATATTACTATATACTATATTATATACTATATTATTAGAAATTGAATTTGAAAGCGTCAGAGCAGAGGATGAGCTAGGGGGGGAAAAGCGGAGATAGTATATACAGTATGCTCCACTTTCATTACATATTGATACTAAAACAATTAAAGGTATTTATCAGATTCTTTTTGACTTTTTATGGAAAAACAAAACTCATTATATATATAAAAAAATCAGTGGTTTCGAATATCTAAGAGAATGAGTGGGGGGTCTTAATTTTCACTTTTACACTTTAGCACGCTGAATAAACTTTTAAAATCAATTGGATCAAATAGATTATAAAAATAAAAAAAATTAAAAAAACTTTAACAGGTTGAAACTTTTCCCAGTTAGTTATTTTCCGAAGTTGGTAGCTTAAAAAATCTGTAAATGTATAAATTATAATAATGATAACTTCCCGTTAAAGCAACACTAGAGAACTTTACAGCCTTTAAACAACCTATAAAATATCTTCATAACATTTGTGATGATATGTAGACTGACAACTAGTTGAATGACATGTCTGGTATGGCTTGAGGGGGTCTGTATCGCTTTCACTGGCACTAATTAAGGAGGCTTTGAGGATGTTGGCAGGAACCTTATGACACACAAAAAAAAAACTGCAAATGTGCTGACGGCATTACAGCACATATCACCTTCCCCTATCCCCAGTCGTTATAAAGACGGAAGTCGATGCATATGCTTTCGCATGAAACTTTGCAAAGATGGCAGGGCAACAAAAGAGCCGAAATGTTTTGTCTAAAAAGACAAAAAAAGAGAAAAATCAAGGCTATCGGGATAAAAGAACACTCAAGAATAAACATTGGCTCGGCTTTTACTCACTGGCGTGACCCCCCTAACCCACCCGAACTTGTCAGCAAGTCACTGACGAGTTCAGATGGAGGGGGGCATTGTGTATGGGGTTATATTGCTGACACTATTCTGAGCGAGCAATAATGGAAATTGAGCAAAAATAACCTAGATTTCGAGCACAAAAAACTATATTGAGCGAGCAGTTAAAGATTTTAAGCGAGCAATCGTAGATTTTGAGCACAGAAAATAATATTGAGCAAAAAAAAATCTACTCTGTGCCGCTCAATTCCCCCCTCCTGCTCTCGCTATGTATGTCGACTCCGCTCAATTCGCCCCTCCTGCTCTCGCGCCGTATCTCAACTCCTCTGCTCGTCGGTTTCTTTTCTCTGCGCGCTGAGTTGTAGGGATGGACGGATCGATACCAAATTATCGATATTTCAATCCAGTGTATTAAATTTTAGGTATCGATCCCTAAGCAAAAGTATCGATATCTGGAATTAATATATTTTCTTTGTCAATTTTTGGGTGTATTTTTGTGCACGCTTTTTGTACTACTTTTCCCTTTCGCATTCTACACGCACGTAAGCAGTGCACACACATAAGCAGTGCACCGGCGTGTGCTCCCGCCCCCATTCACGTCCCTATCCTGTGTCCAACAGCATGCTTTTCCTCCGCCCCTCTCACGCCTAATTTCTTACTTAACCTTTTTATTATTTGTTATTCATTTATTATTATTTCTTGTGAATTTATGTTTCATATTTTTATTTTTTCATTAAATATTTGTCCATATTTTTTTATGTTACAAACAATTAAATGCTTGATTTCTTATGTTTTGTTGCTACTTATTTTTATTTTGTTAAAGGTCTGTTTCAATTATTTCAAGATGTTTTTTAAATTTTATTTTTATTTATTTATTTTTTCCAAATCTGTTTGAAAATTGTGTTAGTAAATTAAAATTCAAAAACGGAAAATGACTATTGATTATTGGATTTGTTTTTAGTGATCTACCATTTGAGGGCGGTAACATGCTACTAATAATTTGTTCTTTAATTAGATCAAAAATATTTAATTTAGGTAGATTAAAATTTGATCAAATACAACGTGTAGCAGGGAAATGTTCTGTGCATATGAATTTAAGGGTCATGGTTAAAGAGAGAGACTGACTAATCAGACTTTGTTGTTGATGGAATGGTTTGTGAGTTTGAGGGAAACTGCTTTGCTCGTTATTAAAAGCAGCAGTTTTCCATTGCAAAGCATATTTGACACAGACTTAGTAGTTTTTGAGTGCTTGATGTAATTGTACATTAGATATCATCAGATTGGCTGAGAACACTGCAGGGTTGTCTATATATATATATATATATATATATATATATACAGTGCCTTGCAAAAGTATTCGGCCCCCTTGAATCTTGCAACCTTTCGCCACATTTCAGGCTTCAAACATAAAGATATGAAATTTAATTTTTTTGTCAAGAATCCACAACAAGTGGGACACAATCGTGAAGTGCAACAACATTTATTGGATAATTTAAACTTTTTTAACAAATAAAAAACTGAAAAGTGGGGCGTGCAATATTATTCGGGCCCTTTACTTTCAGTGCAGCAAACTCACTCCAGAAGTTCAGAGAGTTCTGTGATAGTCTCAGGGTTCTGTTTAAAGTGCAGAGAGCATTATGAAAACCAAGGAACACACCAGGCAGGTCCGAGATACTGTTGTGGAGAAGTTTAAAGCCGGATTTGGATACAAAAATATTTCCCAAGCTTTAAACATCTCAAGGAGCACTGTGCAAGCCATCATATTGAAATGGAAGGAGCATCAGACCACTGCAAATCTACCAAGACCCGGCCGTCCTTCCAAACTTTCTTCTCAAACAAGGAGAAAACTGATCAGAGATGCAGCCAAGAGACCCATGATCACTCTGGATGAACTGCAGAGATCTACAGCTGAGGTGGGAGAGTATGTCCATAGGACAACAATCAGTCGTACACTGCACAAATCTGGCCTTTATGGAAGAGTGGCAAGAAGAAAGCCATTTCTCAAAGATATCCATAAAAAGTCTTGTTTAAAGTTTGCCACAAGCCACCTGGGAGACACACCAAACATGTGGAAGAAGGTGCTCTGGTCAGATGAAACCAAAATTGAACTTTTTGGCCACAATGCAAAACGATATGTTTAGCGTAAAAGCAACACAGCTCATCACCCTGAACACACCATCCCCACTGTCAAACATGGTGGTGGCAGCATCATGGTTTGGGCCTGCTTTTCTTCAGCAGGGACAGGGGAGATGGTTAAAATTGACGAGAAGATGGATGCAGCCAAATACAGGAACATTCTGGAAGAAAACCTGTTGGTATCTGCACAAGACCTGAGACTGGGACGGAGATTTATCTTCCAACAGGACAATGATCCAAAACATAAAGCCAAATCTACAATGGAATGGTTAAAAAATAAACGTATCCAGGTGTTAGAATGGCCAAGTCAAAGTCCAGACCTGAATCCAATCGAGAATCTGTGGAAAGAGCTGAAGACTGCTTTCACAAACACATCCATCCAACCTCACTGAGCTCGAGCTGTTTTGCAAGGAAGAATGGGCAAGAATGTCAGTCTCTCGATGTGCAAAACTGATAGAAACATACCCCAAGCGACTTGCAGCTGTAATTGGAGCAAAAGGTGGCGCTACAAAGTATTAACGCAAGGGGGCCGAATAAAATTGCACGCCCCACTTTTCAGTTTTTTATTTGTCAAAAAAGTTTAAATTATCCAATCAATTTTGTTCCACTTCACGACTGTGTCCCACTTGTTGTTGATTCTTGACAAAAAATTAAAATTTTATATCTTTATGTTTAAAGCCTGAAATGTGGCGAAAGGCTGAAAGGTTTAAGGGGGCCGAATACTTTTGCAAGGCACTGTATAATGAACTTCCGGTTTCGATATCGGATTGGGATCGCAATATTTGGCCTTGGTATTAATTACTTGGTATCGGATCGAATCCAAAATCACTGGTATCACCCATCTCTAATCTCGACTCCTCTCCTCTGCTCTGCAAATTTCCGCCAGCTCTCTGATTGGTTGGCGGAAATACCGCCCGCTCTCTAATTGGTTGGCTTCGTGACACGTTGGTGACGCATGTGCTCAACTCAGCGTGCAGAGAAAAGAAACCGACGAGCAGAGGAGTTGAGATACGTAGCGAGAGCAGGAGGGGGGAATTGAGCGGAGTCGAGATACGTAGCGAGAGCAGGAGGGGGGAATTGAGCGGAGTCGAGATACGTAGCGAGAGCAGGAGGGGGGAATTGAGCGGCACAGAGTAGATTTTTTTTTGCTCAATATTATTTTCTGTGCTCAAAATCTATGATTGCTCGCTTAAAATCTTTAACTGCTCGCTCAATATAGTTTTTTGTGCTCAAAATCTAGGTTATTTTTGCTCAATTTCCATTATTGCTCGCTCAGAATAGTGTCAGCAATATAACCCCATATTGTGGGAATACGGTACAAAATCTGACAATCCTTATTTTCAAAATCGTCATATGATATTGTTTAGCCACAACTGGATTATTTACCTCATTATTATTCATCCTTCACACAGCAGCTGGAGACAGAAATGTCATTCAATCCAAGTGCAAGTGACCGGGAGATCAGGATTTTAAGATACTGTGCGCTGGCCCTCATGGGAAATGCAGTCTTCCTTAAGTCAAAACACTACCGCTTTTGTCCACCTGTGCAGCTAAAAATGACCAAAACTGAAAGTTCCCTAGTGTTGCTTTAAAATTTCTAACTTCTACGAACAAGTGCTACTGGCATGGTCTTTGCTGTACCAGCATAATTTATCACCACACTCTTATTCTATTTGGAACAATAAGGATATACTTTTTAAAAATCCATATCTATCTATTTTCATATCATCAGAAACACTAAATACCTGGAACTCCTAAGCAGTTTGCTTTTGTTTTTGATGCTGTTCCCTCTGGGGTGTCCAAGTTATTAAGGGATTTTGATCCTGAATCTATACTTAAAGCTCCTCCTTATGATGTGACTTAATTATATGTTGGAAAAGTGTGCTTTAACTCGTGTTTTTCAAAGAACAACTGCAAGTTACACGCATTGTTTCAGTGTTACACTGTTTCTCTATCAAAAAGTGAGTCTTTCTGGAATCGTCGTGTAAGGAATGTACGTAGGAAGATGGTGTGATCTCGCCTATAGAAATATTTTTTTGGTAAATAAGGTTAAAGAAGTTTCTTTCAGATCATTCATTGTTGTTACCCTGTAAGATCTTTTTTGGTAAAGTTAAAAAATGACATTGACCTAAAATGTGCTTTCTGTGATGCTGTGGTTCACCTGCTCTGGAAATGATATTTCTCATAAGGTTTGGCAAGCTAACTGCATTGTATATGTATATTTTTTATTTATTCCCTTTTTATCTTCATTTGAATTTTTTTTTTTTTTTTTTTTTTGGCTTTGTATCGTTTGATAGATCCTATAAGGAAGAATAATATTTTGTTAATCTGATCTTATTTTTGGCCATTTTTTTAAATAAGTGCCAATTCTCTAAAACAAAACAGCATTTTATTGTCTTAAAATGGCTCAATATATTAAATCTACATTAAAAAAAAAAAAAAGGCTTTGTGTTCCAAATTAAATGTCATTATTTATACATTTTTTTGAATTATAAATTTTTTTGAAAACCGCTGGCATATTTTAATTTGTATATTTTTTATTTTGCGCTAATATTTGCTTTATTTTTTATTTGTTGTTATTTTTCTGTCTTCAATGTGTGGATATATGTAAGTCTTTGCAGGAACTGAAGTTTCAAGTCAACCTACTTCAGTTGAATTTTCATGGTTTGATGAAAACCCCCACAAAGTCAGGTTACTGCCAAAGTCTCATAGTTTTAATTGAACTGCACTTATTTTAACTCATACTTTACATTTCAGTGAACTGGAGTTACATTTAAATACAGTACATATAAATTAAAGCAGTTTATAAACCTGGGACTCCTGAGTCACAGCACAAGGTATAACCAATTAATCAATCAAAAGGGTACCCTTTTGATCAATTCTCAAGTTTACTCAACTTCGCATTTCAATTTCACATTTTTGTTTTCAAATTATACCCACGCAATTATTTAAGTTTTGCCCCAAACCTGGATAATTCAAGTTAACACAATTTTACAAAGTCAACAACTTAATGCATGAAGACAATGATGTAGTAGTCATATCAGGCCCTAGGAGGCAGTGCAGTTTCACAAGGCGACAACCAATGATGCACTTCATTGCAAAAACATCCTCAGACCGGAAGACAACATACCTGCTCACTCGAACATAATGCGTCCACGCGGTTCCTTCTTTTGCTTCAAAAGGGACAAAAATGCGAACATAAAATATAAATGAATTAAAAAATATTATAAAAATAGTAAATCAAGGCCGATGTTCCAACATGTTTTTGTTTTGAATGTTTAGTAGCAGCAACTGCGCATGCCCAAATGGACGTGTGCGAGTGCTGATGTCAATGCAGCGAGAGCGTTCCATTTAAATGGTTGAAGAGCAATCCCCACAATAGAATTGTTCCACTTTAGAGGCCGGAATCAAAAGTTTGCATCTTCGCCTTCCATTTTTGCCGTCGCTGTGTTTCGGACATTTGTTTAAACAAAATCAAATAAGCCAAAATACATATTTTCTACTTAGTGCATTATAAGAGTCTACAAAATTGTTACTTTTCAGCCAATTACCGAAATATTTCACATTGCAGGACCAATTTCCATCCTTCCTTAACCTCCTTCATTCTTGTACTGTGCAGAAGCGGCTAAGAGCATGTGCCTAGAAGATGGGAGGCCGCACCATATGATATGACTGTAATCTCCCATTTAATCCTCTCAACAGTGGAAAAAATCCTTACCAAGAGCTTTGCACATTTTTTAGAAAATCATATAGCATATGCATCCTTTCTAAGATCATCAGCGTGTGTGTATGTAAATTTATCTGGTATTTCCCATATAGGAATATAGATCTGTCATGCAGCCAAATGTGTGCGGGGTGTGGTAAATTGTTTGAATGAACTGGATTTAATGTCTATGTCCCCAGTTAAGGTGCTGTTTATGGCAAGCATGTTTGAATGGATTTACACTGTAGCGGGATAATGAGATTTTGTGTGGGGCACCCAGTGAGTGAAGCGGTGCGTCACTGTCACTTCCTGTGTGGTTCTAAAATGTGAGGTTGGCTGATAAATGACTTTGCTGATATGCTTGGTTTTGCACAGTATATAGTACTTGTCGCGAAGGATGAAGAAATATACTTGGTGACTAAGTGTCACAGCATTAACCAGAGGAAGCGAAAATAAGTACTTTTCCAATTTTTGTTGTTGGTTGTACGTATACTCAACTGCCAAAAGTTTCAAATGAATGCTGTAATTGTTCCTTCAAATAAAATTAGATTACAGTCTCATATATCTAGTTGTCAAGTTGATTTGTTAGATATGAATAAAATATTATGAGTGAAGACACCGTAAGTCTTTTCATGATAGTGTTAATGGTACACCATTTTTGCCCTGCAGAAATACAAGGAGTTCGACAGAGCTGTGCATGTGGAAGAGATTGATGGACTGCGCCTCGTGAAGAGACTGGCAGAGAACATGGAGGAGATGTTTCACAAGAAAGCCCAGGCAATGAAGGTACAACACATGAGCTATCAAACATTATACAAATTTGACCTGTAAAAAGCCCGGTAAATACAAAAATAATAAATTAATTATTCTTAATTAAAAGTATTTAATTAAGATGATCTACCTTAAATGTGTTAGCAAGTTATGTATCTGCATGTACACAATTCCACTTGTGGCAGGGGTTAGATGACAAGACAAGAAGTTCTAAGACCAAAGAGGAATAGCTCAAGAGCTACTTCAGGACTATTCTAATACAGTATTTTTGGAAAAGGGGTTTAAATTGTTAATTTTTTAGTATACAGTATAGTATATACTGTATTCCCTTTTCAAATGTCATTATATAAAGCAATAGGATTTTCTTAATGATAAAAGTGTAATCTAGACTTTAAAGCTGGGGCCTCATCATCATCATCATCATCATCATCATATATTCATATCATATATCACATTATCATCATCATATATCATATAATATATTAAATCATCTATTCATATCTAATATCATATATCATATCATATAATCATATTTGAAGATAACACAATACCACTAATAATTAATTTATATGAATAATAGACTTATTATTTATGTGTCAATGAGTCAGACTCACTGAGCTATTACAACTCTGCTAAGTATACATGGGAGTTCCCTTGATTTACACTTGCCCGTGGAAGCTCTTCAATCTTTGTCCCTGGCTTCTTGAGGCACATTTAAGAGACCTCAGGCGCTCCTAATATGTTGTTAGGTGTACAACTTCAATGATTTTGTCAGTTTCAAGCTATTTCTGTGACCATTGGAGATTTTTGTGTATTTAACACAAAAACTATTTTGTTCACGTAAAAGCCATTTTGCTCAAATAATGAACCCGTCCACACAAATGCTAAAACGTTAATTATAAATTCTACTTTGTTTCATGGATACATAGAATTTTTAAAGTCCTGACATGTTTTTTGAGTCTGTTGCCATAAAGAGATAAATGTAGTTTTTGACAAGAGTATGTTTTTTTCCAGCACAGTTATAAGATGCGTTGTGTCCAGTAACAGACTGTGACTCTTTTTCTGTGCCATGTCCCGGAGAGTGTGTAAAATCCCTGAAGATATAAGGGCTCTGTGGACTAATGGCTCTCTCAAGCTCTTTTCCTGGATGCAGAATGCCTAATAATTGTTCATCTCAGTGGATTTTGAGTGTGAAGGTAATGTTCTGAAAGCTGATGAGAGGGGATACGGCCACTCTATAGTCAATTAACACCAATGTATAAAGACTCACACACACACAAGACGTTGGCGTTCAGAACTACATTGTGAGTGCTTTGTTTGCAACCACTACAAAAGAGCATCAACAAAAACCACAATAAATACTGTATTTTTGAAATGTTCATTTCTTACAACAAAAGATTGCAGTGGATTACAAATATGATTTAATATAATTGAATTAGAGGTGCGACAATCAATTAATCGACAACTAATCGATTAGCAAATGAATCGACAACTACTTTGATAACTAATTAATCGTTTAGGACCTTCTTCACCTGCACTTATCTACATTTTTTAAATTATAACATATATAACTTCTCAGTGGTAAATATTATCAGATTTCTTCATGATATTTTTGTTAGGTCAAAGTAGGACATGAAAAAATATCTGCTTTGACTTTGGAAAAAAAAAATTCATATTTTTCACATAATTTTCAGACATCTTCTGTTTAAACTAGCTTCTTAAAAAGGCTGCAACAACAATTTGATTAAAATCAATTGATAAATTACCGTACTGGCCCGAATATAAGACGGCCCTGATTATAAGACGACCCCCCCCCCTTTTTCAAGACTCAAGTTTGAAAAAAGACTTTTTGAACACCAAATTAATTTTTATACAGAAAATGATTACAGTACATCTGAAACAAATGATTATGACAATATATTTGAGAGAAAAAGCATGTTATTTTGCCTCATTCAGATCTTAATATCTGAACATTTATATATGTAAACTAAAGTGCAATCACATTTGTAAATGAACGGCTTCTGGTTTTTGAAATGTAAATAAATCAATCTATTGTGATAAAACAACAAAATTGCATTAACTGCATTAACCATCAAAGTGAAGTCTAACTGTAACTGTAGTCTTGAAACAAATCTGAATAAGGAAAAACATTGCAATAAAATAATGCAAACTGGTTAAACTTGAGAGTAGCTGAGATCTGTCATGACAGAACATCACTTCAATGATATCTGGCGCCATCTAGCGTCGTGAATGGGTATAACGTCTAGACCGCGAATATAAGACGACCCCCACTTTTTCAGTCTTATTTCAATGCAAAAAACACTGTCTTATATTCGGGCCGATACGGTAGTTGCCATCATAGTTTACAACTGTAATCAATACAGTTGTAGACTACAGACTAGACAACATTTAAGTCAGGAAGCTATAATAAAATATTATTTTTGAAGGAAATAGTTATCCATTTTGTCTTCATTGTTACATACAAGATGCCTAGAACAACTTCAAGGTAAATTGTGAAGGTAATTGAAAAAAGTGGCATTTATCCAATTAATCGATTAATAGTTTAATTATTCGTCCGATTAATCGAGGATGAAAATAATCGTTATTTGAAGTCCTAAACTGAATGCAGCAGAAAAAACATCATTTCATGAAGAAAACAACTTTCTGGCCAGTTCATACATTACAGCATATTATAGTAATTAAAAGATAATAATGTTTGTACACCTGACCCTACCAGGATCCCACATTCGCTTGACTTGCTGAAAAAGTCGCATTGTTCGGAACTGATCAATGTTCCTGCCAAGCCAATGAATAGTTGCCATTACTTAACAGGCTCGTATTTTGTTCTTTAATTAAGGAAGACGCTTGTAAAATCATAGGATACGTATGAAAAACGATCTTTGTTTAAAGTTTATCTTTCATGCGCCAAAAAAGTACTTTCAGTCTTTCTATCTTAGAATCTCAGCATTTTCACCTCCTATAAAGAGAGGGATTTCTCACAAAACATAACACCATAAGAAGAGTGTAACTTCGTATTGAGAAAATGAGTTACTTTGTCTGGTGCAGTTTGATCAACTGGACCATATAGATAGGAAATGTGGAAAATGGAAAAAGCCTTAGTTTTATGACCTAAATGGATAGGAAATGTACTCCTTATATGGTGCTATCATTATTCCACTTCATCACCACCTTTTTCATTTTTTCACCTTTCACTGAATTATTAGTAATAAACACCCTATGGAAGTCCATGTCAAGAACTCTCTCTTCATCTCACTTTCTATCCAATTTCCCTCCTCTGCTTATATTAGCGAAAGTCTCATCTGTCAGGCCAAGCATGCACACTCACAGCTGTCCTCAAAAATCCCTCTCTCTTATGTCTGGTTCGTCTCTCCCTCTCTCTCCCTCTCTTGCTCTGTACCGCCTCTGCCATCTCCGTTGTTTCCTTTTTTTTGGCGCTGCAGAGATTCAATTTCCGTGCAGGCGCTCAGCCCTGTCCATCACTGTGGTTTTATCTCCCAGTCTCTGTGTCAATTCCCTCTCTTTATCGCTTGCTACCACCTGCCGAAAGGCATGGGGTGCACCTGTAAATATGTGTGCTCTTTTAAAATGCGTTTAGGTGAAACAAAGTGTTTGATTTAATTGTGTAACTAATGGTTTTGATTGAACAGTGTGTAATAGTATGACAAAGCTCAACCTGTCAGCTTTTATTTGTTTACCAGAGTAGCTGTGTATTTATTTTGTTTCGTTTATTGAATTGTGGAAGTGTTGTACTTGTTTTTTTTTGTTTTTTTTTTTATTTTAACTTGACCAAAGTAAACACAGTTTGTGCATTTGATAACATGAGGGTATGTTGGTATATTTGCTGAATGCCATAGAAGCCATTCATCTAATTATTTACAGTAAATAAGAGGTGACCCAATCAATCGATCGATCAATCAATCAATCAATCAATCAATCAATCAATCAATCAATCAATCAATCAATTAAAGAAAACAGTCTTAGTTGTCGATCTTATACAATATTACCTCGACATACGATCCTTTCAACATCCGACGTAAAATTTCAATTGTCATTTGCCTCGACATGTGATGACATGCTCGAAATACTACGATTTATGACGGCGTCGCAATTTAATTGTTTTCCCGCAAGATGGACACAAAGCGGATTTTATTGTGAGAGAACTCAACAATGGTCTCAAGAAGGTTAGTGCAAGTGCTGGAAAAAGGAAAAAAGGTGGCATTTACCATTGAAATTATGAAGGAAATGATAGAAAAATATGAGCGTGGTGTGCATGTCAGTGATCTGGCCCGAATATGTCTACAATCTCGTGGATTACTCTTATTATTATGTATTATTATTGTAACATCGGCAGGGAAGTCACCAGCTTCGTCAGGTTTTTAATCATGTATTTCAGAAACTGTGTAACACAACACGGATACTGTTTGTCGTAGCCGACGCCAACAATAACAGAACATGGAAAGAGAATGTGAAATCTTTGCTGTACCTCTCTCACTTTCTCGAAAGTCACAAGGTGCGTTCAGTAGCAGCATGCAAAACACAACAGCCACATTAGAACCCCAATCATAACATAATTATTATTATTATTATTGATATTATTATTACGATTTGTATTTATAATTTTTGCTGTGTGTAATTGCTATTTGTAATTGTACCTGCAGTATTTATTAAGAATTTAGCGTAGGTTTTGATCTGTGGAACGAATTCATCAAATTTTAATGTATTCTTATCGGAAAATCCTGCTCGACATACGACCATTTTGACATACAAACCAAGTCCTGGAAAGAATTAAATTCGTATGTAGAGGTACCACTGTATATTTATCAAAAAGCCCCCATTTGCCTAAAAACACATGCTTACATGAAACCAGCGATGATTGTGTGCATTCTAAATTACAATAGAGGTGCTGTAACACTCTTTGAAGTCTGGCAATATATTATGCACTTCAAAAGACTACGGTAATTTTTTTTGCACTGTTTCGCCAATGGGATGTTTTCCTTCAATCAGTCATTACCTGCTGATATCGTTTTACCTGTGGCAGTCACTCTGTAGTGTAGCGTGTGGAGCAGGGGAAGTGTCCACATTGATATGTGAAATAAAGCACATATATTACTTCAAAAGTAATTTCACCTTCAATGGTCTTAAAACTACTGCAGTAGTCACAAGAATATATCATTTTAATAGAAATGAATCATCAACTGCCGGGAAATATTTGAAAAGTTAGTAGTTTTGTAACTGACTGTATTTGTTTTGACTCGTTTTTTTTTTCTATCCCAGAACAATATTGAAATGGTCAACAAAATACAAAGAGCTTTCTTCTTTTGTTGTAATAACCACACAAAAAATGGTCATTTGAAAGTAAATCTCCAGGTACCCTTTGTAATTTAAAAAAAAAAAATTATTTACTGTATTTTTCGAGCTATAAGTTGCAGTTTTTTTTCATAGTTTGGCTGGAGGTGCGACTTATACTCTGGAGCGAGTTGTGTGTGAAATTTTTAACACATTATTATATCATTTCACATGTTATTTTGGTGTTTTGCACTGATGGTTTGGTAAACTTGTTAGCTTGTTCTTTATGCTATAGTTATCTGAATAACTCTTAATAGCAATGTTACGTTAACATACCGGCCACGTTTGCATTTCGTTGTTCATGCATCATGTAACATTATCATATTGTACACTTATTCAGCATGTTGTTCTCTATTGCGTTTTTATTTTAAATTGCCTTTCAAGATGACATATCTGTTCTATGTGTTGAATTTTATCAAGTAAATTTCCCACCAAAATGCGACTTTTACTCCGGTGTGACTTACTGTATATGTTATATATATATATATATATATATATATATTTTTTTTTTTTTTTTCCTCTTCATTTTGCATTTTGGGCTGGTGTGACTTATACTCACGTGGACTTATAGGCTAGACTCATACTACAGGTCTTAATGCTCGAATCCGATTTTTTCGTGTTTTTCCGACTCGAGTCAGGCATTAACTTGATGGTCTGAACGGGACAAGTCGCATAGAAGTGGACCATTTCAAATCAGATCTGAGTCACTTTCGTATGTGGTTCAAATCCGATCTGGGCCACATTTTTTCAGAACGTGACTGGCGGTCTGAACTGTCAAACTCCCAAATCGGAATTTGTGCAGCAATTACATCAGCAAAAAGCAAGAGGCACGGAGGACGGCAGCCATGTAGGCATTAGCGCCTAGCTTGAACTCTGCTTTTAAGCACGAAGCCGGCTGGACCACAGTCATAAAAAAATAAAACGAAGGAAAGAATAAGCCTTACAGTTTTCGATTTTCATTCTGTGCGCCATATGAGCAATATTTCATTATTGCACACATGGCCGAGTCGGGGCAAACTGACACACCCACGTCATTTCACGCACACATGTCAAGGCTCGTGTGTGCGTGTATGCGTTCTATCAGTCCATATAAACTTTGAATATAAGACTAAATGGGGATTATTAATGTCTGTTATTTGTGTCCTCTTTTTGGAAATCAAAATATGATCACTCTGGAATGACATACAGCTAGCATGTGTAATTTGATTTGAGGCTTCTGCGCATGCGGGTCTCTTTGCAGAGCACATCTCGGACTGCGAATTAGTGCGCATTCGTGATACTTGAACGGTCTCAATGGACAAAGGCAGTCTGAACGGGCACGACAAAAAAACAGATATGACAAAAAATCGAATTTGTACATTAAGACCTGTAGTATGAACCTAGCCATAGTCGCACCTGAGAATAAGTCATGTAATACGGTACCTGTAATCAGATATCCTGTAATCCTGTAATCACATGTCTCCATTTTGGTAGTCGTTAACTGAGCTAAATTGTGCACCAGTTGAATCGGTGAAGTAGAAAATTCTGCACTGACAAAATGTCACGTCTCCGTAGTCTTGTTAATGTTTTGTGTTGGTTCATGTCAGATTGTTTTATTTTGGTAGTGGCGTTCCTCATTGATTTAACTTTACTTCCTGCTCGTGCCAATCAGGCTGATCGTGTCCACCTGTATAAATAGTCCATCTGTATAAATAGTCTGCGTCTAAGCTTGCCTTGTGTCTGTTTGTCTGCTATCCTGCCACGTCCTATGCCACATCCTTATGTAAGCCCTTTTGACCACCATGTTTTTGAACCAATGTCTTTTGTTTTTGTGGAATTGACTCCATTTGTGTTGATTTTTTTGTTATCTTCCTTTTTTCAAACCTTATGAAATGGTAAATATAACTTTTGTTTGACCTGAACTGTTGAGCATTTGGGTCCTTTAGTGCATCCGTGTCACAAAAGTTCTGTAGTGTGTAAAGCAGGGGTGCCCAAGTCCGGTCCTCGAGAGCCCCTATCCAGCTTTTTTTCCCAAGTCTCCCTTCGTTAACACACCTGAATCAAATGATTAGCTCATCAGGAAGCTCTGCCGGAGCCTGATAACAATCCTGATTATTTGATTCAGGTGTGTTGGAGCGGGGAGACATGGATAAAAAAAAGCTGGATAGGGGCTCTCGAGGACCGGACTTGGGCACCACTGTTGTAAAGGTTCCTTGTTTTGAATTTAACCTGCTATTAAAATGTTATTTTATTAAAACTAATTGTGAAACAGCATTTGTAATTTTTTAAATAATTCATGTGTTTAAGTCTTTCCCTCCAAAAAAAAAAGGCAGTGCTAGAAGGGAGTGTAAAGTCACTGACGAAAAGTCAGTGATGAATTGCAGGAATGCTGTCTCCCTTTCATATTCCCTTTGTTTGTCTCCACCATGCTTTGTCTGTTTGGCTCTGAGCCTGTGCCAATGAGCTAAGCACAGCAAGTAAGGTGTCAGTGAGCACTTTTCAATTTTGTTGAGGCTGCAACTCACCATGTGGATCTTTGGCAACAATAATTGCTGTCCCCAGTCCTATTGACCAGTTGAACTGAGCTGACCCCAGAGTAGTAGTCCAGAGAGTAGTCCATGCACCTAAAATGTTCAAACAAACATATGGCAAAAGATCCACACGACTAAGTTGTATGTTGGTTAGTTTGCTATGAGTATCCTTTCTGTTAGTGGAACATCTGTGTCTTCAAGAACAATGGGCCAATCAAGCTGGTGGCTGAAACAGGGGTCTCGTTTGAAATTCAAATATGTAAACAATCAAAATCTCTTGCAGGCAAAAATTTAAACGCAGGTTGTCAGATAATCAAAGGCACTAGATTAGTGCAAAATGTCAAAGGAATTTACTATGCTTTGGAACGAGGGTGCATTGAAGGGAAAGTAATTGCAATAGGTTAGAGAATTGTACAGTAATTATGATGCAATAATTACAGATACCGAGCATGATTCAGTTTTCATTACTGTGTTATTGTTAGCATGAGTAATCCAGAATAAAGCACTTTCCATGACATTAAAGAGGTTGGGTGGTGTGGATCATAAAATGATCCATTATATTTTAGGCACATTGAAATAATGGTAACATTACAAATACTGCATTGGACTGCATATAAACTAATTCAGAATGGATTAAATATAATGAAGGAATTTTCATAGTGCGTTGTGATTAAGCACTTTTACCTGTGAAGAATGTGTGACACATATTCGTACGAGTGTTGTTTTCATCAACGATAACGATAACGAAAATAATCAACAAACACTTTTTTTTAATGAAGACGAGACGATATGGAGCTTAAAAGCGTGTTTTGAGAGACTAAAACATAACGAGATGAATGGCAGTTTTTGTCTGACGAGCAGAGAACGAGATGAAAATACGCAATTGTATTCATCATATGTTTACAATTTGTGACATCTTATGTGTAACTAGCCTGCATCGTAGTAGTCTCTGGTTGTGTCACTTGTGACATGGTGCACCCCGGTGCCCGATGTTCTGTCAAATTTTCAACTCCATCAGAAATTGCAACTCTGTGTTAAAAATGGCAGCGAATGCAGCAATTACAAAGTAAACACTACAACATTTGTTTAAATAAAGGACTATTTACTTACGTTTGATCATGGACGGACATGTAGAAAAGTTCTCCACAGAAACATCATGCCATGTTAGCTGCACACTTGCATGCCGCTCTCTCACTGTTTACATCTTCGCCTTGTAGTAAAGCATTATTTAACGCCATATTCGTGTTGACCATGTGGCAGCTACGCGCTCCTCTGACGTCGTCCGGTTAGTCCGTCGACAACCCCGCAGCTGTGTGACATGATGCTGGGTAGTTTTGTTTGATTTTTCACTTCGAAAGCCGAGAATAATCACTTGGATCGGGTTAGCATGTCGGCTAGCTGTCACGCCTCCTGGTTTGTTTATGCCAGGGTTCACTAAATGTGGACCTCGATGCCATCAAACCCGTAGTGTTTTCCACGTCTCTCTCTCCTAACACACCTCAATCAAATGATTATGTCATCAGCAACCTCTCCAGAAGCCTGATAATGATGCTGATTATTTGATTCAGGTGTGTTGGAGGAGGGAGACATGGAAAACACGACAGGAAAAGTGGATCCGAGGTCCGGATTTAGTGAACCCTGGTTTACCATCTCCGAAGCCGGGAAATGACAGAAGCCGGACTAACTCCGGTGGCATCAAATTTTGTTTGGGAGGTGCAAGAAGTGGACAATTTTGACCATTATGGAGTAATTTTGCCATGTCGTACTGAATAAATGTGTATTTTTAATTCATATTCCATTTAGCACAAGACTCTTATTTGTCATGACCATACCATTTATTTAGCAATTGGGGAAAAATACTTAGATAAAAAGAATACCCTGTAAAATTTTGGAGTAGAGAGACGGAAACAATGACATTTTGCGGCTCTCTTTGTCGCATTTTCCTCGTTCTGAATAATTCCCCCTCAATGGGCTGAATTCTAAATCAGATGAAACCATGACCCTGCCGACGTCATCCTCTTGTTGGGGACGCTAGAGCACTATAATGGTAGGGGTGGCTAAACTACAGCTCAAAAGAATTTCTCGTCATCTGCGCTTTGCCAAATTGTTGTACATAGTCTAATTGTCTCAAAATATCATTGTAATTCTCATAATAATGCTATTTAAGACTTTTTTTATCCTCTCGTAGGCACTTTAAAGATAACTAAAATATGACTAAGTATTATCGTCCACAAGTCTAAGACGAAAATTAAAAGGGCTGCCAAAAACAACATTGATACGTACTCCTAATGTGTATATGTGAAGCACATGTGAGATGACTGTGTGACTCAAATTTTGCCCAAGTAAGATCAGGATAACTGCAACAGCAGCACAGTGGCATGAATGCATTGGCTTTTGCATGGGAGTGTGTGTGTGTGTCTGCTCTTTCTCACCTTACACAGAGCAAGCTTAAGCTACCAAGTTTGAGGCGTCACTCAATAACTTCATAGTAGGCAGTTTTTGCCTTGCACATAACATCGCACAATTTGAGAGAGTTTGTTAGAAAGAAAGAAAGAAAAAAAAAAAAACGCAGTCAAAATTCTTTTAAATAAACAGTATGCTACCTACCATCAATACTACATGAGCCCTTACAATACCAAAATCTATCCCCACCCTTTACGTTAGCGCACACTTAACAATAAGTACACCATATGGGCTCATTCTTGTAATACCATAAAAGAGGATCTATCGCTAATCTGTTTTCTCTAACTTCCTGCTTCTTTTCATTCATGTTATTTTACCCCTTAGGCTTTCACATAATTTCTTTCGGGTTTGGAAAGTAACGCTCTCGTTGCTGTAACTGAGGAGTTTTGCTGTGTAATTTTTTTTTTTTTTTTTTGTATTTTGCATGCATGGATGCCTCAAAGACTTGCTTACTACATATGGCAGCTTTTATTAAGCTATTATTCACCTATGCGCCAACCAATTTCCATAAAACTGTTAACTTAGCATATGTTCTGTCAACAACTTCAGTTTCATGGTATGCCTCAAGCAAGCATTGTACAGCATAAACTTGGTTATGTTAAAATTGTTTGAATTAGAGTTGCCTAATAAAGACTTTTTAGCCGATAACCGATATCTCCATATTGTCCAACTCCAAAAATCCAATACTGATATCAAACAGATACTGATAGATGTGGTTATGGACATACTCATTATTTTTTAATCATTTATTGTTCATTTAATTTTTGCACCATGAATGCAAATGGTCTGCTCACATAATCATTTAACAAATCCCAAGCATCTAGTTTGAAGTCATCTAATGGTAGCATAACTGCTGTGCTAAGATGTGACCAGCCCTTGTACAAAGGCAGAAGGCTTCTACATTCACTTTGAAGGCAACACACATATCATCATTTTAAAATGCTCTCATCAGCCAATATTATCGGCAACTTGATAATATTAGATAACTCTAGTTTAAACTCTTCTTTTACAAACTGAGATGTTGATTAAAATATTACTTTCTAAGGAGGGTGTACTCAATTATGATGTGCACTGCCCCCCCAATAAAAGAGATTAACCAATATGACTAAAAGGAAGCATAACACTGATTTCTGTCTTGAAATGCATTCAAAACTAGTTGTACACAGTCATCACACATTGACATTTGCAAAAATGTCTGCAAAATCGAAAATCATTGAAAGGGCTGATATCTTTAAACATTTCAAATGGGAACGCAGTCACTCAGGTACACATGCTGCCACCATCATCAACCACTCACACAAACATCTTATGTGTAGTATTTCCATTGACATCCACTTCACAGGTGGCGGCTGACATTTTGCTGGAAGTGTGAAGCTAAGTGTTCAGACCTTTAGAGAAAGTGACTTTCCTATTCTCATCCTCTCCTCACTCTACTGTCTTTATCTTGATTTCTTCCAATGGCATTGTCTTTTTGGCTTTCGGATACACAACCCACTTCTCTCTGTTCATATGATTTAGTCTTAAATGTGTGCTTGTAAATTTAAAAATAGAAGAATAAGACAAAAAGGCTGCCAGAAACACAGCAAAACAAGGATATAAATTTATAAATATTCCTTTTGCACCAACTGTAGAATAATTTGCAACATTATTCAATGGCCAGGTGTGTTCGGCAGCATTCGATTAGCATGTTTGCTCCCAAAATCAGCCAGCGAGTGATAGCACAACACATTAGAGCAGGTGAAGATAGGCAATTGAAAAAGTTGAACCAATGAAGCCATTTGAATGCAAATATGAAATGAAAGTGCATTATTGAAACTCAGAGTCACCAGAGCCAGCTGTGAACCATGAGCAACTAAAGGCAGTGTGTATGTGTGCAATCCCTCAGTTCCTCATAAGTAGACATCAGCAGCTAAAAGCTGATGGTAGTGTGAGAGTCGACGAAGAGAACAACACGTGTAAAACAGCACAAAGTGATGATTGAGTTTGTTTTTATGGTGCTCACTGACTCTGACTTAGCCATTAACTCTGCTGCCAAACCATTTAGGAAAACAGCCTCTTTTCACGAGATAGCCAAATGTCTGTCTGCTTTGGTTTTGTCCCCAAGGCTTTCAGTATTGATCTAGCACTAGCAGTTGAGTAGATTTGTAAAAATTTGTGTACATTGTTAAGATGCCATTAAATGATAGCCGTGACAAAGAGACTTGGAGTCAAAAGTGTAATAAAGACTAAATACTACTCATATACAGAGGCCACCCAGTCTCAATTGTCATCTGTGTGTTACCAGAAAATATTCAGAGCATTTGTTATGACTAATACTTTGTTGCTCTTGTATGGAAACTGATCGACAGGGTTTACAGCAGCGGGGTAAAGGTCATATTTGTGTACTTTGTACACTCAACATCCCTGCTTCACTGTTATTGGACGTTTAGTATCACATGTTCTTTGCTTTCATTTGCCCTGCATTATTGAGCCTTGTTATGTGTAGGTATTATTACTTCCTTTTTATTTTTACTTTTTTTCCTGTCCCATATACAGTCAGCCCATTGTTCCCATTGAATAAATATAAAAATTTAACAATTCATCATGATCTCAATATTTCTTTTGTAACATAATCAGCAATATGTTATTGCAAATTAAGATCTAAGAAGATTTAATGGTGTTGGTCATAATGCCATTGCAACAATCTGCACATACCTGTTGTTTTCAGTACTATATCTTTGTCTTTGAAGAAATCAAACTTTTCCGGGAACCTTGACGACTTCGACCCGTTTGTTTTGCCGGCAATTTCACGTTTCCTCCTTGATGATCACAGCTAGGGGATTTTTTTCATACCACCATCTAATGAGATTTGTCCAGACAATAGAATGATTTTTTATCGATTCATGTCGCTAAAATTTTTTTTGAACGGGCGGTTGCTTTCCATTTTGCACCTCTTGGTTGTTTTTTTTTCCCTCTCATCAATTATGCTAAATTATAACTCTCGCTCGCAATCCTGCCACCGGCATAAATGAGCAATATGATAAGGTTGGCAGGCTTTGTGTTTTTGTTTATACTGTAGCCAATTCTATGTGTTACCAGCTGCGTGGAGAATTGTTGGACTGTTTTTGCAGACATTTCAGACGACAAGTGAGGGATTTTGACTGATGCTTTTGACACGGCACAACTTCCATCTGCAAATTTCCCCTACAGCAGCATGGTGACAGTGGATAATATTTTCCTCCCAACACGCCATTTCAATTCGCAGTTGGTGATGTGGGGAGTGGGTAGTGCGTTTTCCTGATGCCAAATGATTATAGCAAAATTATTTCCTATTTGCCAAATGTGGTGATTGTTCGGTAACACTAAGTGCTTGGTGCCAAGGAGAAGTGAAGGGTTGATGTCCCTTTTCTCCAAATTTGGAAAATCCAAGATGCACGGACCACTCAACTTGGTGAAAGTGGTGAAGAAGTGAAAAGTCGTACCATTATTGTTAATGTCATTGAAAATCTAAAAAGTTTATTTTTTGAAGTTTAGTTTTAGTTTAAAACAGGTTTCTGTTCTAAACTACCAGTATTCATTCATTTTCACAGAATACTACAACTTTCTAGAACACACGATTGTCAGCAATTTTTCAAATGTATAGACCTATTCCCCAGCATTTATCTTTAAACTTTCATCTCTTCCTCAACAGAGACTTGTAGTGGCTGCAGAAGAAGCCCACCTGGAGCACGAGGAGGATCCAGAGCTGCAGGTAAGAATAAGTGCTCCCTGCTGTCAAAGCACACTCATTAGCAACACTGTTTGTTTGGTAAATTGTTTTTGATACATCCAGTCGTTCTAAATATCAAAGAACTCTATAATCACAGCGGTAGCGGAGGGATTAGGAATCTTCTGTTGGCTTTACTTGAAATAAAAGTTCGCTCTTCTACCTCGTTTCCATAAGCCTCTTTTTGCAGGAAATGTTTCATCTTGCATCCGTCATCCCAACAAGTACTATGCCGACAGACACACAGTCTTACATTCAAAGTCAGCACATTTTAAAATCTTAAAGGTGCTATAAAATGGTGACAATGTAAAAAAAAAAAAAAAAAATGAAAATGCACTAATATCATTTTACATGTAGAAAATGAATTTCGAAATCAAATCTGGCTTTTTTTTCACAATTTCAAAGTTATTCCACTCAAAACAATGCATCAGAGGACAGCCATTTCACGGCTCCATCATATATCTGTTTGGAGATTTTTTAGAGGGTGGGGCCAAGGCAACTGAGAAAGGAAGACTAACTAGGTTCTAATAGGAAATGGGACGTCATTGTTTGGATACGCCGCCATGTTGGTAACATGACTTACTTCCGGTCCGGCAGACTCAACGCGGATTGTAACCAGTCTTGCCATTTACTTCACCGTGGGATAGTTTGTTTGTTTTTTTTCAGGAATTATGTTAAAAAAAACAAAGTCGTGGTGGGATTTACAGGGAAACGCCGTCAGTAGAGGCTCAAAATCGGTACCTTTCAAAAAATGACTTTAATCAACAACGTAGACCCATACTTGCTGCCAGTGGGACTCATTTTTGGCCCGGGAATTTCATGCCTTAGACGGCCCACATTATTTTATTTAGAATAGGGATTTCCCCATCGCATGTTATGGTACCCGTGTCCGAGTCACCCGATTTTGAGAATCTGCCGATAAAGAGTCCTGATCCGGTATCGAAAAAGAATATATATATATTTGAACAAAAGTTCCAAACTCCTCCTTTTCTGGGAGTGTTGCACAAAATAAAATGTGTAAAAAAAATTTCTTTTGGAAATGCCATTGTATTTCCCGCAGTGTTGGGAGTAACGCCGTTATAAATAACGCCGTTACGTAACAGCGTTATTTTTTTGAGTAACGGGGTAATCTAACTACTTTTTCCGCCGTTACAACGCCGTTACCGTTAGGGTTGGTTGGCCGGCGGCGTAGGGTTGGTCGCCAACGGGCTTACACTCATAAGAGATTCACACGATTACTGGGTTCTAGATCACAGAACTGATTTTTGTACACTCTACCCCTTTCAATCACTTAGCTTATAGTGTTATAGACACCCCCACCCCCATTCTCCTCTTTCACTGGCCAATAGGCCCCCACATGGTGTAAACCGGAAATACCTCTCGCTGACAATAGCACCAGCATATTAGTAACTAGTTTAGATGTTCAATGTATTTCTTGTTGTTGTTTGTGTATGTGTTTTTTTTCTTTCTTCTCTTGTATTTCTTTTCTTCTGTCCCCCCATAACCCCTTCCTGTTCGCTACTTTGTCATAATAAAAAGGTATTTTGAATGATCACAATGAGAGTATGTCAGACTCTCAATGTGAAACATTAAAACTGTTCAGAATCCGGGCACTTAGACTTCCATTCTCTGTGTCAAACAGGTGAACAGGACAGGTTTAAAAATAAATAACTAAATAAATAAATAAATAAATAACGCCGTTACGTAACGGCGTTATTTTTTTGAGTAACGGGGTAATCTAACTACTTTTTCCGCCGTTACAACGCCGTTACCGTTACTGACGGTCAAAAGCGGTGCGTTACTTAGTCTGAATAAATGTAAGAAACTACCAGCCGTCTCGAGACGACTCTCTGCTCTGTTGATTTGTCATCCAAGACTTGGGGTGCGTTCAGGTTCGAGAACAGCGCACGTACTTCTGACTCCAAGCTGTTTGTCCCTGCTCATTCAATTAGACAATGCTTTCCAAAGTTTGGTAACGTTTCTGTGTTTGCTACACCTGATGCTAGCCACGTTCCCATCTCCCACTGTCAGCCAGCAATAATTCTGCTTCCATCTTGAGGACGGCAGACGCTTTGAAGGTGACGTGAATTGTCGGGAAACGAGCTTACCTGAATGCCCCTCGAGAGATGCGATGGAAGTGATTGTGATTGGCTGAGGGTTAGAGTCATGTGTCGTGATAAGCCAATCAGAGCCGGTGATTTCACAAGCAAACCGGAACAGCGGGTGCGGCAAACACACACACGCAAAACAGATGCACAGGGTCGGGATGGCAGAGCATTCAGAAGAAAAATTGTCCTTTAAGAGGTGGAGATATAGACACTATTTCAAGTTTGTCAAAATAAAGGAAAGAACCTGCATGTAATGTGTAATTTATGTCCCGGGGCAAAGCTTTTGTCGACATCTGTGGTAAGCAATTCAAATCTGCTGAAGCACCTAACAAGTTAACTACCTGTCTGTTCTTCTCTATGAATACTGCTCAGAAAATTTCAAATTCTTTGACATACAACAAGTTCTTTTTAAAGTAACGGAAATAGTTACTTTCCCTGGTAACTAGTTACTTTTACTATAGAGTAATTCAGTTACTAACTCAGAAGAAGAAGAAGTGAGTAATGTAACTAATTACTTTTTTAAAGTAACGTGCCCAACACTGACATCCCTATTATTTTGTTACTTTTTAACTCTTAAAAAATATATCAGTGTACTGCCCAAAAGAGTGCATTTTCTTGTGCACTGCCCAACAGCTAGCTAACTTTTAATGTCCTCCAATGAAACACAAGGTTTGGTTTTTTCTTGTTTTTATA
Organism: Corythoichthys intestinalis; assembly: GCF_030265065.1. Classification (NCBI taxonomy): domain Eukaryota; kingdom Metazoa; phylum Chordata; class Actinopteri; order Syngnathiformes; family Syngnathidae; genus Corythoichthys; species Corythoichthys intestinalis. The sequence goes on along the minus strand of NC_080396.1, from coordinate 54,226,454 downwards.
TAAAGTAACTTGTTTAAGTTTATGAAACTGTAACAAAGAAACATACATGCATTCAACACAACTGCACAATACACGGCGGTATACAAATTCCATTGAGACACCACACTTCACTTGAGCTACAAGCTATAAGTACAGGTAAGCTTCCATACAGCAGAACTTATCCTTTCCCTCTCCAATTTATATACACAGATAGATGTAAAATACTTAGATATATAGTTTCCAAGGCAGAAAAATAACTGAACTCCCTAACACTTTTTCTTTTACAAAGCATTCTGATCAATTCAAGTCAATTTTATGGCACTATAAAGACGTAGGTAGTATATGGACTACGCGTCCATTGATCACTCTGGACTCTCGCAGCCAATGGCATGGGACTTGGGGGGATCTAACCTGGTACATCTAGGCTGCTGTTTTATGATATCGCGTGTGAAGTGCACCAGTGTTTTCGGCCCATTAAAAACTGACATACAACGCAGAAGTCACGTCTGCTCATTACTGCACAACACCAGCATATGAAAACGCAACTGAAATTAATTCTAATATTCACTCACTGAAAATGGCAATCCTACCTGTCTGCTCTGCACCTGTGAGGAGCTACAAACCAGTTTCCACAGTTATGTGTATCACCCGATGTAGGACATTTTGGCAGAACATCGGCCCTCCTGGCCGGCCGGCCTACAAAATCTCCGATTACCCACTCCGAGCCTGCTTGATGCCAAAAATTTGGATGACTTGCCCTCATCGACTACAAACGACATCATTGCATACCTTTTAATATGTACCATTTAAACTGTCTGTTCAAATATTGTGTTGGAGAAGTTGCAATACTTCAAATGGAAATGCAAGAACTTTTATTCTGCCTGGCTACTTACCTATGGCCAGTTAATTCTTTTTTTTTTTTTTTTTTTTTTTTTAACTGCTTTGACAAAGACACGTTTTAGTGTAATCTTGTATTTATACAGTATATTATTATTTATACTATAATATTTCCTGCCCTCGTCAGATTGAAGGCCTTGTTAGCACTAATGTAAAATTTTAAACTGTCAGTTCAAATATTGTACTGGAGAAGTTGCATTACTTGAAATAAATCTATTGCAATTTACCAGTTCCAGTTCTTGTCGACAACACTCCAAACATTGTCAATTCATATTCCAAATAGAATAACATAAGATTAAATCACCTTACCCTGTAATTGTTACACCTGTTTATTATGAAGAACTAAAGTAAACTGTAAGCAGTAACAGTTTGTCAAGAACTTGTTGAAGTCATGTTTTGATATTCACATTTTAATGAGTTTTCACAACCACACTTACAACCACAAGGTTATCAAGGAAGGTAACATCCTCCCTTTTACACGGTAGCATAAAACTAATGGGAACCTTGTTTGACAAAATGGTGTACTTATTCCGAATGTTCCCAATCACCCGTTCCACATGAATGCGGAGGTGTGCAATTTTGCTAGTGCTCTCCACATCACTTGCATCAAGCTGGCTGCTGGCTTTAGTAAAAGCAGGGATCTTGACTTCTGCACACATGAGCCCCACACTGTCTTGTATATCAAACCCTCGATCTGCCAACACCATACTGTATCACCAGGAAGTATTTTATCTAGAATCCCACTTGTTTCTGTTATGTATCTATTGCTTGCACGTCCACCCCATTCTTTGGAGATTAATGAAATGGCACACAGTGGCGTTACCACTCATTCCAGCAGAAGCATGCTCAAAAGATATGCTTCTCCGACGAACCGCAGCGACCCAAGCCACCCGTTGTGCCTTTGTGATCTCTGATATTTTGTCCCCTGTATTGCTCCTCTATGCTGGAAAGCGGTGAAAAGTGAGTGCAGTTTTCTTCACCCCTTTTCCGTCGTGGGAGACGCTGTTGCACCCGGTAACACAACAATACACACCCATTTTTTCTTTTGAATACAACAAAGGAATTAACTTAGCACTACCACAAGTTTCAATCCGCGTTGAGTCTGCCGGGCCGGAAGTTAGTCATGTTACCAACATGACGGCGTATCCAAACAATGACGTAGTACGGCCCATTACCTATTTCATAATTAAGCCTTTTCTGTCACTTTTTAAAATTTGATTTGTGCCCAAAGAATGGTCTGTTGTCATTTTAAAGTCACTTGTTGTAACACTTCATAGCACCTTTAAAGAACATGTTCCATATATCTTACCAGTGTTGTTAACCTTACTTTTAAAAAGTAATTAATTACAGTTACAAATTACTTCTACCAAAAAGTAATAGAGTTAGTAACTCAGTTACCACATTGTAAGAGTAATTAGTTACTCAGCAAAGCAACTGACGTTACTTTTCCTTTTCTACACGATATTACATTATAAATTCTATAATATCTTTCCCATCAAAGATGTATATATTAACTGATTAAAGAATAAAAACACTACAGTATTTTAGAATATTTGGTGTTTATTTGGATCAAATTTATTAGTCTGTTAAGAAAACACAAATGTAAAGTGACCATTAACCAGTGCAAATCTCTGAAACTGTATGTTAGGCCTATTACACAATAAGCAGAACACTAACCCTAAATATTCCGTAAAGTAACAATATTGAATATTAAGCGTGTAACGGCACATGTGTTTGTATTGAACCGTTTCAGTACGTGGTGCTCGGTTCGGAACGGAGGCGTACCAAATGGGTTTCTGACGTAATGTAACCCTTACTTTTCGGGGCTGTGAGTCGATCGGGTTACAGTTTCTTTGTGTAGATTATATTTACTCCGTCTTGTCTACTATAATGAGGACCAACACGGTAGGGCAGTATAACCCAGAAACTTCAACGGCGCGACAACGTGGCCGCCGCGAGAACTCAATGAAACACGGGCGTTAAAGTCAATCAGCCAATGCACACCAGTGCGGCCGCGTGTTAGACGCATCCCAAAGCGGCTCAACATGACGCAAGCGAAAAGAATAGCAGAGTTTATTATTTGACGTGAGACGCGACCCTCCTGCGTCAATACTACTACCGGTAGCTAGGATCGGGCAGACCGGAAGTCACTCGTGTAAAAATACGGTGGATCCGGTTGATTTTCAAACTAATATGCAATCGTAACCCACTTTTTGAGTCCATCAGATCTTTTGAGTGGTTGATCGGGGCACAGTTGAATTGTCTTTGTTGATTTATTGCTGTCTTCTCTGCTATAATAATAACCAACACGGCCCCGTGTTCAATACAAAACCCTCCTACCACAACAAAACAAGTAGGACCTAATATTCACATAGGAACTAAAGTTATATAACATAAAATATACAATATAAATGAATAATACATCATATTTCTAAAATATAAACACATAATAAAGAAATAATAGCCCATTTAAATAAAATAAATTGAAATGAGCTAAAACACCTGTAATTAAATAATAAAAATAATACACAGATCCTGCTTACACAATTAAATTTATTAATTTCTGTGTGGTGCTTTAACTTGAGAAAATCCAGCAATAAAGCTTTTGAAAACCGTTCATAAGAAAAAAAAAAAAAGATTCATTGAGGCATTTCATTTGTAAAATACATGTTAAAATCTATGTCATTGGGATTGCTTTTCTCTTTAGCACAGGACTTTTTTTTCTTCTTTCTTTCAGAAAGAAAGCTGACCAATACGTGGGGTCTGAAAGGCAAATTGTTGTTGGATTATCTTTAAATACCCGCTACTTTTTGAGCAGAATTCTAGCTTTGTATAGGCTAATGTTCCTATTGTTGAAAGATGTCTAATAAACAACCAACACATTTATTTTGCATTTTGTTTTCTTACTGTACCTAAAATTAACCGAACCGTGACCTCAAAACCGAGGTACATACCGAACCGAGATTTTTGTGTACCGTTACACCCCTATTGAATATTGAAAATAATTCAAGTTTGAGGACGCTACCTTTGAAATTCCCCGACCCGTTGTCATTTTCACTATCTTGTTGTGTTTGCCAGAGCGTGCAGTGAAGCAGGGCACGATCCGCCCACTTAGCCAATCATCATCACGTTTGCAATGGCGTCACCACCCCTTTCCCTCCTCCCCCCTTCCGCACTGCTCTCTCCAGGGCAGGCAGGTTGATGTGTTACAAAATCAGACAACTTGCACTTCATTAAACCAAATTGTAGTAATGCACCCCTTCACATCCTCAGTAACGATAACGCCATTTCAAAGATGGGAAAGTAATTAATTGGATAACTCACTACTAAAAAAATAACACCATTAGAAACGCCTTTATACTCTAACGCTGCATCCACCCATGTTGTGAGGGTTGGTGGTAAATTTGATAAGAGGAATAAAGTACAGTATAAGGATATATTTTTTAATTTGTAGGATGGAATATGTTGATGGTGAACAATTTATTTATAAGAACAAAGCAAAACCTATTATGTAAGTCAATCTGACATGTGGTGCAAACACACATACTGGTTTTGTAACTAAGATTGACATAGCATAACAAAAATTACTGCAGTGAGTGAAGTTTCATAATACTATTATTTTTTTGCTGCATCGTATAATATTCCCACTGTTTCAGAAGTACAGTAAGTATGGAAAAGCTGATGCATGTGTGACCCTATGACAGAGATTTTGCTCTTACATACTGTAGGCTTCACAGCTGTGGGGGCTTAATCCGATTGTGTTAAAAAAAATGTGGCTCTATCTTCAGTTTTGTTGCTATTACATTTAAGAGCCACCGTGGAACCCCAAAGATTAAACTCTGTAGTTTTAAGCATGTAGGCTTAAACTCATACAAATGCTTTCCGAATTTTCTGTTTCTTCTGTGTTCTTTACTAATAGTTACTAAAACTGAAATATATGTGGGAGGAATTCATCGATTTTCTCGGCAGAGATCAAATTAAAATGCTATGTTAGTTGTTTATTGAATATTCACAAATCGTAAATTATTAACAGTTTTAAATCTCTGTCATAACTTTTCTCAAGAAGTACCCACAACACTTCCTCTTCTTTCACCGTTCTGCTTCAAATCCATTTGAGCAGCTTTAATTTTTAGAGTGCAATTTTGGTTTTTAGAAGACGCAGCAGGAAGCTAAGGTTTAAATGGGAATGTGATGCAAAGCTGACTTGGGAGTAGTTGCTACTCAACTACTTCAGGCGTCCGGAGAAGTTCTTGTTTGTCTTTTTCATTGAACTTCAGTTTATGCTGTCACATCTTTCACATCTGTCTCTCTTTGTCAGAGTGAATTCCTTTTTTTTTTTTTTTTTTTTTTTTTTTTTTTTTTTTTTTGGCTCATGCTATTGTTTATTAATTTAAACTACAGGTAATTTGCTTCGTTTTGAATTTTTATCTCCGTGTGTTCATTTTACCGTAATAATTCATTGGCAGTTTCTTGTTGATATACTATTAAACAATGCAGTGTGCTTCAGCACAATTTCATCCAACACAATGTATGTCAGTCAAAGAGGCGGCACATTGGTAGAGTGTTTAGAACATCCACCTCACAGTTCTGAGATCAAGGGTTTAATCCTGGGCTTTGCCTTCCTGTGTGGAGTTTGCATCTTCTCCACGTGCCTGCATGGGTTTTCTCCGGGTACTTCGGCTTCCTCCCACATATCAAAAACATGCACCGCAGGCTGTATGGACACTCTGAATTCTAGATAGGTGTGATTGTGAATGGTTGTTTTTCTATACTGTATGTGCTCTGCGATTAACTGGCAACCAGTTCAGGGTGTACCCTGCCTCTTGCCGGGTTAGGCGCCAGCACCTCTGCGACCCTCGTGATGATAAGTGGTGATGAAGATTAATGAATCAAGCAAAGCATTGATATCATATTCACGAAAAGTTTATTCATGAGTTTATTGTTCAACAGCAATCCAAACCGGCAATGGTGTCCCTATTGAGTTCAGAGGTAAAGAGTAATGCTACCATTATTAGGAATTAATTGCCTTGTAGTGAACAAATGCGTGAATACATATTAATGTAGTTATGGGATTCAGTATATGGCATTACGCACATTAAACGATTCACTCATATATCATGCGACAGTAGTTTCGCGGCACTTAGGTCTAAAATGTTGGAATGAGTAAGACACAAAATGAAAATGATTCAATGTTCATTCATATTTATTTTTGTTCATAATCGCTGAAATGGAATATCCTTTAATCACTGATTAAGATTTTTTTCTTAGATTTCAGTATGTGGGACCAAAAAAGTAAATCACAGAGCTTATGGCTTCAAGGACACTTAAAAAAAAATCCATACCCAATAAATCTTCGCCTGAATACAGTAGTGATACAACAAAATATGTGCATTAAAACATTTTATCACCAGACAGCTGGTGAAATATATGATCCGCCATATAATTACTTAAGCAAAGTATGAATAAAACTCTGGCTTGCCAATAAAATGTATATATTTTATTTCATTTTATGTAGTCAATATTTCTTAAAATGATAATACACAATCCTCAAACTGCTATTTGTGTTGTTTAAAGTGATAAATTGCAACACTTAGTAGCGCACTATCCCCTGGAAAGGTCCAACCATTCAAATGAAAATTAGCAACAGAGTTAAGACAATGAAAATAAAATCAATGAGTTCCACCATTATATTATCATTATTAATCATAATCATAACAATATATTATATATTAAGCTACTACTTCTGGCTTCTACTTCGGTTTTGGGTCATCTTCTGCAGTGCTGAAATCCCAAATTTAGGACTGATCCACTTAATAGGCCTTACTTAAGTCAATGGTAGAGAACCAAAATTGATAAATGCTGTGGATAGTCATTTTTGCTGTATTTGCATGTCAAGTTGGGATTCTTATTCATAGCCCTTAATCACTAAAGAGTTCAAAGGACTTTGCAAGCCCTAAATTGAGAAAAGATTGGTGAAATCTCCTGATCGAAACCCCTTAACCATGTCTGAATAGGTTTGGATACATGCGTGACTGTGTCGCACAGCTTGGTTGGTGGTATTTCTGATATTGCTTTTTTATTGCAGACCATGGTGAATACATGGTAATTATCACCAGCTGGGTTAAAAATACCCATCCACCCTGTAGGGTCAAACCTCCTCCATCACTATTCAGAGTGTATTTGTGTGTGTGTGTGTTTTTGGCTATTGGATACATATTTAGCTGGCAGGGGTTTGCTCGGAATTTCCTTATCTATCCATTCCAGAGCTCTTCTGCTTCCAAGAGAAATTGGCAGGGTAATCTGCTCCGATTTCCCTCCCTCGCTCTTTTACCCGCAATGCTCATGTACTGTAAATAGGAAAGCATAGAGCAGTCTCCCATGCCCTTTGCAGCCAATGAAGTCTATCCATGGAGGATAGAGACCAACTACCAATTGCATTGCCTAAATGCTGCTTCTTGAAAATGTAGACCCCACGGAGGTGGGGACGCAAACTGCATTTCCCCCCCCATCCTGCTCCCCTTTATCATGTCCAGGGTATTACTAAAGGAGTGATAGAAGAGAATAAAACCACAGACTTGTAGATTTGCCAGTTTGTTTTGTTTTTCTTTATCAAAACATATTTGCCCTGTGTTGATGCCTGAATAATCAGCCCATTTTCTGCTTCACTGACCTGTCTAGACACTCACAATTTCTATGAAAATGATTGAGTTGTTGCATTCTGCTCTTTGAATGCCCAATACATACTTTATATTGGTGTGTTATTTTCTGCATAAGTAATCTGTTCACTTGAATCCACGCTGTAATTGTAACAAGATTTACCCAAAACAATTCAGTAGGTACACTATATGGTGTTTCATGTTTTTTTTTTTTTTTTTACTTTTTTAACTTAGCAGCTTAATAAATGACAATGAATGCCACATTCCCTCTCAAGTCCCACATTTTGGGTTAATAAAGCCAAAGTTATGTTTCTGATATGAGAATTTCACCCCTATCCTCAGTGTACTTTTGCCTGCATATAGTGCATCTTGGGTGGCTAGGAGAGCTGCGTAAAGCGGCAGGAGGTTCTTCACTATATTTTCATCCAAATATGCTTGGAAACAAACAAAATGGGCCATGCCAAGCAACTAGGCGGGTTCATGCTCATCACACTGTTAACACATTTATTAACACGTTTTAACTGACAGCATTGATATATATTAGTCGTACCTTAACATACAAACGCATCATCATAAGAACCTTTTGACATCCGACGTCAAATTTGACTCATTATTTGTCTTGAAATATGACAACATGCTTAAAATATGACGATTTACAACAGCATCGCAATTTTATTGTTTTCCCGCAAGACAGCAGCACGGTGGATTTTCTTTTAAGAGAAATCAACATGGGTCCCAATAAGGTGAGTGCAGGTGGTGAAAAAAGGATTAAAGGTGATGCTCACAACTGAAATTGTCGAGGAAATGATGGAAAAATATGAACGTGTTGTGCGCGTCAGTAATAAGGCCGGAATATGTCTACGAACTCGACGGTCCTCAGGCAGATGTATCGTCCTCTACCTCCACTCGCCGTCGCCTCCGACCAGTCTCTATCAGTGGATAAGCGGTTAAGAAGATAAATGAACGAATGAGGTGAACGTGTGGGCCAGTCAATGATATCAATTTCTCTTCATCCTCCACAAACTGTATATACTCACTTGAGGTCAGGCATTGTCGTCAACCAGGAGGAACTCGGGTCCCATTGCAAAAGTGTAGATTCTGACAATGGATCCAAGGATTTCATCCTTATACCTAGTAGCAGTCAGGGTGCCATTATCTAATCTGTAGACATATATGTGTCTTTTCGGGGTTATTCCTCCCCTGACCATCACTGACCCACCACCAAACCGGCTATGCAGAATGATGTTGCAAACGGCATAATGTTTAAGAGTTTAAGGCCTCCTATGGCCCTGTCAAGCTCTCCTGGAGTAACTACCTGTCCCATGGAATCTACTCCATGGTCTTGAGACTCTGCTAGGAGACACAGCAAATCTTCTTGTAACGACACATATTTATGTGCCATTCTGAAGGAGTTAGACTACTTGTGTAACCTCTGTAGCTTCCAAGTACTGTACCATGCTATCAACAGGGATGTTGATCCAAGCCAAATGAAAAACTATAGCAGTACACCGTCAGTCAGTAAAAAATCTGCCAAAAGAGATGAGGGGAAAAAAGTATCAGTGGCTTCAGCCTGGAAAACCATTCCTGTTTTGGGGCCGTCTCATTGTTACCCCTCTGATGCACCTGTTGTTGATTTAATTAACAACAAAGATGCTGAAATTGATTGACAACCCCCTCTGCTACTTAACTGACCAGATCAATACCCCGGACGTTTGACTGAAATGTTGCTAAACTTTGATTAAAAAGTGTTCCTTTAATTTTTTTAGCAGTGTATATAGTATATACAAGATAAGATAAGATGGTTGTGGCCAACCAACCGGACGTCGTGATCATGGATAAGCAGCAGAGGACAGCCGTTGTGATTGATGTAGCCATCCCCAATGATGGGAATATCAGGAAAAAGGAACACGAGAAAGGAGAGAAATATGAAAGGCTCAAGGAACAGCTGTAGAGAGCCTGGAAGGTGAAAGCAACAGTTGTGCCCGTGGTCAAAGGAGCACTGGGGGCCGTGTACCCCACATTGGAGAAGTGGCTCCAGCAGATACCTGGTAAAACATCAGTTATCTCTGTCTAGAAGAGCGCAATCCTAGCAACAGCAAAGATACTGCACAGCACCCTCAAGCTTCCAGGCCTCTGGTAGAGACCCAGCTGGTATAATTAGCTGGCGGAAAGAGGAGGAAGAAGCCTTGACTATCAAGACCAGAAAGCTCCTCACCATGCACAGAGGGTTTCAACCTAAGTCCATAAGACTATATACAAAGTGGAAAGAGTGAGGCTGAGGAGTAGTGAGCTTCAGAGGGTCAGTGAGAGGGACTATATATACAATGTACATTACACTGTATATTATTAGTCATTCTAATAGGTATGCTTTGTGTTACCAGAATGATGACTGAACAATTACAACTTGTTTCAATATGCTCCATGAAATACTCTCATATGATGTTAAAATTTAGACTGTTTATCTGTATGTGGGCAAGTGCTGGTTCTTTACATGACATACACTGTTCCTCTTCACAGTTCAATGTTGAGTCGAGAGAGCATCTGGAGAGATAATTATCCTCTAATTAAGTTCATTACTAATTTCCTGTGGACAGAACATGGGCTGCGGAAAGACGGTGATGATGAGTAATAATGACATTTAGAATACCTCAGTGTAACAAGATCTATTTGGTGATGTTCACAATCACAGTGTCGGAGTATGTTACGACATCTTACTTTTTCATATAAAACAATGTCAAACAGTGCATTTTGGACTTAGGCCTCAGTGGATCTTGCAATAAGTGACAAAAGACACAACATAATACCACCGCTCATGTACGCAAGGCATTACAGAGATACTGAAATTTTGGGTATTTGATTGTATCTAATAACGTGAAAAGCATAAAGATTTGCATTTGTTAAAGTGCCTGTGAAATTGAAAAAAAAGTCTTAAATAGCATTATTATGTGAATTAAAATCACATTTTGAGACAATTGGACCATATACAACTGTCGCGGGGTTCTTCCGGCTACAAAAAAAAAAAAAAACTGATGGCATAGTCAGGAGAATACAGGTGTTGTGACTTTTTAATAGGTTCGAACCCCAGCAAACACAAAGTGCATCATTGGAATATATTCAAAAAAGAAAAAATATATAACGTTTTAAAGCAAAAAGTCAAAATCACAAAATAAAGGAAGAAAATACTATTTACAAAAAATATGGATTTCCACAGCATCATCCAAACATATAAATACAAGAAGTAAAAGTGGGATTACGCTGAGACAAAACTACCTTTTTGCTCTGGCATGGACAAACCCACCTCACGCTTCCCTCTACCTGCAGAAAATGCCTCTTTTTATACTAATAGCTCCTCCCCTCAAGCGCACCTGCTCCCAAATTACGCAGGAACTTTTCCCATTTAAGGGTCCCAAACCCGTCACGCCTGTTTGGCTGTCCTCACTTCCTCCTTGCCGGTAAATGATAACTGATCAGAGTGAATGGATTATTTGAATGTATGTGGAATGGATTTATTTAACAATGTGTAGAGTGACGAGTGTGCACCCCTGGTCGCGCTACCAATTGTGAGAGAATGTTAGGGTGGGAAACGTGTCCCGATTGTCCAAACAACGGCGTAAGTAAAAAATGAGTGTCATTTGCGCGAGCGCAGCTGCTGCCTATTTTGTATGTGCGTGCGTGTGTGCATGCGTGCGTGCGTGTGTGCGCACGCCATCAGTGACGGAAGCGCACCGTCACGACAACAATTTGGCAAAGAAATAAGTCTTTTAATCTGCCGTTTAGCCTCGCCTGTCATTATAGCGCTCTAGCGTCTCCAGATGACGTCAGCGGAGTAACGATTTCAGCTGATTTAGAATTCAGCCCATTGAGGGGAAAGATTCATAACGAGGAAAATGCGACAGAGAGCAGCAAAATGTCATCATTGTTCCAATGGTTCTACTCCAATATTTTTACAGGATATTCTCTTTGATCTAAGTATTTTTCCCCAATTGATAAACAAACGGTACGGTTAGGTACTAAGGTTAGGTGCTAAATGAAATAATAAATCATTAAAAATGCAGTTGTTCAGTACGACAGGGCAAAATTACTGCATAATGGTCAAAACTGCCACTTCTTAAACCTCCCGAACGATATTTTATGCCACTGGGGTTAGTCCGGCTTGTCTTTTCCCTGCCCCAGCTTCGGAGACGGAGGAAAGAGCGTACACAAAACAGGAGGCGTGACATCTGGGCAACATGCTAACCCGAACCGAGCGGCTTTTCCAAGTCTTTTCCTTGCCTTTCAAAAACGGAAAATCACACAAAACTACCCCGACTCATATCACACACGGCAGCGGGGTTGATTGTCTCCACCGATCGGCCAGCCCCGGCAGCGAGCACGTTTCGGCACGTCGTTCTGCTGCTGCCCCGGCTGGCAAGCAGTGCTCGTTGCCGGTGTTCTGCCCAATTTTGCACTCTGATAATATTTTGCTTCCAAGGCTTTTGTGGCGGCGAATCCTCTTTTACATTCAGTTGGAATCTCTATGTTCTCCAATGGTGCTAAATAAATAAGTTACATCATAAAAAAACATGTGCAACACGAAAATAGACACAATCGATAACCGGAGACGAGAGCAGGGGGCTGCCGGAGCCCAAACCGAAAATAGTGCATTCTTGGCGGACACACAAAGAGGACCGAGGGGGCTGGAAGTCCGGACACAATTGAGAACCGGAGACGAAAGCGGGGGGCTTCCCGAGCCCAGGCCGAAAATAGCGCATTCTCGGCGAGTACGCGAAGAGGACTGAGGGGGCTGGAAGTCTGGACACAATCGAGAACCGGAGAAAAACGAGGGGGTTCCCCGCGCCCAAGCTGAGGCACGCCTTTATTGGCTGGCGACCATGGTGTGTGACAAGCCGCTGGTAGTTGGCCGATAGGCCTTCTTGGTGGACAGGGAGCATTGTCGCCCACAAAATGCAAGACACCTCCTTATTAAAGTGTTTGCCATGATCCCAGTATTTGACATAACATAAAACAGGTAGCTTACTCACTTCGTCATCCGTCCAGTGGTTCCTTCATTGTCATACTTATTTTGCCTATTATTAGTGGTGAAAAGGATGTTTTAGAAATCGAAAAAGCCTCACACCACTCTCCCAGGTGTAGCAACAAAACCCTGCGGCACATTGGGCTGGCATGTTGCAAAAAATAAACAAATCAATCCGCAAAATCAGCTGAATCTGCAGTCCTTCTGCATACGATACTAATGGCTAAATTGTGAAGATGGTTAGTCCGCTGATGTCACCTTCGCCTCCTCAATCTGCGGCCGTGGCCGGAAGTCATCATTTTCGAAGCGCGGGATTCAAAAAATTGAATAAATATATTGAATAAATATATTGATCTCTTCCACAGACATCCAAGCGGTCCATTTCATTCAGGAGCATAAAATTCTGTATGTAATATGAAATAAACATGCTTTTTTTGTGTCACAGCCACTTTAAGGTTTCTCATTATTTTAAAAACTAAATCCATCCTCTTATTCTCCTCATAGTTGTGATGGGTAGTCAGAGCTAGCTACAGTATTTGTTGCTTCTCTTATTATGGCAAAATAAATCATTTTGCAGGCTAAAAAAAGCCAGCTCGCATTTGGGTTTGCCTATCTACTGTACCCTCACAATGTCATGTTTTCCTTGAGAAGGAATTTTTAACTGGTTCCAATATCGTCCTCCTTGTTAAATCACTCTTTTCTATGCATATTAAGCTAAACCAGTCAGAGGCGTGCACACAGAAGGACTATTTAGCCCCACCAGTCAGAGTACCGGACATATTCAACGATGGAAAATGTTTTCGTCAGCCAGTCAGAAATACAGCAGTTGAAGTAGAGTCAGTGAAAGTACAGCTTTTTTAGGGGGGAAGAAACTGAAAACTAGTGTTTGACTTTGCTTTGCCTTTCTACAGTTCACCCATCTCTATACACCCCCCATGAAAAAGGGAAAAACTTGTTGAACTACCATGGCTTCCTCTCAGGCTAGTTCTTACACTGTTGTGTTTACCCTAAATTACCTGTATTGGTGCCCCCAGTTGTTTTCCAGTCATATTTCTACACCCAGGGAGTGATGAAAGTTGAAAGTGAACACCAGAGGGTTGAGACGTCACGGTTCTTTTTTTGTGCCCTATCTCTTCCCTCCTCATGGCAGTGACTCAATGTTATGCTTTTTTGTGTAACTAACAGAAAATAGTTTCCTCTAAAGTGTGAATGAAATGTGCATTTATTATATGAAGAAATGTGAGTTTTTGTCTCTGAACTTTGAATTAGCTTCTACATGCAAAATGAAATCCACCCACTTTGTGTCACATATTTAGGAATCATTTAAAATGGTTTGAGAGGCAAGTGGGTGTTTACTCGTTTTTTTTCCCTCATTGCCAGAACCCAAAAAAGTAAAATACTGAAAGTCCCAACCAATGTTTTCTTCATACCTGCAGTAAATGAAGCTTATTTAGAAAGGTTTGAGTGCCAGATAATGGCTTCTTAGAGTAGACTAGAAAAGGATAGAAAAATTAATGTATACTTTTTTTTTTTTTTAATTATTTTTAATTAAAAATGAAAAAAGTTTTTTTTTTTTAAATTAATTAATTAAATAATTAAATTAATTTATTTTTAAGATCATATTTGTGCATCAACAATATACAAATGTTTGAAAAAAAGGTTGTGCTGTCAAGCGCAGAGAAAATTATCGGGAAAAAGTTTGAAGTCCTGCAAGCATTCAAAAAGTAGCATCTACAGGTAATTCAAATTTATTCCTTAAAAGGACCGTGTTGTCATTTTCATGATTCGCTTTATAAATACATGAAATATGTTTGAAGTAGGGAAAACACATGCAGAGGCTAAAAACGACTGAGAGCAGACTTTTTGAGTTACCGTAATTTCCCGAATATAAGGCGCACCCGTGTATAATGCGCACCCCAAATTTACTTGTAAACTCTAGGGAAAATTATTGAACCCGTTTATAACGCGCACCCTAATTTTAGCACCAATAAATAGAAGAATACAAGAAAACAGAGCTCATGTACAGATACAGAAATGTCATTTTACTGACTGGTGAAACACAGCACAAGCATAGCATATTGGTAGTTCAAAACATTACCATAAACTGACAATATTTACAGTAATAATATGATTTGCCAACTTCTCCAACGTACCAGAATCTAGGAGAAAACAAAACGTGACTTTTCTTTTAAAGGCTGCTGTATAACTTGCTGGTTTCATCATGATGAATAGATGTTTCTTCCATGGATTGATACGGTAAAATGAAAGTGAGAACGTAAGTCGGAAATTCAAGAGAGCTCATCACTGTCGACACCACAGTAACAATAGGAACTATTGTTATTTGGGTTTGAGTTTCCCGAGGGACAGATATACAGTGGGGAGAACAAGTATTCTGTGCTTTATGAAGAGTGAAAAAAGCAGAATTTAACACAGACGAAATCATTCGGCCGATCAGAGTGAAGTATTACCGAAACAAAATGGTGACGTCACGTACCGTAATGGTCGGCAACGGATCGCCGCATACGTTTTTTTCAACACAACGTGGCCATGTCAATAAAAAAAAAAAAAATCAGTATGTGTGTGTATATATATATATATATATATATATATTAGGGCTGTCAAACGATTAAAGTTTTCAATCGAGTTAATTACAGCTTAAAAATTAATTAATCGTAATTAATCGCAATTAATCGCAATTCAAACCATCTATAAAATATGCCATATTTTTCTGTAAATTATATATATATTCTGTAAAATAATTTGTTGGAATGGAAAGCTAAGACACAAGATGGATATATACATTTAACATACGGTACATAAGGACTGAAGTGGACATTTCACTCTACTGTCATTTAAATCTGTCTATGCTGTCCTCACTCCGAAGCGTCTACTTTTTCCAAAGCTAGACAGCTAGTGAACGATGCCTTAATAATCAGACTTCTTCCTTTTTCATCTGATTTATTAATAAAATGGCCTCAAACCACTGTCCTCTTTGGACCGTAGTGAAACTACAAAAAAAAAGTACACAAGCATTGCATTAGCAACAACGTTAGCTTAGCACGCTATACAGGTTCACTAAACATAAACAAAAAGCGTCTCATACAAAAAATATAACATTTCACTTACTAACATAATATGTACATTCTTTACAACAACCATACTTACGGACAAATCTTGTCCAAGGATCATATAAGCACAACATTACGTAGGCGTCAGCCCGAGCCGTCGTGCAGCCATATTGAACTGGCAAGAAAGCAATAAACCATGTCGCAAAGCGACCACCAGAGTTCGCTGTTAGACAGCACAAAAAACGTTGCTGTAAAACTTACCAAAAGGCAGAATACTGTCTGAGCGGGACATGTGCGTTAATTGCGTCAAATATTTTAACGTGATTAATTTAAAAAATTAATTACCGCGCGTTAACGCGATAATTTTGACAGCCCTAATATATATATATATATATATATATATATATATATATATATATATATATATATATATATATATATATATATATATATATATATATATACATATACATATATATATATATATATTTTTTTTTTTTCTGTCTCCATCGTTATATTATGGAAATTACGGTATATCAATTTACTCTTTGTGGTATACTAAGTGCTTTGACCCCTCTAGTGGGAAAAATTGACACGCTTACAGGTCCTCGGTGATAAAAAGGTTTGGGACCACTGTTAAAGCGTACCATAGGTCAACAGGTGTTAATGGAGCATCTAATGTAGCAATTATAACACGATTCATTATCTTCTTCATTTTAATGTATTAGTGTTGACTTTGATTTTGATTACACAGTCCCTTCAAGAATTGGTACACTAGTACATTATACAAAATATATCATTGTAGAAGGTGACCTTCTAACCATATGCACTCAGATTGCATCAGTCGAACGGGCAAAGTTTCAGTACAGTTCATTTTGCATGCTTTGAGGCAAGTGTGGGTAACCTTTTCCAGCTTTTCCTGTGCAAAATGTACATTGGTCCGACTTCATTTATTGAAAGCCACAAAAGTAGCCTCTGACTCAGCAACCTAGGCTTTTAATCTTCTTAACTGGCAGCGCGACTCTAGTGGACTGGTCACATAGTTTGACTGTGTCAGATTACCACCATCACCCAATGTCTTACGTCAAACCTGCGCTAAATTGATGAATGAAGGAGTTTTGCCATATCATCCATGACAAAACTCCTTTCAACTCTGCATTTCCTTGCGCCTGATTCATTTATTTTCAGTGCACTGTGACAACTGGTGCTGGCATCTACCAAGGCTGTTTTTCTAGTGTGTGGTTCCATATTTTAAACACTTTGTCGTAATGATACATACAGTTCACACACACACAGGGTGAGTTACAGCAAATACAACTGGGCCATTACACCACTGTTGGGTTCCTCAAAATTATCAGAGCTTTTTTTAAACTAAGAGATTTTTGTTTCTTTCACTAACATTTTTTAAATTTGTCACTTCAAGCCTCATTTTGTGTCAGTAGTGCTGTCTCTAAGTTCCTTCAAACTATCAGAGCTACTGAAGGACCAAAAACTTTATTTTTTTTCTCCAAATAAGTTGGTAACCTCCATTATTCACCTGTTCCAAACAGTCCCCATAATCTGTTATAGTGAGTATACATGCACGTTAGCAGCTGCTATTTGGGATTTTAGTAACTCAGTCCCTACTGTCATAAAAATCTTGCATCTTCTGATACACAGCCCTAACAGATTGTTTTATTTTGAAATTCCGAACCAGCATTTTTCTGACAAAAAGAAAAGATCAAATGTTTTAATCATCAAACAGTGAGGCCAATTGCTCAACTTTCAATCCATTCATTTTAAAAGAATCAATACATTGTACACCACAAAAAGAATACAGGACAGTAAAAACATGCAAAGTACATACATAGCATTCCATGAATCATTGCGTAATGTATGCAAGTATGAAAATGCATTTTTTGAATTGGGCACTAAGATACAGTATGCTCCACTATTTATTTGCTCTTTCCACTCCTCAGCCTCTCGTCTTCTCTCTGGCCCACACTGAGTGGGTGCTGATGGTGCATATGTGGTCTTTCGGTATGAAAATCAGGTTGTTAACGCCGTGATCAGGGACTGCATTAGTGGCACTGGGCACTCCTTCACTGACTGTACGACTGGATTGCATAATTTACTGAATACAGACAAACCCACACGCACTCATGCACACACACAAAAGCTTCTACAGATGTAAGCGCACACATTTACACACCCACATACACTCCAAAACTGCTGAAACTCATGTGCTAATGGGTGCAATTTTAATCAAAATTAAACCCCACGTGCTGTGAATTTAAGTAAGTCTATTAACAGCCTCATTAAGCACTCTTTGTTGTATTTCTTTCATCTCAGGCACACTGTACATTCTCTGATAGTTTGAAGTCCAGTCAATGTGTTTTGAATATAAGAAAATATATGTAAGAACCTAACTTTATCGTGAGTGATTGTACACCCCCCCCCCCCCCCCCAGGATACACTGGATTTACATGAATTGCATTTTCAGTTTTGGATTTACACAAATGTAGTATCTTTTTATAGTACCATTCTACATTCTGACTGATTTTTATCCCACTTCTTTATGTTTATCATGCTACAACCTGGTTAACTGTATTTTATCCTCACAACTGTGCAAACAAATGTGTTTTCTAGCCGTCTTCTTCAGTGCAATCTTCCCTTGCGTCTTATGAAGACGGAGTAGTTCACTCCATAAAAAGGAACGCAAAGCATTCGATACAACAATGGTAGAAAAAGCACTTGAACTAAGATTCAAGTGACAATAATTGCATTGAATGAAAGTAAAAATTATTAATCAGGGCATCAGACAACGGCTTTGTTTGTCTGATGTCAAACACTTCTGGTGTTGTATACACCTCTGGATTGTATACAAAGGAGTTTTAAAAAGAGAACACAGGAATCCAGATTTAAAGACAACCAACTTCATAAAAGTCTTACAATAATGATTTTGCTTCAGTATTGAATTCATTTTTCACCCATTTAGAATAAGCAGTGCCATACGGAAAATTAATTATGTATTCATCATCTGTACCGCTCGCCCTCATGAGAAACTCTGAAGCCCATCCCAGCTGACTACGGACAGGAGGCGGGTACACCCTAAACTGGTTGCCAGCCAACCGCTGGGCACATAGACACTCAACCATTCACGCTCACAGTCACACCTACAGATAATTTAGAGCAGTGGTTCTTAACCTGGGTTTGATCGAACCCCAGGGTTTCGGTGAGTAAGTAAGGGGTTCGGCGAAGGTTAAGATACACAGGGCTGTATTTTCACATACCGACTATAGGAAAAGAGTTGTTTTAGACTAGGTTTTGGACTAATTTGCTCCCAATTTAAGGGCTTTATTCCATTTCTTTTAACTGCTAGCCCTCTATCTAATGGTAGGAAAAACTGGTTTTCTCAGTGGAAGGTTGACTCACACTTGGGGCGTTTTCACACTAGCACAGTTTGATCTGTTTTAAACGGACCAGACTTCCTTTTTCAGATAGTCCGCTTTGTGCGCATCCGAACTCTAGTTCGGACCAAACAACCAAACTCTGGTCCGCTCAAAAATCGTTGGTCTCAGTCTGCTTCAAGCACATCCTGCTTCACTTGTGAATGCAACCGGAGCAGGGTGCGTGTAAAATGAGTTAAGATTCCACATTTTTAACTAGTGTTTGTTTTTCCCACACTCCCTAAATGCACCACATCACATGACAAATCACGTTATACCAATCACCAGTCACTTAGGCACTATGTAAGCTGCCTTGACTCCTCTCCCTTCGTGTAGGAGAGAAGCCAAGGGAGTCTAAAACGCTTTTTTATGTATCCAACCATTTTATTTTTCAAACTTGTTTAAAGGCTGTTTCAGATTTATAGAACCCGACCTTTTTATTAGTGTTGGGGACCTGTTAGTGTGTTCTCGACTAAATCCAAGTGAGTCTGAATTTTGTCATGTTTTTAGCGGATTAGCTACCATGCTAACTTATGCTAACATGTGTATTCATGTGATCTTCTGTGTCTGTAGGTGCTTATTATTGTATTATTTTATCATATTAGCATGCTTAAACGCCAACACTAACATGCTAATGCTAATTCATTTTCATAATTGGGTTTGTTAGTCCAAGCAGGCCAGGTGGGACTACGCCAACTAATGGATGGCGAGCTAGGAATCAAGGCCACGAGCCTGAAGACGGCCCTTTTGCTGTCCTTCAACACAGTTGTCAATTCAGGTTCTGGTAGGGCTCTGCAGCCTGTCTGTTCATCTCCCCACTCCTCAAGCCAAGCACTTCCAATACCCATTCAACTTCCAATGAATCAAGCTTCGCTACTGGACACTCACCTTATATTGTAAATATATTTGGGGTTTCTTTTTGTAACATGTTTTCTAAATACAATTTTCACTCAATCAAACTTGTCCGTATTGATTTCCTCTGCCCTCCAGTAGCCGAACCTGATCTTCTTGATACGCCCACTATTGGTACACCTCAGCGGTGTTATTAACATCACAGCTCACACTTGTTACATGCGCTTTTGCCACTGTATGTGCAGCGTCACAGTGTGGAGCTGTGATGCTCTAGGCTGTGACTGTACACGCAGGGCATCCTTGGAAGCGGAAGTACAGCGTGGACGCTATTCAAAATCAACCATGGCAAGATGACAGACAATTGGCCATGGCTAAATGTTGTTGTGCAATGCTAAGCAGTTGCATTTGATGCACAGATCGGGTTCTAATAAAGCGATGGTGTTTTGTATGCTGTTGCTGAACATACCGTGTGAGAGTGATTGGCTGACACAAGCAGAGCGTCTCAGTGCGGAAGTTTCATGACTCTGGTTCTCCTGGAAGTGGCAAAAAGTCAAGAAAGTGAGAGCGATGGCACATCTGTCTGACTCGGGGTATGATGCGGTTCCTTTTCGTGATTTAATTTTCCACTACGTATTTTCTATATACTCCAGTTTGCTTGGATTGTGTAGGAAGGCAGCGATGCCGTCGCTGGCCGAGTGGCAACTTGCTACTGCTGCTATATTATGTCCAAGCTGTGACGCTCCACACTCCCTCCCCTTCTATTTGTCCAATCAATGAGTGCGGCTTTCATCCACGTCATGCTACTCCGAAAGTTCGGTAGGCGCAGTGTGAACGCTGAACTTTTTCAACAGCTCATTTGTAAGTGTATCTGCAAGGTAGCCCTACCACCAGACCCTGGTCCTCTTGGTCTAGTGTGAAAGCGCCCTTGGTATGAGGAAGTATAACAGAGGAAGTATAACAGACCCACAGGCACCGTGGACTGCAGAAATAATTGAAAAGCATTTGCATAATTTTAAACCATCAAAATAGTTTGTGATGAGATGATGCGATAATAAAATGAGAATGTAGACAAGAATACAAAAAAAAGGAAGAGTGTCAGATGAAATTAGTTTCATCTCATTGTCCATTGTGAAGATCAACAGCAAAAGGCAAAATTATTTCTAGTACATTAAAAATTGCTTTTTGTGGTGTACAATGTATTGCTTGCTAGCTTCGCAATATCGGTTTTGAATTGGAAAAAAAATTGCTTTATTATTAACTTCCAAAGGGTTCGGTAAAACTCGTGGGGTTTGGTGCATTTAGCGAGGTTAAAAAACACTGATTTCGAGAGTTCGATTGACCTCCTCTGCATATTTTTGGGAGGATACTGGAGTACTTGTGTAAAACCCATGCACGTAAAGTGCGCATATGAAGGACGTAGTTCATTGTTCAATCCTTGAACTCAGAATTTTGAAGCAAATGTGCTACTCATCCATCCACCTTGCTGCTAGTTTCTTTTCAGTGAATTGAAATACTTTGTGGCTGTCTATTTCTAGTGTCAAATTTATCCAGTCATTTTCTGAACGGCATGTCGCACAGGAAATGGAACCCATCTTATATCTTTGGTCCAGAAATGGGTTACTTCTTGACTTGATTGCTAGCCAACTGCAGGGCACAGATAGCCGTTCACAGGCACTTTTATACATATGGGTAGTTTTAAGTCTTAATTGAACCGAACATTATTGATCACCCCTATTACTATAGAATTAATGTTTGCTTTTTGTGTGAATGTTTTTTCTAATTCCACTTGTTCAAGAGTTCAAATCTGCGTGTTCCGCTCTCCCCTCAGCCAAGGGTGTTATCTTGGCTTTGGGGATGTAGGGAGCCATGTGTGCTATATATATCTAGCTCCATAATTTATTAATAGTCTTTCCAGTACATGCAGCACTAAAAATACAGCAAAGACGGGGCATCACATGCAGCTTCTTGAGAGGACAGGAGTAAGGCAGGGTGATGAGAAATGTTAACTCAGCTTTTTATCACACTACTACATCACCATGTCTGGGATGATTCCTAGATTGGGGTTAAATCAGTCCATGTACTTCTCTTATATAGCCTTTCCATGACTGTTACACCCTGTGAAATGATTGCATGTTTTAATATATTTTCCTATTTCCAAATTCCCGACCATACTTAACTTTTCTCTCTGTCTTTTACCCAGTATGAGTACTTCAATGCAGTGCTTATAAATGAAGTGGACGAGGAGGGGAACAATGTCGAGCTGGGAGGAGAATTCATTCTACAACCCAATGACCACTTTAACAACTTGTCAGTCAACGTGAGCCTCAGCGTGGTCCAGGTGCCAACTAACATGTATAACAAGGGTATGTTCGCCAACTCATTTTGCAAAACAAACACCTCAGCTCACTGTATGCGGGCAAATATTTGTTGTACGCTTCACCATAGGAAATGCTTTACTTAGCATTTTTGCTGCAGAGGTAATAATTGTACTGAATAATTCATATAAACGTAATAAGAAGTTTCAGTTCTGCACACTGTCTCTGGATTTGCGTTCATGCAGTGCACTGTTGATTATTTCACTCACACACTTTGTAAATTAAATGTTAAATAGTCAGGCAATCGTCTAGTTCATCATACACACAGTCGGGCAACTGATGTCGGACCTTTTAACAGTGCTTAGTGGACAGACTACATGTCGCGTGGGCTTAAGTCAGCTACCCTAGACAGAATTATATTGGGGGGGGTGGGGTGGGGGTAAAAGAGAAGAAAGTAGGTTAAGTCAGACTGATGGAAAGTCCAAGAAATAGTTTAATTAGTACTAGGTGATTGTAGGAAAAATCAAATGAGAGTGACAGAACGATATCGAATGAAATGGAAAGGAACTGAATAAAAATTCAATGAGAGCGAGACTGGCAGGCTAATGCAAGGGGAAAATGTAATCATCATATGATTTACTGGCAAATGAATAGAATGTTTCACAGTCAGAGAGGGATAGAGCTTGGAGAGTTTTAAAATCCTCAGGATTTCTTCACTGCTAGTGAGTACGTGGACATATTCGCTGGAACTGCAGGGAGCTAGTTTGGTGGGCAACAGCTTGCCCTATTGCAAAAAAAAAGGACTAAGAGGATGAATATTTTTGTTTGAGTGCTTGTGCTTTGAAGTCAGGGTTGCATGTTTCCTATTCCCAGAACATTTGTGGTTAAGGACTTCTTATCTTTTTGCATTTTTGGTGAAACTGTGACAGAAAGAAAATAACAAAGCAAATGTGGTTCAGTATACCATAGCAAAACAATGTAAACCTTAAAATAATAAAACAAGTTGCATTCAACCTTTGTCAGTGTACACACTTGTTTATGTATTTCATGTACAATTGTTGGGGACTCTGCACTGTGCAGATTAATTTGAGGAACGGTTATACAAAGTCGAACTGCAAAATGCTGGGATATTTTTGTGCAAGTGGTTCCAATCCAAATATTTCCTCCCTCCAATCCACGGAGGTGGGTTGGTGGTGCATATCATGCTTGATTCCAAAAGACTAATTCATTCATGGCTTATTGGCACGAGTGATGACAGCACAACAATGATGCCAGCACAAGAGAAGATGAGGAACGTCTTATCTGCTTTTCTGTTTCCATTTCATATTTCTGTGTGTCAGTAATGCTTTTGCCCGCCTTTCCATCCACACTCATTTTTTTCCCTTTATGTTAGGCTATTGTGTGTCTTTTTTGATTAATGCACTGTGTTCAACTCTTTTAACTTAATCACCCTTTATATTCTCTACATCTCTGTGTAGTACATGCCCTTGCCGCAGCCCTTGAGTATCAATTGACTTCCTGTCCACCAATAAAGTGCTAGAAGATCATTCCTATTACATTGTGGTTCTTACCTTATTTTCTGACCACAAGTCGCTCAGGAGTATAAGTCACTCGAAGTAAAAAAAAAAAAAAAAAATGCGTCAAGATTAAGAAAAAAAACAGAAATTGCACAGAACTATAATTTGCATTTTTGGCCCCATAACTATTATATTAGTATATATCGTAGAAACTTAACACATTCACTAGTAATACTGTACTTCACCAACAAAAGCGCAACTCCAAGCAACAAGTGAGTGCATGTTTTATTTATGTAGAAATAAGGAATAGCTAAGCATTTTGGAACCAGGAAATCGTAGTGAAAGCTTGCTGCCTAGCTGAAATCCGCTCACATGTGCTCAGAATCCCCTGAAGCGGTAGTGTCAAGTGAGTGAATATTTGATTTTTGTACAATATTGAAATCGTGAGCTTTTTGTCATTGAAGAACGATAGTAGACACATACGCTACGACAGCAAATCAGAGCAAAATGTTGAAATTTTATTCTTAAATATATTAAATAAATACATTGGATCCCGTCAGTTGAATATTAATGAGAATTGAACTTTTGTAGAAACCAACTAAATAGCTTGAAAAATGACATTCTGGGGATTTCCTCAGCTCACTTTTATAAAGCACTTTAAAATACAGTACATCTACCTAAAAGCAGGAGTTACAGTATAAAAGAAACAATTAAGAAAAAAAACAAACACTAAGACAATAAAACAATGGTACATGGGACAAAAACAAATAAGGAAATGAACAAAAACAAAGAAACAAATAAATGCAAGCACTGAAACATGCTGTACCAAAACCCCAGGAATAAATATAAGTTTTAAGACAAACTTTACAAATAGACTGTGAAGGGGCTTGTTGATGCACAATGGCAAATTATTCCACATTTGGAGCAGCAACGTTGACAGTTGTGCACACCTGCTAAAATGGCATGGCAATATAAAAAATAACATTTAAAATGAATAAATATTTTTAGTCTTTACTGTCACTTTAACAAAATGCCTACTGATGTACTTTGTGTCATATTTCATGTTATTAATGATCTGATGCACATAGACTGATAACATTACAGTTATTGTAATTTACAGTATACTAGCCAATGGGGTGGTCACCTCCTGTTGGCGCCTTTAAATGCTCAGCTCATTGAAGGAGCCGTAGCTTAGTTTAGCTGTGATGGCTTGTTACCTCCAGGCTCTGGTTACTCTTTTCCAGTGACATATCGTCCTTTGCTCAACTCCAGGGACAATTTAAAGACCCTCCAGAGTCCTGTAGCTACTTTGTGTAATTTAACAAACTCCCCTGAAGCGAGAAAAAAAACAAAAAACAAAACAAAAACAACAACCAAAAAACCCCCAAAAACAATTAAATATCCAGCCTCCTTTTATTTCCATGCTGGATTATTGTCAACGTTCACAGACTTGTCTGCAGCTGGTAAGAAACAAATGTGCCATGTACTACTAATACATAAGTATTTAAAAAAAAAAAAAAAAATCAGGAAAATCAAAATGCAGGTGCAGCTATAAATTAGTGATCCTTCTTAATTGTTAATATACCTGGTGATATACTAGATATGATCGTAAACATGATCTCAAGTTGAAGCTCACTACTTCTTTGTGCCTTTTAACTCTAATGGTATGTTAGTCAGAGAGATAAGCAAAAGAAAGTCTTGCGTCAGTACACTCATATGTTTGTGTTTTTTGGACTTTTATTGTGAGTTTGACCCATGTCTGGGTATGTAAATGGCAGTAGTCATCATTTTCTCATTAAAATGCAAATTAGCTGGCAATACATGCTCGTTACCAATGTGAG
The DNA here is from genome assembly GCF_030265065.1 of Corythoichthys intestinalis. Taxonomy (NCBI): domain Eukaryota; kingdom Metazoa; phylum Chordata; class Actinopteri; order Syngnathiformes; family Syngnathidae; genus Corythoichthys; species Corythoichthys intestinalis. The sequence continues at coordinate 54,200,887 of NC_080396.1, read as the reverse complement.
CTTTGTACAGCAGTTTGACCGAAAGCACAAAAATTGACTTGTCTTAATCTACTGTTTTGTTGTTGTTGTTTTTTTTCACATTTTCTACTCAAATAATATTTCTTTCTACCTCTGACCCTATTCTTCTTCCCACCATTAATCATTAGACGCTGCTATCGTTAATGGAGTGTACTGGTCGGAAGCCTTAAATAAAGTGTTTGTGGATAACTTCGAGAGAGACCCATCCCTCATATGGCAGTATTTCGGTAGTGCCAAAGGTTTTTTCAGACAGTACCCAGGTTAGTGCGCTTGTTTGTTTCGTTGTATTTTTGCGAGATGCTATCTCTGTGTTTTGTCACCATATTTCTGACTATCAGTCTGATATTTTAGCCAGCAACATGAACTTCAACAAAAAATCTCTCTCTATACTGTATATATTTTTAATTACAAACTCCTTCCATATGTAGTGATCAAGACTGGGTGTGACATTACTTTACCTGGTACCACTAATACACAAGGATGTTCCCAATAACGCAATAAAACCCAGAAATAAGAAAGTGTTGAATGTGTTATTTGTTGCTTTTGTGAGACATTCTCTCAATGTAATTTACTAATTACCTTTTTTCAAGGGATCAAATGGAAACCAGATGAACACGGAGTTATTGCTTTTGACTGCCGCAACAGGAAGTGGTATATCCAGGCTGCTACCTCCCCGAAGGATGTGGTGATTCTCGTCGATGTCAGTGGAAGCATGAAAGGTCTCAGACTGACCATCGCGAGACAAACTGTTTCCTCCATACTGGACACTCTTGGAGATGACGACTTCTTCAATATCATCGCTGTAAGTTCACACATACTGCATAAAGGTGTACAGTACTGTATATGCATTACTTTAGAACTCACTTGGTTTTGGATTGTGATAGCGGTGCACAATCCCAGATCCTCTTTTGCTATGATAAGAAACTTGCTGGAACAAATCAGCTTTCTCTCTTGTCACACTCACAGCCAATTAGGAGCGTGCTGAATGAAGATTTGAAGCGCAAAAAAGACAGTTGTTGATTGGCTTCCGCCTCAGGCATCTAAAGCATTGTTACTGTGTGTGTGTGTGTGTGTGTGTGTGTGTGTGTGTGTGTGTGTGTGTGTGTGTGTGTGTGTGTGTGTGTGTGTCACCACGCACAAGTCTGTCTGTTGCTATTTCACATCAAAATGTAGCCTGTCACATTGCCAGCCCACATCTTGTCTCGCCAATGAACAAAGTTGTCATTATCATTTCAGAGACTAATCACATTATTTAGAAAATTATTCTTTTAGAAGAGTGAAAAATGATCTGGAAAATATGTTTCCAAAATGTGCTGAATGTTAGACTGCGTTTGTTTTCTTTTATGCACTTTATCATGGATTGGCAGGCGTTCTAGTTCACGAATAGTTCGTGTGTGCGGCAAATTGCGCATTAAACATTGTTTAATCAGTGATTTCCACAAAAGTACTCAACATTTTGTGGGTACAAATGATAATTTACTGATTCTATTTGTATTGTTTCAGTACAATGAGGAATTGCATTATGTGGAGCCATGCCTGAATGGAACGCTGGTCCAAGCTGATGTTGCCAACAAAGATGTGAGCCTTTTTTCAGCGTCTTATCATCACCATCCCTCAAAAACCGACATTAACTAAAGATAATTAAGGCAGCTTTTAAATCTGTGTGTTCAGCTCATCAGGTGAATTGTGTTGTTAGGCTAGATCTCCTCTAATTCAAACACTTCTTAAGGTTTCATTATTAATATGTATACTGTATATCTTTGGTAAGATGTGAAAATGATTTTTTGTTATTTTCTTGTTTATGTTATTTATATTTATTCGTTATTTCATTCTTTAAAAGAAAAGGAAGTTCTTTAGTTTAAATCTGTTGAGAATAGTTGATTTCATCAAGCTATCTTTAACCAATTATTGTAGAATTACAACACCTAAGAAAAAAATACAGTGGGGCAAATAAGTATTTAGTCAACCACTAATTGTGCAAGTTCTCCCACTTGAAAATATTAGAGAGGCCTGTAATTGTCAACATGGGTAAACCTCAACCATGAGAGACAGAATGTGGGAAAAAAAAAACAGAAAATCACGTTGTTTGATTTTTAAAGAATTTATTTGCAAATCATGGTGGAAAATAAGTATTTGGTTTATAGCAAAAGTTCATCTCAATACTTTGTTATGTACCCTTTGATGGCAATAATGGAGGCCAAACGTTTTCTGTAACTCTTCACAAGCTTTTCACACACTGTTGCTGGTATTTTGGCCCATTTCTCCATGCTGATCTCCTCAAGAGTAGTTATGTTTTGGGGCTGTCGTTGGGCAACACTGACTTTCTACTCCCGTTAAACCGTTTAAAATGACAAAGCAGATTTAAACATGTCTATAGTTATCAATCTCTAAAATGTCTGTTTACTGCAATCAATCATGGAACATACTATTATAGCAATCAATACTTTATTGTTAGCCTTCATTGGTAAAAGCAAATATTTAACAACCATTTAATAATTATCTTACCACATTCAGCAAGTGATAAGGGGGTAAATGTAAGTCTGAAAATAATTCACTTTATAATGGAAGGGTCAATTCTATCCTTACAACATATGGGAAGACAATCTAAACGACCTGCATAACTGAAGTCGTAATATAATGCAAATAAGGTTGCTTAAAAGTTGGTGGGGACGATTTGAGCATCCTGAAAAGTTGGTAGTGTTTTGTCCCTACCGTCCCTATGCAAACCTACGGCCTTGGGGAGAGTTTCCCCTAGGATTTTTTGAAGCTGCTGTGGTGGGCTGCATCAGAGTTGGACCGCCTCACCATGTTTTGCCACGGCAAAATTGCGTAAAATCATGACAAATTAATTTTTTTCACATTTTGTTTCCCAAGAACAACCATAACAGAGATCTATTTGAAATATTTCATTAGCCAGGCTAATGTCGTAGGTCTCAGCTACGGTACATGTACGTAAAATGCGGACAGCTACATTACCCTACATAATAATACGACTTTTTTTTCTTGTAGCAATAGTACTACTTACATCTTGTAGTCTTTCTTTTTCCTTTTATTTGGCCCTAATATGTACGACATTAACACAACAATACTTGTCCTTCTGTTAATGGACCAATGGCATAGGTTTGCATTGGGACGTTAGGGACTAACACTAGGAACTTTTCAGGATGCTCAAATTGTCCCCACCAACTTTTAGGCAACCTTATTTGCATTATATAATGAGTTCAGTTATAGAGGTCATTTAGATTGTCTTCACATATTTTGTAAGGATAGAATTTACCCTACCATTATTAAGTGAATTACTTTCATTATGTTCAGACTTAAAATGACACAATTTTTTGACGTTTGATTGGCTGATGACTAGTTAAATTCCCTTGTTTTTGGTGTAAATATAATGGAAATAAGTGAAATTATCTGCCAGTGCTTAAATTAAATTCTACTCAGATTTCTTGAAATAAAAAAACAGCTATCTGAAAATAATCTTAACACTCTTATTTTAAGCAAAAAGTGAGTATATTTAATCTTTAAAAAAGCTTTTCTTTCGTCAAAAATGTTCTTTATTCCAGAAGTGGTATTGTTCAAAACATTATTTGAATTCATTTTCCCCCTTGATTTTGGTGAAAAATGACCAACCTTTAGATGTATGGGCTTAATTAAAACAAATGGTAATATTTACCTAAAGTAAATTGAATAATCTGACCCATGAATCTGTTAACTAGTCTTTAACACTCAAAACAAGATGGAAAAAATTTAATACAAATAGATTTAAGAAAAATCAGTAGATTAAAACGTTATAAATTTTCAGTGTTAAAGTTAGTACAAGTCAATACAGATTTATTTTTGCATTGATCATTTAGCCAGTCAATTAATTAGGTTCATATTCGTGAGAAATGTAGCCCTGACCCTCGTTCACCTATCAGTTTGGTTTTATTAACGTCCTGGCCCCAGCTAAAAGTGTACATGCAGGTTATGCTGTTATATGGTCCCCACCAATATTGAGACCAAACCTACGCCCTTGTAATGGACCCATTTCAAGGTGTAGGGGGAAATTCTAATTGCCGTGTAAAGAGTTTCACTAGTTTTGGTGAGAAGGTGAACAGTTTTTTTGTTGTTGTTCGTGAACTACATTTCCACACAAATGCACATCGAGCTACCATTTAGCTTAGCAAGGAGAGGTATCAGAGACATTTTTCGAGTGTCCCGAAGCTCGCGAAACTTAGGGAAAAAAGCGCATTCATCATGGTTTCGTCAGCCGTGATTTGTATATCCGTCCACTGTAACAGCTCTGCCCCTCTGCTATTGAATGCGTTGTTGACATTAGAGCGGCGGCGCTCTGAACCGCTGCTCAGTGCAAATTCATTCAAACTTGCCTTTCCGTCCAAGACGGCTGTCTACCGCTCACTTTCGCCGAAAAGTCCGATCCAAAATACAGTAATGGGGGGGAAGAAGGACAAAATAACGGCGGGCTTCCGCTATCTCCTTCTCGCTTCCCTCGACGTCACAGCTCGCTGTCCGATTGTCTCTTAAGGGGGCCTCTTATAGTTACGGACATTACAATACACAATGAATAGGTTGCCGCTGAACCCTTCACACTAGGCTGCTGCTAGTTTGAAATGGCCTTAAAAAAATAAATAAAAAAATAAAACATCTGTTTTGCACTGCGTGTCGCTTTTATTTTGGTGTGGCGGTGCGCCACAATATTTAATGAGGAGGGGAAACCCTGCTTGGGTATGACTGACATCACACAATAGCTGCGGTATCATTTTTTTTTTTCAAACATTTTCTCAATTGCCAGAGGTCTAAGATACGTTATTGATTTACTTAAATACTTTGAGCAACTGTTTTGAATGTAATTTATAGTAGGTGCTGTCTGTCTCTTTAAAGTACTTATGTAATTCACTGGTATTTATCTATATTAATACTGACACTAGTATAAATATTATCTGTATTTGGATTGACATGCCCTTTACTAATAGTAAGCCATATGTCATCACTACAAAATTGTGGATACAGGATCACACCACTCAAAGTGGCATATGTAGTCTTTACAATAACCATGCTATCATCAAACAGTAGTGTTTTGGTCGTAGGTGTCAAGGGCTCAGTTATTATTTCAGTGCCTACTGTAGCACATATTGTGCACATAAAATAGCAAAATCAACCACGTGTACTGTGATATAGGTCCCAAGCGTTTTTGAGCATTTAATAGAATCCTAAGTCCCAGACAGCGTACCAGTTCAATCCCTTTGTCACACTCAAATGCAGCAGGTAATAGTTGCCTCAGGGTGCAACCTTTTATTGGAACTGATTAACCTTTTTTTCCACGCTGAAGGAAAGGTTGTGTCTTTTGCTATTTGGAGTCAGGAATGCTGGAGGTTGTTTTGACATATTTCCTGTACATGTTAGGATACGTGGATATATGGGATATGTGTGGGGTGGAGGAGGGGTGCACGCAAGATTAAATGAGCAAACACTGATTGGGACTTAACAGAACCTCGGCCTCCTACTGAGTGTGGAGAACCTTCTCTCCTCCTAGTGGTGCCAAAGACTCGAGGAGATAAATAAAAAGGGAATGGAAAGTAAAGGTGGGCAGAAATAATAATTCGTCACAGCGCAGGTGGAATGCTGATACAGCTGCCAGTAGATACCAAAAGCAAAATTGTGTAAAAATTGATGTTCTCTATTTGGAAGGGTATAAAAGATCAATAGAAAATGTTTCTGGTGTGTCCAAATTGGACAAGTGGTCATTGCAAAACAAAAATTTGCCCATTAGAGAATTTTAGCGACAATATGCAACCAAAGGTGGCAAAAATTATTATCATGATAATGGTAAAATCAACAAAAAAGTTACTTTGTCTTTGTTTTTTTTTCTTTCTTTTTCTTTTCATCGCATTATTCATTGGACTATTGTGAAAATATTAACTATGACCTTAGTAAATACAGACTTTTCTCTTTGTATTGTCTGTGTACAGCAGGGGTCCCCAAACTTTTTCCTGTGAGGGCCACATAACCCTTCTCTTCTCTGATGAGGGACCGGGGTCAGTTTGTAACAGAAAAAGTGTGACGATTGCAGGAGTGCCTAAATGTAAAAATGTATTGTTTTTCAGAAAGCCACAATCAAATAACCCTTTCTGGATTCTTCACGGAACCAAAGTAAATAAAATAAAAATGATACAATATAATATAGTATAATATAATATAATTAGGGCTGTCAAACGATTAAAATTTTTAAGCGAGTTAATCACAGCTTAAAAATTAATCGTAATTAATCGCAATTCAAACATCTCTAAAATATGCCTTATTTTTCTGTAAATTATTGTTGGAATGGAAAGATAAGACACAAGACGGATATATACATTCAACATACTGTACATAAGTACTGTATTTGTTTATTATAACAATAAATCAACAAGATGGCATTAACATTAATATTCTGTCAAAGCAATCCCTGGATAGAACGACTTGTAGTTCTTAAAAGATAGATTTTAGTACAAATTATAGAAATTTTATGTTAAAACCCCTCTTAATGTTTTCGTTTTAATAAAATTGGTAAAAATTTCAATCAAAAAAATTAACTAGTAGCTCACCATTGTTGATGTCAAGAATTACACAATGCTCATGGTGCATAAAATCAGTCGCACCCAAGCGCCAGCAGAGGGAGACAAAAAACACAAGTAACAAGTGGACATGACACTGCTGTCATTTTAATCTGTTTGAGCGGGGCATATGCGTTAATTGCGTCAAATATTTTAACGTGATTAATGAAAAAAATTAATTACCGCCCGTTAACGCGATAACTTTGACAGCCCTTAATATAATATAATATAATATAATATAATATAATATAATATAATATAATATAATATAATATAATCAGGGGTGCACATAATTTTTTTGCCCAGGTTCTCAGAGGAGGACCTGGAGATGTGACTTGGTCCTCATTGAGCTTGAGAGCCGACCCACCTGATGCGATAAATTTATGACAAGCTTTACTTAGAGCCAATTAACTTTGATTAATTATGTTAACAGTTAATGCTTGATTAACATCAACTGGCACAACAAAATTGCCATTACTTTGAAGTGAAATGTAAAGAAATAAACATAAAAGGACCAATTCAAAATAAAGGGCATTATGCGGCTCCCACATTAACTCCAAGCCTTTTTAAAAGTGGGATGTCCTCCTCATAAGACCTCATTGAACGTGTATGTTTAGCTTTGTAAAATGCGAGCAAAAACACGTTTGTCAGTGCATGTCGCTGTTCATTACCTTTATTCCGCCCTATTCCGCCACATGTCCATAGGGCGAGTGGGGTCGTGTTTGACATCGATAGTTTGCTTAATTGCCACATGCTCTCTGTTTTTTTCGTGCTTTTCAAAGTTTGGATGGCTGAAATTCTTTGACCCTACATAAAATGCGTTGCTCTAATCGGCGACATTGGGATTCTCACGGCACATTTTGTACCGCATTTCCGTGCGAGCATCATTCGCTTCTAGCCATGGTACCTCCTGTAGCCACTTTTCAGCAAAAGTCCTTTTTTTCGGTAGCTCCGGTGACGTCTCTGTCGTCTGTCTGTCTTTTGACGGGGGTGGGGGAACACGGAAGTAATTACTCAATGTGGCCTGCCTCATCGACATTTTGAGAAGTTATTTTCTCGTGTCCGCCGCAAATAGTGGTCAGCCATCGGTACGCAAAAGCGTATGGAAGCCGTTGAGGGCCAGCGCGTTTGTCTACGTCCAGTACGCATGTGCGGACCACTTATGTGCACCCCTGAATATAATATAATATAATATAATATCATGTAATATAATATAATATAATAATACTGTATTAATTAAATAGATAATAACCAAATAACCATTGCTCAGTTCTTCACAGAAAAAAGCCAGGACATAAATAACTCTATTGAAAAAAAAAAAAAAAATTTTTTTTTTTTTTTTTTTTTACAATTTTTTTTTTTTTTTGTTCAGGGGGCCGGACCAAATGTGGCTGCGGGCCGTATCCGACCCGCGGGCCGTAGTTTGGGGACCCCTGGTGTACAGTGTAACAGCACTTTGAGTTCTACAACTACAAAAATAATAATAATAATTCGCAACCCTTGTGAGGTTAAGTGTTATGGATAATTAATGAATAAATTATTGATGTATAAATCATTTATTTAAAAACATACATATCAGAGGATACATGTCATTTCCCAGCCGCTTATCCTCACAAGGGTTGTGAAAGTGCTGAAACCTATCCCAGCTAACTTTTCAATGCAAAACATTTGCTGCACTTGTTTGACCTACCTTTGTAAAGCTACTTTAAAGTCACACAATCATGTTACTACACTAACTGATTGGCTGCCATTGACAGCGATAGACGTCAAATTGATTTGAATTCCTAGTGATGTTTGAGTGCCATTGACAGTTCACCTTTGTAACAACAAAAAATAAAAATGATGACGTTTTTTCAAATGTTTCCAGCATTTTCGGGAGCATCTTGACAAGCTGTTTGCTCAAGGCATCGGAATGTTAGACATGGCTTTAAGTGAGGCCTTCAATCTTCTCAGTGAGGTAAGACTGCACAAATGCATTATTACCTCCCACATGTACAGAATTTTTATACTGAGATGTCATCATTACCATTGCGATTCATCATCTGCCTTTCAAATCAATCAGGCAAATTTATGTAAACTTATGTCAATAGGAAAAATGTATCAGATATGCCTGCACAGCATTCTAAAATATTCATCATGCAATTTTAACAAGCAATACAAAACAGAAGTTGCACTTTGTATGTAGTCATTTTACCTGGGTAAAATACTGTTACAAAACATTATTATTTATTGGACTATGTATGCAAAGTTTTAATATGATTTACCATTTGATGAGTAAGATTAAAGACGTGTTGCCTCCTGCAAAGGTTGTCATATTCAACTCTAAATGAATAAATTGCATTGTGGTGTATGGTGATTTGCTGTTTCTGGTATCCTCAATTAACTCTGTCTTCCATTCTCACTCGCTCCTTGACTTCCCAGTTTAACGAGACTGGTAGAGGCAGTGAATGCAGCCAAGCCATTATGTTGGTTACTGATGGAGCAGTGGATACATACGATGCCATTTTCGCCAAGTACAACTGGCCGGAAAGGAAGGTAGTGTATTATTTTATTTAAAAAAAAAAAAAAAAAAAAAAAAACATAATTGGCAAGATTATGTTAAAGGCAATTTTATGAGGCCACTATCACTACACAACAATAGACTATAAATAAATTTTACATTTTAAAATGTGATGATGATAGATAAATATGATATAGCACTTTATATAGTGCTTGAAATCACTTTGTATAGATCAGAAAAAAAAAATGAAAGGATTGACAACTGGCATTCAACAGTGAGTTTTGCGCACATAAAGAGCATACGACATGTGAAAAAAAGTCTTAAATAGCATTATTATGTGAATTAGAATCATATTTTGAGACGATTCGACTATATACAACAATTTAGCAAAGCGCAGATGACGAAAAATGTGTCTTTTAATCTACCAGTTAGCCACGCCTACCATTATAGGGCTCTAGCGTCCCCAACAGGTGGATGACGTCAGCGGGAGACTGGGCTCATCGGTTTTACTATTCAGCCCATTGAGGGGGAATTATTCAGAACGAGGAAAACGCGACAAAGAGAGTCGCTAAATTTAATTGTTTCAGTCTCTACTCCAATATTTTTACAGGATATTCTTTTTATCCAAGTATTTTCCCCAATATCTAAATAAATGGCTTGAGAAGGACCAGTCAGCCCGTCGAGGGGGAACTATTCACAAAGAGGAAAACGCGACGAAGAGAGCTGCAAAATGTCATTGTTTCTGTCTCTTTACTTCAGTATTTTTACAGGATATTCTTTTTATCCAAGTATTTTCCCCAATTGCTAAATAAATGGCATGGTCATGACAAATAACAGTCTTGTGCTAAATGGAATATGAAATAATAAAAATACACTTATTCAGGATGCTATTGCAAAATTACTCCATAATGGTCAAAACTGTTGACTTCACCTGTCGCACCTCCCGAACGATATTTTATGACACCTAAATCGGACATATGTCATTTCCCTTCCCCGGCTTCGGAGAATGTAAACAAACCAAGAAGCGTGACAGCTAGCCGACATGCTAACCCGAACCGAGTGATGTTTCAAAGTCTTCGAACCGGAAAATCACACATAACTAGCCCAGATTATTTGACATGATGACTGGGTTGTCGATTGTCTTCGCGGATCGGCAAACCGCCCGGCGGAGAGCAATTTACAGCTCGTTCCCCAGAGGAGGGGGGCTGCAGTTGTTTTGCAACTAACGTGCAGCTAATGTGCACGAGGAGAGCTTTTTACATGCCTATAAATGATCAAACTTAAGTTGTCCTTTATTTAAAAAAAGTTTGTAGTGTTTACTTTGTAATCACTGTAATAATATTTGACATAATACAAAACAAGATGTTTACTCACTTCCTCGTAAATCCAATAGTCCCACAGTAGTGGGGCTTGGCCAATATCCACAGTGAATGGGAACCTTTTGAAACTCCAAAAAGGCGCACACGCCTCTCCCTCATAAAGCAAGTTTTTTGCAATTTTTCTGCAGTCGTTTGGCTGGCGTGATGCAAAAAATAAACGTATTAATCCGCAAAATCAGCTGAATCCTTAGTCCTCATACACAACAGTATGGCTGTTTAGTGAAGAGTACGCCTTCACCCGTACACGTCACAGCGCCCTCCTCCTCAATGCAAGACCGAAGCCGGAAGTCACTCATTTTCATGGCACGGGATTCAAAAAAACTAAATAAATATAGCGATCACTTCCACACACATCCAAGCGGTCCATATCATTCAGGAACATAAAATACCGCATGTATTATGAAATAAACATGCTTTTTCGTGTCACATGCACTTTAAGGTCTCTAGGTGTGGGTAAAAAAAATGCAATCAAATGTGGTAACCCCAGTTAAAACTATTGCATAAAGGAAATGGCAGCAGAGGTGCTACAAACGCAACTATTCCCTCAATGTCCTGTCCACAATTGTTTTGTATTCAGCAAAGTATTGTAAAATCATTGGGTTGTGAAGCTGTTGAATGAACCCCACTTTGACCTTTTGTTAGATTTTTGGAAGTTCATCTGTAAAGCTGTCGCGTAAACCAATTTTAGTTTCTCTTAGGAGGCAATTTTCTCAGTAATAAATAATGATTTAGAAGGTATTCACAGATCTGTGTGTGTGCGTGCGCTTTGCACATACTGTACAGTACTTAGAATTAAGTCCCTCAAACGACTTCCCCAGACTACACGATTTTTAGCATGTGCCTAAAGATCAGTGTCAGATTACATGATATTTCACAGTGGGTCTTGGAATGGACGCGATGTGAAAATACAAGAGCCTGTCTGTTTATTGTGTACAGCCACTATCAGTGTATGATTCATTGATTACATATCTGTTTTAGAATCCAAAATCTGAAAACGGATAATGACTTGTTATTTCATTTCTGGTTTTCGAATCAAAATTATCAATTTATCATTCGTTCATTCCTTATGTGTTTCAGAATCCAAAACCGAAAAAAGGATTAACGACTTGTCTTTTTTTTTTTTTTTTTTTTCATTTTAGAATCCAAAATTGGAAAACGAATAACGACTTGTTATTTCATTTCTCGTTTTGAAATCAAAATTATCAGTGTATCATTCGGTCATTACACATCTGTTTTAGAATCCAAAATCGGAAAACGAATAACGACTTTTTATTTATTTTTTTCATTTTAGAATCCAAAATCAGAAAACGGATAACTACTTGTTATTTCATTTCTCGTTTTCGAATAACAAATCGTAAAATAAATAACGGCCTATGTAATCACTGTTTTGATTTTGTTTTGAAAGAACTGCGCAGTTAAAGACTGGCCTCACTGAAAAAAAGCCAACAACTTCAGGGTCGTGACACATCAAAAATACTACAAACCACAAAGGAATAGAACAAAATTACCATCCATTCTGTCATATTCTATTTTTAATGTCGAAGCAAGTTCATGAAAAAAATGTCCCTGTATTGCTATCATTTGAATGACATAGTGATTTTAAAGAATTAATTTTTAAGAAAACATTTAATCCACAACTATAATAGCAAACATACAGGTATAGGTATGCTACTCTAACAAAGCATGCCAGTGAACCTTCTGGCTGGAAGCCCATATCTTGGTTTCCCTGAGGTGGCATTTCCATTGCATGCATGTGCAATGTATTGCAAATAGGCAGGTTACAAATTCTTCTTCGTTCACATAAATAAACACGCCTCATGTTTTAAATCTGGCGACTTGCCTGACTCGAGTCAAATCACTCGACGCAAATCCTTTCTGAAGCCCTCACTAGGCTGAATGTCATGGCAGTGAGTAAAACATATCAACAGACAAACTTGAGCATTTACTTACTGTATTTCCTAGAAAGAACTATGATCTATGATGGGAGAGTGAACGTAGCTATTACATATGTTCAGTGCTCATTTCTTTGAATGCGCTATTGCATAGTCGGAATTAGACTACGGTGGCATAGAGTGGTGGCTATTTATTATTGCAAGTCAGCATAATTCAAAATTAAGAAATCTTAACTGAAAACACTGAGTATTTGACCTTTTTCACCATGCGAGTCGCTAGTACTTTCGAAATGCCAGTTAGAAGTCCATATTTTTGATAACCTAGTAAAATTAACTCATGAATGTAAGTCAGGGTAGCTATTGGATTTTACAATGTAAATATCTGACAAGGTTTTTTTAATATGTATGTGCGCGTTCAAGTAGGTTGAAGATCGCATGCAGTGACTAGGGGCTGCTGCTTGTTTTTACCTCTGCTGCACTTTCACTGCAGTCAACCTCTTCCATATTTGATAAGCAGTAAATTGACCTCTCTGCAACCAGCAAATGTACTACAAAGACTTCTCTTATCCGTTGGCCTTTATATACAGTACTGTAAGATGTGTAAAGAGCATACTATTTACTGATATACAGTAGTGTGCCACATTGATTAGTGATGATGTAATCCAAATTTCTATAAATATATGTAAATGTTTATTGTCCAGCTGGTGGCATCTTATAGATGTTTGTTTTCTAAAAATTTATGAAAGCTGATATTAAAGGATTATTACCAATTAAAAAAAAAAAAAAAAAAGTATGGGCTCAGCAACAGGTGGCGAGCCATCACCAAAAATTATTGAGTAATGCTGTGAACCAACTACATATACAGTATGTGCATATATTTACTGTATGTGAGCATCTTTGTAATTGTGAAAAAAGGAGTCCGATAAATACATGATGCACTTCTGTCAAGGTCAGCCATTCAAAATAGGATAAACACACGCTTATTCAAACATGTAAAGGCCCATTTAGTTGATGCACTAGCACATACGCACACAAAAGCAGACGCATGCTGTCACAGTAAAGAAAAGCAGTGAAAAATACAGGCTTGGGTGCTATGGCAGCTGCGACCCTGAAAGCTTGCATTTGGTCCAGTCTGGCAAATTACATATTCACACATTCACACGCGCACATTCACGTCCCTATCCAACATCCACCGATTTCATACTGGTGGTCTTGTCATTACAAGACAGAAAATTCGATCATGCTAACTTTTAGTGCCTCCTAAAGTCGTGTTGTAATTATGCTTCACTAATTAATTTGCTCAGACGCATAAAAAAAAAAACTAAAACTAAAGATGTTTTTTTAGACCAATACAACAGCCTTGTTAATCACTTTAAAATACAGAAGGAATACTCTGCCTTGTTTTGACTCCATTAATATATCCAAGCTGTTCGGGTGGGCCTAGTGGAAATATGATTAAGATGACTGACAGTTCTATCTACTCTTTTTCCACAGGTCCGCATTTTCCCTTACCTGATTGGCCGTGAGTCAGCCTTTGCAGATAATCTCAAATGGATGGCATGTGCTAACAAAGGTAGGATCAACACACAACTCTAACTACTTTGTTCACCCATATAATCCCCTCCCCCCATCAATGAGTTTGTAGCATGTTATTGTGAGATACGCATAGATATTGCAGTGATTGTTTGGCCATTGATGTTTGGTCATACCTGTGAGGGTGATTTGGATTGAGAATGAGTCTTGTATGCATAGAGTATGCAGGATGTTAGATTGTGTGACGATGGCAAACAGAATATGTTAACAGGATGTTTGTGAACAATCATTGAAAGACACAATTTTCCAGCTGCCACATTATGTTCTTCATGTTTGCACAAACTAAGTACAGTAAGTATAATATGTATGATTCAGTAGCTATACACAGGGATGGACATAAAGGTTTTATTTTAGCTCTCAAGTGAGTACCAAAGATAATTGCTTGGTATTCATTTATTATATCTTGGCCCTCCTTATTTTCCTGACCGGGTTTGGTCTGGGCAACGCATAACCCACGGCCTATCTCCAGATAAAGTGCAACATATGTGCTAATTTTATTTTGATGGACACGTGTCATCAGTGCAAGAGGAAGAGAGCACCAATGCGTCTTCGTTTACCTTACTTAAACTTAGTGTTACGTGCCAAAGATGGCTCGCGAAAGGCGTAACATAAAACAAGCCACACAACTGTACAAGTGGACACAAATTTATTTACACAATAATCAAACTCGCAATGAATATGTACAAAATGCCGAGGAAGCGTGACTTCAGGGTAAGCCCAGGCCAAAACAACAAACAGAAGGAACTACACTTAAACCCCACCCGCTAACTAAACCCTGGTCATGTAAAAGGAACAAAGAAAAGACAGCGTCTAACCTAACTTCCTACTCTATACAAAACAGGAGAAAACGGGTTGAACAGAAATGGCGACTTACCCTTACTTGCTTCAGTGCTCTTATTTACAGTGGTGAACAAAAACGATCCAATAACGAATAAACACAAAAGATCTCACCGAAAAAGCGGGAGTGTATCAAACTAGCGATCAAAGTGCAAACGAGCGTGAATGGCGAGCAAACAGCTAGCGAGGAGGAACGCGACAGAATACTGCCAAATTGCGACCTCATAGAACGTTGACAGCGGCAGGTTTATGAAGCTTGGCGCCTTTTTCTTGGCCAATCAGCAGCGGCGACGTCGTCAGTCCGTCCTGCGTCGATCAGCTTCCGTCACAGTGGGAGGGGAAGCAGCCAGCTGGTGGAGGCGACGATCAGCTGACTGGAAGAATCTCAGAAAATTAACCATTAAACGGCCAGGGGCCGTCACACCCCCCACCTTAAAAACAAACCTTTACCCTTTTATAACTGGAATAGTCAGCGGTCGCGGGTTCGACCCCACGTATACTTCCAAATTTTGGAGGGCAAATAACGATAGGGTCTTTTGGTCGAGTGGGCGCGCACATTAGCGTTAGCAGGATTTCGTGGCCCCACTCCACGTCACCAACTACGACCTGGTTTTCTAAATTTGGCGAACTGTCAGGCCTCGTCAGGGTAGCAACCATTTTTACACACGAATTTTTACTTTGTTCACGTTGCTGAGCCCTGACCAACTTAGCATGGCCCCCGTCGAATTTCAGTTCAGCTACAGGTGGTAGCAGCCTATCTACTTTTTTGTCAGTCACTGTAGGTGTAGTTGGTGACAGCACTGACTCGCACACACAGTCATCATTTACATCTGAATTTGGGAAAACTCTTTCCCCTACTAAATCATTACCCAAAATAAGCTGAACCCCATCAACAGGTAACTTTTTACGAACAGCGACTTTTACAGGGCCGACAACTAGTGGGCAATTCAAATATAACTTGTGCAATGTCGCCCGAAATGGAATCATTCCAACTCCCACAACTAAAGTGTCTGTTTTGCATGACGAGACAGCCGAAAAAGGTCAAACAGAGGCTAAGATGAAGGACTGGCTTGCACCAGTGTCACGCAGAATTTTTACCGGCACCGAGTTACTGCCATCAGCTAATAGTGATACTTGGCCTTCAAAGGTGAATGGCCTATACGACTCCCTAATCTTATCGATATTAACCCCCTCTGCTGCTAGCTTGGATGGTGCAGAGGTTTGTTGGACACAACCCATGGTTTTGGGCGGACTAGGGGTCCGCCGTTGCTCTTTCCTTTTGAGGACAGGGCAGGCAGCAATTCTATGACCCCTTAAGTGACAGTAAAAACACTCCCCATTAAAATGAGACAACGAACTAGGCCGCGACGACCCACTAGGCGGCACTTTTTGTCTTTTTAACGCGGAGTTAACTGAAACTCTATCGTGGCGATCAGCAGACCGCACGCCCCTATGAGTCAACACGAACTCATCTGCCATAACGGCAGCCTTAGACACGGAGTCCACCTTTTGTTCATTTAAATACATGATTAAATTTTCGGACAGACACGATTTAAATTCCTCCAGGAGGAATAGTTCGCGCAGCTGCTCAAATGTGCAAACTTTGCTCGCCATACACCAACGATCTAACAGTACAGCCTTCTCACGAGCGAATTCTGCAAACGTTTGAGTAGGCGTCTTTTTACACTCCCGAAATTTCTGGCGGTATGCTTCAGGGACAAGCTCATATGCCTTTAATATCGCAGCTTTCACAGTGTCATAGTCCATGCTTTCGTCCATGGAGAGACACGAACACACCTCCTGCGCCTTTCCTACTAATTTACATTGGAGCAAAATGCTCCACAAATGTTTCGGCCAAGCGAGAGCTGAGGCGATGCGCTCAAAGGCGTTAAAATACGAGTCGACCTCACTCTCGCGAAACGTCGGAACCAAAGCAATGAACTTACTTGCGTCAACTGGGTTCGGCTGCATCATGGGTGCATGCGGGGCTAAGGGGGTGGATGTGGATGGGGTCCGCTCCAGCTCCAAGGCCCTGATGCGTAGGTGCATAAGCTCAACCTCCCTGGTCTTCATCTGGAGCTCCACCTCACGAAGTTGAAGGGCCAGCTGTAAGTCTCCCCCGTCCACCCCTGCCTGGAGTAACGCCGCCGGATCGGCGGCTGGCGGCGGGGCTGCGGCGGAGTCATCCGCGCCCGCTTGGGATCGTGAGCCGGCAGCTGCCGCGCCCACGTCCCCCTCAACAGGCGTAGCCACACCCATGTGCACTAGACGCTCCGACAAACAGGCCTTTATTTCTTTCTTGCGCGCGTTTAATGGTACCGGAACGTCAAATAGGTTTGCAACCAATAGTAGGTCGGCTTTACTGCAACGATCTAATTTCTCAATGGACGGAAAACGCGCAAACTCGTCCATGTCGAAGGTGGCAGACATAATACTGTGGAAGCTGACTTACACAACCGGGAAGAAGCGAACAAAAAAAAAAAAATACCACGGCCAAACGAGCACGGGTATCGCACACTGCGAGGTCAAAAAATAAACAAAAAGCGAACACAAAACACCACGGCCAAAAGAGCACGGGTAACGCACAATACGAGGGATCCAAAAATGACCCAAACGAAAAGAACACAAAACACCACGGCCAAAAGAGCACGGGTACAATCACTGCGAGAGGTCCCGGGTCCGACTCCCGGACGAGCCCCCAATTTTATGTTACGTGCCAAAGATGGCTCGCGAAAGGCGTAACATAAAACAAGCCACACAACTGTACAAGTGGACACAAATTTATTTACACAATAATCAAACTCGCAATGAATATGTACAAAATGCCGAGGAAGCGTGACTTCAGGGTAAGCCCAGGCCAAAACAACAAACAGAAGGAACTACACTTAAACCCCACCTGCTAACTAAACCCTGGTCATGTAAAAGGAACAAAGAAAAGACAGCGTCTAACCTAACTTCCTACTCTATACAAAACAGGAGAAAACGGGGTGAACAGAAATGGCGACTTACCCTTACTTGCTTCAGTGCTCTTATTTACAGTGGTGAACAAAAACGATCCAATAACGAATAAACACAAAAGATCTCACCGAAAAAGCGGGAGTGTATCAAACTAGCGATCAAAGTGCAAACGAGCGTGAATGGCGAGCAAACAGCTAGCGAGGAGGAACGCGACAGAATACTGCCAAATTGCGACCTCATAGAACGTTGACAGCGGCAGGTTTATGAAGCTTGGCGCCTTTTTCTTGGCCAATCAGCAGCGGCGACGTCGTCAGTCCGTCCTGCGTCGATCAGCTTCCGTCACAGTGGGAGGGGAAGCAGCCAGCTGGTGGAGGCGACGATCAGCTGACTGGAAGAATCTCAGAAAATTAACCATTAAACGGCCAGGGGCCGTCACACTTAGAGATAATGTTGCTTTATTTAGTGACTTTTACTACATTTATCGGAACTATCTTTTAAAAAAGAATCTCAAAATTCAACATTATAACAGTGGTCCTCATGTGAGCAACTTTCATATTTTCTGCGCAGTGAGGTGAAGAGCGGACTTAAGCCTGAGTTCTGCGTTGCGGTGACAACGTCAATGAGCATTCGATAGTTCTGCGGCAAGGGAACGCGATGCTCTGTAATTCACTGCCAAGCCACTAGAGGGGTGTGGCGTTGTGTTTGTACGGTTTTGGGGGACTCTTGTAAATTCCCTTTAGTTTTCGTCCGGTTACACAACAATGCCAACGGAGATGGAACGGCAATCCTTATAATACCTTGAAGGAACATCGTACATGTGGTCGTACTTGCGGACCTCTTCGACGATCCTCTTGTCGGCTTGGTCCATTTTTGAGGCAAGTGCAAGAATGTTTGTAAATGGCGGTGATTTCGCGCTGAACCGGAAACAACAGTCTGAGCGGACCAATCACAGTCCATTTGCGTCACGTCACCTTGACGTGACGCGTAGTCAGAATTTTGTGGAGCCGCGTGCCTGTAAATCGTGTCTGCCTTGACGGCGTAGGTCTGCCGCAGAAGCATAACTACGCCTTTAGCCTGGAAATGATTTAGAAATCTTAATGGTATGGAGATTATAGACGTTTTTGTGGATGTTGCTTGAATATTGATTTATAATTGAATGTGTGTAGATGTAATTTGAATTTGACTGAATATATATTTTTTGACAGAATTTTATTTTATTTCTGGTTTCCTCGTTGGAAGTTTGTTATGAGAAAGTACGGCAGACCTACTGAGCAGATCACATCCCATCGGCGGGGCAAAGATGGGCATAATGAAATTGGCTCTTGGAGACTGCCTTTTTCCCTAATCACTGGTGTCCATGCATGACCCTCCCACAACCACCAATTAATTAATACAAGAATCGTGACCTACGAACGACTGGTGACCAATTTTGGGTGCAGTCCCCTCTTTTGCCAGTCAGCTTGTGTTAGGGTCCGCAAATGCGGAAACAAAGTTGGACCTCAAAATAGACAAAAAACAAGGGATGCATTTAAGGCTTTATTGAATACAAAGAAAAAAATAACACGCGGCCGCAGAAAAGTGGAATAACAAAATGGGTCCGTGACAGCAGGTCGACAGCGATCAATAATACTAATGCGAGGGCAAACCAAGGCGATAGGCAGATAGCCAAAAAGACAAAACACTCAAATACCAGCACAAGGTATAGGGTAGGCCTGAACAATATTGGAAAAAAGTATTATTGCGATTTTTTGGGGGGTTTGCGATATTATATTGTCATATGAAAAAAAAAAAAAAAAAAAAAAATTAAGAAATTTTGGAAAGACTTTGGATGACTCACCATGACCACAGTGTACAGTGATCCCTCGTTTTTCGCTGTTAATGGGGACCAGAACCCGCCGCGATAAGCCCCTCCCCAGTTTTGTTTGTGTGGGTGTGTGTGTGTGTGCTAAATGTATGTATTCAGATTTAGCATTGGAAAGAGCTAGATAAAGGAGAATTTTTTTTTTTTTTGTAATAATTATGATCAGTTTTAAACATAACTGACCAACCGAATCATTTTTAAACAAGAATAAAGTACTGTAGTAGAAAAATGCTTGGCTTTATTAAATGCTTCTGTTCACCTACCATGGCTGTAACTCTTGGAGTGACATACAGAAATTACAAACTCTTCATGATCGTTTCTGGCATTTATTTTATATGTCGCGAATAGGGATGGGAATTGATAGGATTGTTACGATTCCGATTCCATTATCGATATTGCATAACGATTCAATTCTTTATCGATTCTCTTATTGATTCTAATTTGGGGAAAAAGAACAACAAACGTTTTGATTGGCATCGAGTTTGTTTAATCAGAACTCACAACCTTACAAACTCACAACGAGATCAAAAGAGGCCCAAAGCCTCAATGTTAACTGTGGCAATAAGTGGCAAATACACAAGAATGTGAAACATTTTACTGAAACATTTATCTAATAGAAATAAAAAATATTGGTATATATTGGCAGATAGGTTGTTGTTCTGCGTTTGGCAATATGTGTTAAAGCAGGGGTCCCCAAACTTTTTCCTGTGAGGGCCACATAACTTTTCCCTTCTCTGATGAGGGGCCGTGGTCAGTTTGTAACAAAAAAAGTGTGACGATTGCAGAAGTGCATAAATGTAAAAAATTATTGTTTTTCAGAAAGCCACAATCAAATAACCCTTTCTGGATTCTTCACAGAATGAAAGTAAATAAAATAAAATAAAAATAATAATATAATAAAAATAATTAATAATAAAAACACTATTAATTAAATAGATAATAACCAAATAACCCTCTCTGAATTCTTCAAGGAAAAAGGCCAGGAAATAAATAACACGATTGAGAAAAAAAAAAAAAAAATCAAAATGGCCGGACCAAATGTGGAAGCGGGACGTATTTCGGCCGCGGGCCGCAGTTTGGACACCCGAAGAAATGCCGCATCCAAGCGAGTGAACGAGCGAAGTGAGAGAGGGAAACACTTCTACGAGCCTACGTTCTTTGTTAATGTTAATATCTACAGAGGCAACGCCTGTATGTATAATCTTTTGTGTTGTTGTTGTTGTGTTTTTACTCGCGATCGGACACTTAAATCCAGTTGTGTAGTGGTTTGAACGATGTGCTAATGCTAGCGAACGAATGCTAACCATACTGTTATTAGCAGCTAATCATCGCTGATTTACGTTGATGCAAACCTGTTTGTTATTGGGGACAAAATTGATTTGTTTCATTTCTATTTTTAGTTTCACTCTTCAAGTGATGGTTGAATAAAGTCAGCAAATTATACCAACGTCTTCTGTATCGTCATTTCGGAGTTTAGCTAGCTGTATAGCTGTCTCGATGAGTACAGTGCAGTCTATTCCCTCCCGATGCAGTTATCTCCACCTTGCAATGACTACAAGTCGCTTTGTTGTAATTTTTCCTCGTGAAGTGAAGACACACTTTCGAGCGTTTGAACCTACGTGCTGTCATTGTTATGTTTATGGCTGCAAAGCTCGTGCTTACCCGTCGTAACCTTTCATTTTCACACTCTTTCCTGGTGAATTGTAGTCCAACTTTGGAGCGAGTGGTTATTGGCGCCATGCTAGTTTGATGCGTCTGGACAACAAGACACGTCACGACGCAATATGCGTCTTTAGGAATCGTTAAAGGGATCGTTAAGGCTTTTTCATTGTGATGTCGAGGCCTCGAAACACTCGGAACCGGTTCCGAATTGGAATCGGATTTCGATTCCCATCCCTAGTCGCGAACATCTCCACACACACACACACACACACACACACACACACACACACACACACGCACACATACACACACACACACACGCGCACACACACACACACACACATTAATTCCAGCGCATTTCCTTGCAGAAACTGTTTAACAAGTTAAATGATTGACACATTGCTGCGTGTGTGAAGTCCGCTTCTTTGGCAAGATCAACAAACATCGTTAACTTGAATAAGCAAGTGCCGCAGTGACTGTGAGGAACAAAGAGCTAGGAGGGGGAGGGAAGGAGGCTGTGCGCAGAACAGAAAGCGTATGTGGATTAAAAACAAACAAACAAAAAAACTATGCGATAGAACTATCACGCATGCGCACATCGCGATGGCGATGTTTAAACGATATATCGTTCAGGCTTAGTAGAGGGTTACAAAACAAGAGAAGCAGGGGTGATTCTAGCAAATGCAACGAGACTCGAGAGTACATGGTGTCAAAAGGCAATCAGCAAGACAATATCTCGGCACCCTTCTCTTGGATCGCCAGCATTTAAATGCAATGTTGATGAGCTGGCATTGGATGCAGGTGCGATGTCGAGAACGCCCCCACAACACACTCTGTAACAAAACACAATCTAACCGGCAGCAGAATATGACAGCTTTGCTCCAGCAAGCTCCAGCACACCATGACCCTTACAAAAAAAAGCAATGTTGGAAAATGGATGGTGTACAAGGATCCGAAGGGTTTGATCCACCCGCTTAACATATTTGTGAATGAAACACATTACCACATCACATGACAGCTGAGCTGTGTGCGCCCATGCTCAAGATCAGCATTTTAAATTGCGTCAAAACTTAAGAAGGGGTGTCTTCGGCGCCATAGTAAAAGTGCACCTTTCAGCCATGAAACTGTCATTTCTACCAAGTTGTCTGACACCGTATCCCTGCGCCGTTCTCCTATACATATTGGCACAGACTGTTCTACTGAACCCCAAAAAACATGCAGCGTACCATGGGCTGGCACTAAAAACATGTAGAATAGAATCGAACTTTATTTGTCATTGCAAAAAGTGCAATAAAATTGCAAAAATCCCTACACTCAGCGCAAAAAAAAGAAAGAAAAGAAAAACAGCGATAATTGAAGAGTCACATTTTGCCCCATTTAATCAACATGCAAAGAAAGAACAAGATTGCATTTAGGAGATGCATTTCATGGTATTCTCATAAATAGAATCCGTAGGTCTGATTTTGTTATATTTATACTATTTTCCTGTTGTAACCAAATTTTTGTTAGACTCGATATTTTAAGTGTCAGGCTTCAGAAGAATTAAACTAATCACACTCAAGTCGTGCTTTGTTCATTCATGTGTATTCTCACAAATGTACCCTGCCAAAAGAGTTGATTAAGAACATATTTATGCTATCATCTTGAATAGTTCATGTTGCTCCTCTCATAGGTGGATCTACTATTCAGGCGAAGTAGACGATCGCCTTAGTAGGGGGCCCCAACCAGCTGCCCTTGCCCCAACGAGCAACGGCTTGGGCCACCGGAGTCAGCAGCACCCCCAACTATTCGTCATGTATAATTATGTCAGCATACCAAACAAATAACAAAACAAAAAAGAAAGCCATTTGAATGCTGCATTTATATTATCCCCACCACACACACACACACACACACACACACACACACACACACACACACACACACACACACACGCGCACTACAATGGACTGTTCCACGATGACGGACTGAGTATCAGTCGCTTAGCTTCATTTAGCGCCGTTTAGCATCGCTTAGCTCCGCTTAGCTGTTCTTTAGCTTCACTTAGCTCTCCCGCGGTTTTTACACCACTAAGCTCACTATTTTTACAGCTCACTTGCTACTTTGCACGTCGGATATCGTTTATTTCGAACACATGAGCGAACGTGCTCTCCATGAGAGCCAAAGTGCAGTGAGCGAGGAAGAAGTTGAGAACAGGCCTCTAATGCCACTTTTAACTTTCTTCTTCTTCATACCGAACATAAAATACACGACAGCACACCCTGTGGCGAAACTATGTAGTCCAGTTCCAATCAGTCATACAAAAACACTCAACAGCTGGTTAACAGCAAAAGCACATCATGTTCATCATATAAATGATGATTTCTGGAGTTAATTCCATATACTTCAAAATTAATATTATAATATGTTGAATAAATACTACATACTACAGATTATACACATAGCTTTCAAATGACACTCTTCATGACAAATATGATTGGCAATGAATAATTATTATAATTATTATACTACTATTATATATAGTAGTATACTATAATAATATTGGTAGAATTCTTTTAGAATTGTTTTGAATAATGTTGGAAAGGCAAAGTCAGTGTTCTGAATCTGTTTACTTTCCATTCTTTTGCACTAGTAAATGCTATCAGCATTTAACCTCATTGTTTATTTGTGATTAATTATTGTTTTTAAAAGATAATTTGTACTTTAATAAAGAATTTAAGTGTTCCAAAATAGTTTTGTGAATTAATAAGCGTCAACAAAATTTCATTGCTTAATTAGTAAAAAAAAAAAGAAAATTATTAGATTAATCGATTAATCGTAAAACTAGTTGGCTGACTAATCAGGAGAAAATTTGTCGTTTAGGACAGCCATAGCGTACCAGAACATATTTCCTCCACACCCTTCTCACCTTTTTAACCCCTGACCAATGAAGAGGGCCACTGGATATGTTCGCCTTAGGCCCCAAAATTGCCAAGTCCGCCACTGGCTTCTCTCTTGGCCTGTACCAATGTTAGGTGTAATGAATGGGAGGATTCTTTTTTTTTTTTTTTTTTCCTCCCCATCTCTTTCTCCCTGACGGCTCAGCCCGAAGGACGCCCTTAGGCCTCTCAAAGAGACTACTCATTCTTCACACAGCAATGTGATGAACGATGGTGCTACACCAAAGCAGCTTGTTTTATACCTTACTTGAACCACAACATTGTGTGTGTGTGCTTGTGTGCGTGTGTGTGTGTGTGTGTGTGTGTGGATGTGTATAAGTTTACGTGTGCTCACGTATCTTTGGTGTGTTATAGTCGGCTATCTGGTAGAGTAATAGCTGGATCCCATGGTCACATGGTTCATTTCCTTGTCAGGTTCAAGAGTTGTAACATTTTGTCCTACAGTATACAACATTTGTTGACAAATTATGGTATGCGAACCACTAGAAGTACATAGTGTCCTTTTGCAAAAGATTCACTGAATTAAATGTTTAAACTTCCTTAGCATTTTTAATTGACTACAGTACAATTCAGTTGTTAATTAGCACTTTGAAATATATGCAAATTTAGTCATTTTTCCAACTTTTATTTTTCTAACACTGATTTTCTATACCCCTGTTTTCTTCTAATACAACTAAATTGAATTCTTATTTAAGTATATAATATTTTTTCTATATTAATAATATATTTAATAATGTCAAATAAAACCTCTACCTTATTACAATATGAAGGCCTGTTAGGTCCGTTATTCATGAACAGATCATCTTGAAACTTGGAAGCCATGTAGCATGATCTATCGATCTTCGGAGCCTGATTTCAGATTTATTCTTTTCAGACATGCTCAACTAATTGCGGTTGCCTGCAGGTTACTTGTGCTTATTTTTTCATGAAAATTTTGTCCTACTGCAATACCGTACTTCATTTTTGGCCATGGTGGTGATACTTGGCAATTTAAATATTAACTAAGGTAGTATTTGCTGGAAAAGAAAAGGTAGCGAACCGGCGCTTTATAGACAAGTTTCCTGAGCGAAATATGGCCGGCGCCATCTTGGTAAATGTCTGCTCCGAACCTCCGTTTTAGAAAGAACAACATGAATTGCAGTTGAAGTAAGCAGTGTGTTGACATAAAATTGCAAAATCAAACCAGAGGAACCCACGGAATCTCCAAAAATGGATTTAGCACGACAGAGATGAAGCTCCAGGACTTTCTGTGTTGTGCATTCGTTCTTATCACTTCATTGATCGTTCGTTGACAAAATTATAACAACCTGTAAGCCTGTGTTGATGTGAGGTTTAGAAAGATACACCAGACCACTTGAGTGACCAAAATGAGGTGAAATTACAAGTAATATTACATTTGCCGAATGCAGAAGGGCTGACACAGATTTTGTTGTTACAAGGAAATATTGCAAGGTATGTACATATAAACAAAAATAGTATGTTATTCTTTTATATTGCAGATATTGATCGCAATAAAACATTTGGACAATATGATTCCATTTCATGTTTTATTCGAAATGATTGGTGCATGTGCAAAACAGGTCAATAAATCACAGTTTATAAAATTGTTAGAAACATATTAACGTAAGTTGAGCATACAAGTAATGTGTTATCAGACAGCAGAGCATAAGGGAGCCTCGCCAAACTTTCACCCGACATTACTAAACATAGACCCTGGGCGGCATCCAGACGGGCTTTCTCCCACTGTCCTTGGTAATTCAAGCTCCAATAGCGGATCTTAAAAGTTTCTGCAGTTAAAATGCTCGTAGTTGGATCTCAGGATCGAGCTGACGGTCAGCCACGAAGCGAGGCGCCGTCTCCAGCCCCAGCCTTTCGGCCGCCCGCGGGTAAAGCGCATGTAGTCTCGGTATATAATAATATTAATAATAATAATACATTTTATTCATAGAGCGCTTTTATCAATGCTCAAAGACGCTTTACAGTTGAAACAAAGAAAAACAATAGAGAAAAGAATTACAAATTAAAAGCCAATTTAAAAAGATGAGTTTTTAACAATGTTTTGAATGTGGGAAGATCAGAACAGGTGCAGATGGTTTTAGGGAGTGAGTTCCAAAGTGAACGGGCAGCAACGGAGAAGGCTTTGTCCCCCCAAGTACGGTGTGTTATTTGTCGGGGCAGTACGAGAATGTTTCCATTAGATGAGCGAAGGTGACGGGGGGGGAGTGTGGGGGGACAGAAGGTCCGTGAGGTATGGAGGAGCCATGTGATTGAGTGCTTTGTATGTGAGAAAGATTATTTTGAACTGTATCCTGTGTGAGATAGGAAGCCAGTGCAGTTCGTGGAGGACGAGGGTAATGTGATTCCTATAGGGAGTAACTCTCCTCTCCTCCTATATGTCCATCAACGTACAATAAGTGTTGTTGTGAGGCACATCAACTTACTGTATCTTCCCTTGCCAAACAGTGTTTTCCACCTATAAACAGACAAACAAAAATCTTGTAACACTTGCATTAATGCGTTGACATAATTGTGCCATGTTACACGTATCATCATAATCACAATCATCATAATAACAATATCAAAAGCAACAAGTCATTCCATGCGCAAAATTTTAGCTTTAGTATTTTTTGAGCACCGGACACATGAAAATGCAGGGATAGGAAGAACATACCTTCCAAAACACAGCGGCAACATGACTACAAAAACACCCTGTCTTTGTAGTGGTACGAGCTTGTTTCCACATCTGCCTTCATGAACATATTGCCCTGTCGCGATGATGGCAGATGGATGAGGTATTTCCAAATTCTTTTTTAAAGGATTTGATGAGTAATGTTACTCCAGCTCCACTGTTGTTTTGGATGGAGAAATTTCAAAACACATGCAGAAGTAAAGCGGAAGTACCTCAGAAACTTATCTATATAATAATTAGAAACCTCCATATTTCCTGTCCCTATTTTGGGATTTTTTTTAAGTGACTGACTCTTCTCCATCACAAAACCCTGCAATATGTTAAACCAAACTCCTATGGTGCTGGCCCCATTCTCCATGCGGAAAAAAAGGTCCCTGGCTGGACCGATGACCCCAAAATCTATTTCCTCGGTTTTCTCCTTGAGTGCCTCATGATGGCGGTGACAGTTTGCTTCTATGGACTATTCTCCTTTTCATTTTTTCCCTCCTATTTCTGACTTACTGCTTCCCTGATTCTTTCAGTTCCCTGTTGAGATAAGAGTACATTCTGTTCTACACATGGGCATTAGCATCGTAATGGCGATATTGTCGTCACATGAAATAGCATCACATTTGGATTTAACTTTTTTTTTTCTTTTACATAAATTTGACACTAAATAATGCCTATTTCTGAACTCATGCTGATTTTCCTTTCACGTGTGCATGACTGCAGGAAATCATCTAGCTATTTCTTGAGTACCGGTATGTATCAAGCTTCATCTCACTGCTTTCTGCCACCTTCAGAACTGTATATGCATACTGAGTATATTCCATTTATTTGCCTGTGAGGCTTTCAGGAGTGCTGTAATTAAGATTTTTTCAATCTCTGAAGTGAATGTAGTAGTAAAACATTTGAGGAGACTCACCGTTATCAGATTATATTATTGGCAATTATATTGATATTTCTGCTCAACAGGTTACTTCACT
Organism: Corythoichthys intestinalis; assembly: GCF_030265065.1. Taxonomy (NCBI): domain Eukaryota; kingdom Metazoa; phylum Chordata; class Actinopteri; order Syngnathiformes; family Syngnathidae; genus Corythoichthys; species Corythoichthys intestinalis. The sequence goes on along the minus strand of NC_080396.1, from coordinate 54,173,001 downwards.
CAGATATCCACACTGGCAGATGTCCAAGAGAATGTGATGGAGTATCTTCATGTGCTGAGTCGGCCTAAGGTGATTGACAGAGAGCATGATACAGTTTGGACTGAGGCTTACATTGATACCACGGTAAGTTGGTAAAAGCAACTTTTCATTATAAACTGGGAAGATTTATTAACTTGTTATAGAACCTTCCATCATTTTTCAGGATATTCCTAAAAGTAATTTTACTCTTTACTGAGGAGTGCATATTTGTTATTAAGGTACAAGCAGTGTCCAAACACTAGATTTGTGTTTGTCACATTGTGTAGAATGCAAATGCGGCACTGTTTGTGGGGGTGCATACGTACTTGTGTGCGGGTGTGTTTGGAGGTAAAAATATACTGACTAACTACATGGGTTGTTTGCATATTTATACCAAAATAACTCTCCCATGGCTTTGTTGCTTTACTCAACAAATATTCATGCAAAATCAGTATGTGAGCAGCTAGTGGTGTTGTATTCCCTTAGTGCTCTGTTCATAACTGCTCTGTCATGAAGGTAATGTCCAACTTGTTTAGGCCCCAATGTCCGCTATTTCAGTTAGATGGATATACAGTTACAGTATTAAAACAAATAAACAAAAAATGAATGAAACCTGATGAGAAAAATGAAAATGAAAAAATAATGAATAGGCTTACATGTTGTAAATATGCGGCTGGAAGATCATACAAAAAAATTCAAAAGTACCCAGAGTTTTTCCACATTCATACTCTTTCATGACCTTTTTTTTTTAACGCTGAGAATATTTTGGGGCGCAAATTAAAAATTGACTTGTAAAGTGAATATTCACTTTTCATTTTATTGATTCACGATATGACTGATGAGACAGAATGTAGCCACTCATTCAAAGAAACTAGAGGAACAACAAGGACCACTTGGACTCATTATCAGAATGTACGTATTTACGTTGAAACACCTGTTAGTTTCTGAGGAGAAAATAAACTCTCTTTACCACTGTGAAAATACACTGTGATTTTTTTTTTTACTTTCCAAATTTTATTTTGTTGATTTTTATCTATTTCCTTAACACAAAGAAAAATAGCAATTACAATATTTAAAAAAAAAAAAAAAAAAAGAATCATAAGTTGCCCTTTAAACATAACCCCATAATACGTTTTAATGAAACATTTAAAATGTTCATCGATTCATGACCAAATGGCTCTGTTTTCAAAACTAACCGTGGTCCCTGAAAACGTGAATAAAAACCTGCATAGTGTATGTAGAAGAGTTTGCATAATTTTATTAGGAGTCGGAACCTCATGGTACCTCACAATACGATACGATTTCCATTACAAGACTCGTGATAACGATTATCTCACGGTATCGTGATAGAGCGATTATCGATAAATTGGTCAGAAAATTCAGATATTACATTCTACGATACAACTGTTGAAACAAAAAACAAGATATTTTAAAATAGAAAAAAATTCATTTAATAAACAGTGACACCTTTTCTGTGCAGCATTGCTGTAACAATAAATCTACTGCAAATTTTGTACCTCTTTTGGAGAAATCATGATGATGGCCCCCTTAATTTCTTTAAAATTTTTAACTGTGCTGTAGGTGTCAGTCAGCAGTTGAGCTTGGAGTGGGGCATTTGATTAGCATTTGAGATGTGGGACTCAGTCACATTCTTCCTCAGTTTAAAAACAACAAAATAAAACAAAAAATATTAGCTAGTTAATAGCTTTTGAGTTGAAATCCTAATTTTTTTGTGTGTGTTGGAAGTATTGAGTAATTTAAAAAAAATATATGAATTGAATGTATAGAAATAAGCAATAATTACTCATTTTTAATGTGTAGGCTACATCAATTAACATGCACATCACCTTATATATCTGGAAAGCTATTCAAACCATTTTTATTGCCTATTGTATCAAAATGGCAGAAATAACAGTTTGTGTAGTAAATTAGATGGAAAGTGGTTCTCAAATAATATCAAATAAATCAGTAAATTTATGTAGGCTTCTTTGATATTCATTTCCATCCAATTTAGGGTCCTGGTTTATTTGATCTCATTCAACACCAAATGTCATCAAAATAACACATGTAAACTAGAAACTGCAATTTCGGGAGAAATTACACACCTTGGTCTTTCCTCTGTGGAGACACAGATCTTAGCCCCACTCAGGTCTATCAATAGAATGGATCATAATGCCAGTCATTGGCAAAAAACAAAGTAAAAGCCGTTAGAAATGAATGGGAGAATTGGACGTCCATGGACGTCAATGGCGGCACCTTTCATAATTGTTAATGGAATCGGGGAAGTTTGGGGGACACGTCTTAATGATATCTAGTCATTTTCTGTTGATTTGGGGAAAAAAAAAAAATTCCCATTGAAAATGAATGGGAAAAATTTTGGACGTCCATGGACGTCAATGGTATCAACTTACATAAGCGTCAATGGAATCCAAGTACATTGGCATCAATAAAATGAACAAACATGAAGAAATGCAATTGGAAATGAATGGGAAGTTTGGACGTCCATGAACGTCAATGGCATCACCCTCCATAAGCGGCAATGCAATCGGGGACATTTGGGGGACACGTCCTAATGATATCTAGTCATTTTCTGTTGATTTGGGGAAAAAAAAAAAAATCCCATTGAAAATGAATGGGAAAAATTTTGGACGTCCATGGACGTCAATGGTATCAACTTACATAAGCGTGAATGGAATCCAAGTACATTGGCATCAATAGAATGAACAAACATGAAGAAATGCCTTTGGAAATGAATGGGAAGTTTGGACGTCCATGGACGTCAATGGCATCACCCCCCATAAGCGGCAATGCAATCGGGGACATTTGGGGGACACGTCCTAATGATATCTAGTCATTTTCTGTTGATTTGGGGAAAAAAAAAAATTTCCCATTGAAAATGAATGGGAAAAATTTTGGACGTCCATGGACGTCAATGGTATCAACTTACATAAGCGTCAATGGAATCCAAGTACATTGGCATCAATAGAATGAACAAACATGAAGAAATGCCATTGGAAATGAATGGGAAGTTTGGACGTCCGTGGACGTCAATGGCATCACCCTCCATAAGCAGCAATGCAATCGGGCACATTTGGGGGAAACATCCTATTGATATCTAGTCATTTTCTGTTGATTTGGGGAAAAAAAAAAAATTCCCATTGAAAATGAATGGGAAAAATTTTGGACGTCCATGGACGTCAATGGTATAAACTTACATAAGCGTCAATGGAATCCAAGTACATTGGCATCAAAAGAATGAACAAACATGAAGAAATGCCATTGGTATTTAATGGGAAGTTTGGACGTCCATGGACGTCAATGGCATCACCCCCCATAAGCGGCAATGCAATCGGGGACATTTGGGGGACACGTCCTAATGATATCTTGTCATTTTCTGTTGATTTGGGGAAAAAAAAAAAAATTCCCATTGAAAATGAATGGGAAAAATTTTGGACGTCCATGGACGTCAATGGTATCAACTTACATAAGCGTCAATGGAATCCAAGTACATTGGCATCAATAGAATGAACAAACATGAAGAAATGCCATTGGAAATGAATGGGAAGTTTGGACGTCCGTGGACGTCAATGGCATCACCCTCCATAAGCAGCAATGCAATCGGGCACATTTGGGGGAAACGTCCTATTGATATCTAGTCATTTTCTGTTGATTTGGGGAAAAAAAAAAAAATTCCCATTGAAAATGAATGGGAAAAATTTTGGACGTCCATGGACGTCAATGGTATAAACTTACATAAGCGTCAATGGAATCCAAGTACATTGGCATCAAAAGAATGAACAAACATGAAGAAATGCCATTGGAAATGAATGGGAAGTTTGGACGTCCCTGGACGTCAATGGCATCACCCTCCATAAGCAGCAATGCAATCGGGGACATTTGGGGGACAGGTCCTATTGATATCTAGTCATTTTCTGTTGATTTGGGGAAAAAAAAAAATTTCCCATTGAAAATGAATGGGTAAAATTTTGGACGTCCATGGACGTCAATGGCAGCACCCCCCATAAGCGTCAATGGAATTGGGGACGTTTGGGATATACGTCCTATTGATATCTGGTCATTTTCTGTTGATTTGGAGAAATTTAGTTTTTTCCCCATTGAAAATGAATGGGAAAAATTTTGGACGTCCATGTAAGTCAATGGCGGCACCCTTCATAAGCGTCAATGGAATTGGGGAAGTTTGGGGGACACGTCCTATTGATATCTGGTCATTTTCTGTTGATTTGGGGTAATTTTGTTTTTTCCCCATTGAATATGAATGGGAAAAATTTTGGACGTCCATGGCAGACAATGGCATCGACATCCATATAGTCAATTGAATCCAAGTACATTGGCATCAGTAGATTCGACATGCATGGCCGTCAATGGCATCAATGCAATGTAAATTCCATTGGAAATCCCATTGGAAGTGAATGGGACTTTTCCCATTCGAAATGAATGGGATAGTTTTTGGCAAATTTCCGAGGAAGCGTAATTTTTTTCCAAATTCTGTATACAACTTTTATGCCCCTCACCGTCCCGGAATTTTTGATGCCCAAATTATGTGATTTGGTCAAAAATTGTAGGACTAGATACATTTTGAAACTTTTTTTTTTTTCACGGAAAATTGCCGTTTACGGACGAACGGAAAAATTTTCGGGGCCATTTGTAAAGTTTCCTGTGTCACGCGAAAATTCCGGTCGTGCCGATACTTGAACGGTGCCGATCGGTCTAACGGTTCGGGCTGTGAAGCGCGCGTTTTTTTTCCATTCAAAATGAATAGGAAAGTTTTTGGCAAATTTCAGGGGAACCGTAAATTTTTGCCAAATTCTGTATACAACTTTTATGCCCCTCACCGTCCCGGAATTTTTGATGCCCAAATTATGTGATTTGGTCAAAAATTGTAGGACTAGATACATTTTGAAACTTTTTTTATTTTTCGGAAAATTGCCGTTTACGGGCGAACGGAAAATTTTTCGTGGCGGTTTGAAAAATTCCCATCGTCACGCGAAAAATCCGGTCGTGCCGATACTTGAACGGTGCCGATCGGTGCTACGGTTTGGGCTGTGCGTTGGCTCAAAAAAACGCGGAGAATTATTGAATAATAATAATAATAACTAGAAACTGCAATTTCGGGAGAAATTACACACCTTGGTCTTTCCTCTGTGGAGATACAGATCTTAGCCCCACTCAGGTCTATCAATAGAATGGATGATAATGCCAGTCATTGGCACAAAACAAAAAGCCATTAGAAATGAACAGGAGAATTGGACGTCCATGGACGTCAATGGCGGCACCCTTCATAATTGTTCATGCAATCGGAGACATTTGGGGGACACGTCCTATTGATATCTAGTCATTTTCTGTTGATTTGTGGGAAAAAAAAAATTCCCATTGAAAATGAATGGGAAAAATTTTGGACGTCCATGGACGTCAATGGTATCAACTTACATAAGCGTCAATGGAATCCAAGTACATTGGCATCAATAGAATGAACAAACATGAAGAAATGCCATTGAAAATTAATGGGAAGTTTGGACGTCCATGGACGTCAATGGCATCACCCTCCATAAGCGGCAATGCAATCGGGGACATTTGGGGGACATGTCCTATTGATATCTAGTCATTTTCTGTTGATTTGGGGAAAAAAAAAAATTCCCATTGAAAATGAATGGGAAAAATTTTGGACGTCCATGGACGTCAATGGTATCAACTTACATAAGCGTCAATGGAATCCAAGTACATTGGCATCAATAGAATGAACAAACATGAAGAAATGCCATTGGAAATTAATGGGAAGTTTGGACGTCCGTGGACGTCAATGGCATCACCCTCCATAAGCAGCAATGCAATCGGGCACATTTGGGGGAAACGTCCTATTGATATCTAGTCATTTTCTGTTGATTTGGGGAAAAAAAAAAAATTCCCATTGAAAATGAATGGGAAAAATTTTGGACGTCCATGGACGTCAATGGTATCAACTTACATAAGCGTCAATGGAATCCAAGTACATTGGCATCAATAGAATGAACAAACATGAAGAAATGCCATTGGAAATGAATGGGAAGTTTGGACGTCCCTGGATTTCAATGGCATCACCCTCCATAAGCAGCAATGCAATCGGGGACATTTGGGGGACACGTCCTATTGATATCTAGTCATTTTCTGTTGATTTGGGGGAAGAAAAAAAAATTCCCATTGAAAATGAATGGGTAAAATTTTGGACGTCCATGGACGTCAATGGCAGCACCCCCCATAAGCGTCAATGGAATTGGGGACGTTTGGGATATACGTCCTATTGATATCTGGTCATTTTCTGTTGATTTGGAGAAATTTAGTTTTTTCCCCATTGAAAATGAATGGGAAAAATTTTGGACGTCCATGTAAGTCAATGGCGGCACTCTTCATAAGCGTCAATGGAATTGGGGAAGTTTGGGGGACACGTCCTATTGATATCTGGTCATTTTCTGTTGATTTGGGGTAATTTTGTTTTTTCCCCATTGAAAATGAATGGGAAAAATTTTGGACGTCCATGGCCGTCAATGGCATCGACATCCATATAGTCAATTGAATCCAAGTACATTGGCATCAGTAGATTCGACATGCATGGCCGTCAATGGCATCAATGCAATGTAAATTCCTTTGGAAATCCCATTGGAAGTGAATGGGACTTTTCCCATTCGAAATGAATGGGATAGTTTTTGGCAAATTTCCGAGGAAGAGTAATTTTTTTCCAAATTCTGTATACAACTTTTATGCCCCTCACCGTCCCGGAATTTTTGATGCCCAAATTATGTGATTTGGTCAAAAATTGTAGGACTAGATACATTTTGAAACTTTTTTTTTTTTCACGGAAAATTGCCGTTTACGGACGAACGTAAAAATTTTCGGGGCCATTTGTAAAGTTTCCTGTGTCACGCGAAAATTCCGGTCGTGCCGATACTTGAACGGTGCCGATCGGTCTAACGGTTCGGGCTGTGAAGCGCGCGTTTTTTTTCCATTCAAAATGAATAGGAAAGTTTTTGGCAAATTTCCGGGGAACCGTAAATTTTTGCTAAATTCTGTATACAACTTTTATGCCCCTCACCGTCCCGGAATTTTTGATGCCCAAATTATGTGATTTGGTCAAAAATTGTAGGACTAGATACATTTTGAAACTTTTTTTATTTTTCGGAAAATTGCCGTTTACGGGCGAACGGAAAATTTTTCGTGGCGGTTTGAAAAATTCCCATCGTCACGCGAAAAATCCGGTCGTGCCGATACTTCAACGGTGCCGATCGGTGCTACGGTTTGGGCTGTGCGTTGGCTCAAAAAAACGCGGAGAATTATTGAATAATAACTAGAAACTGCAATTTCGGGAGAAATTACACACCTTGGTCTTTCCTCTGTGGAGATACAAATCTTAGCCCCACTCAGGTCTATCAATAGAATGGACCATAATGCCAGTCATTGGCACTAAACAAAGTTAAAGCCATTAGAAAAGATTGGGAGAATTGGACGTCCATGTCCGTCAATGGCAGCACCCTCCATAATTGTTAATGGAATCGGGGAAGTTTGGGGGACACGTCCTATTGATATGTAGTCATTTTCTGTTGATTTGGGAAAAAAAAAAAAATTCCCATTGAAAATGAATGGGAAAAATTTTGGACGTCCATGGACGTCAATGGTATCAACTTACATAAGCGTCAATGGAATCCAAGTACATTGGCATCAATAAAATGAACAAACATGAAGAAATGCCATTGGAAATGAATGGGAAGTTTGGACGTCCATGAACGTCAATGGCATCACCCTCCATAAGCGGCAATGCAATCGGGGACATTTGGGGGACACGTCCTAATGATATCTAGTCATTTTCTGTTGATTTGGGAAAAAAAAAAAAATCCCATTGAAAATGAATGGGAAAAATTTTGGACGTCCATGGACGTCAATGGTATCAACTTACATAAGCGTCAATGGAATCCAAGTACATTGGCATCAATAGAATGAACAAACATGAAGAAATGCCTTTGGAAATGAATGGGAAGTTTGGACGTCCATGGACGTCAATGGCATCACCCCCCATAAGCGGCAATGCATACGGGGACATTTGGGGGACACGTCCTAATGATATCTAGTCATTTTCTGTTGATTTGAGGAAAAAAAAAAATTTCCCATTGAAAATGAATGGGAAAAATTTTGGACGTCCATGGACGTCAATGGTATCAACTTACATAAGCGTCAATGGAATCCAAGTACATTGGCATCAATAGAATGAACAAACATGAAGAAATGCCATTGGAAATTAATGGGAAGTTTGGACGTCCGTGGACGTCAATGGCATCACCCTCCATAAGCAGCAATGCAATCGGGCACATTTGGGGGAAACGTCCTATTGATATCTAGTCATTTTCTGTTGATTTGGGGAAAAAAAAAAAAATTCCCATTGAAAATGAATGGGAAAAATTTTGGACGTCCATGGACGTCAATGGTATCAACTTACATAAGCGTCAATGGAATCCAAGTACATTGGCATCAATAGAATGAACAAACATGAAGAAATGCCATTGGAAATAAATGGGAAGTTTGGACGTCCATGAACGTCAATGGCATCACCCTCCGTAAGCGGCAATGCAATCGGGGACATTTGGGGGACACGTCCTAATGATATCCAGTCATTTTCTGTTGATTTGGGGGAAAAAAAAAAAATTCCCATTGAAAATGAATGGGAAAACTTTTGGACGTCCATGGACGTCAATGGTATCAACTTACATAAGCGTCAATGGAATCCAAGTACATTGGCATCAATAGAATGAACAAACATGAAGAAATGCCATTGGAAATGAATGGAAATTTTGGACGTCCATGGACGTCAATGGCATCACCCTCCATAAGCGGCAATGCAATCGGGGACATTTGGGGGACACGTCCTAATGATATCTAGTCATTTTTTGTTGATTTTGGGGAAAAAAAAAAAATTCCCATTGAAAATGAATGGGAAAAATTTTGGACGTCCATGGACGTCAATGGTATCAACTTACATAGGCGTCAATGGAATCCAAGTACATTGGCATCAATAGAATGAACAAACATGAAGAAATGCCATTGGAAATGAATGGGAAGTTTGGACGTCCATGAACGTCAATGGCATCACCCTCCATAAGCAGCAATGCAATCGGGGACATTTGGGGGACACGTCCTAATGATGTCTAGTCATTTTCTGTTGATTTGGGGAAAAAAAAAAATTTCCATTGAAAATGAATGGGAAAAATTTTGGACGTCCATGGACGTCAATGGTATCAACTTACATAAGCGTCAATGGAATCCAAGTACATTGGCATCAATAGAATGAACAAACATGAAGAAATGCCATTGGGATTTAATGGGAAGTTTGGACGTCCATGAACGTCAATGGCATCACCCTCCATAAGCGGCAATGCAATCGGGGACATTTGGGGGACACGTCCTAATGATATCTAGTCATTTTCTGTTGATTTGGGGAAAAAAAAAACATTCCCATTGAAAATGAATGGGAAAATTTTTGGACGTCCATGAACGTCAATGGCATCACCCTCCATAAGCGCCAATCCAATCGGGGACATTTGGGGGACACGTCCTATTGATATCTGGTCATTTTTTGTTGATTTGGGGAAAAAAAAAAATTCCCATTGAAAATGAATGGGAAAAATTTTGGACGTCCATGGACGTCAATGGTATCAACTTACATAAGCGTCAATGGAATCCAAGTACATTGGCATCAATAGAATGAACAAACATGAAGAAATGCCATTGGAAATGAATGGGAAGTTTGGACGTCCATGAACGTCAATGGCATCACCCTCCATAAGCAGCAATGCAATCGGGGACATTTGGGGGACACGTCCTAATGATGTCTAGTCATTTTCTGTTGATTTGGGGAAAAAAAAAAATTTCCCATTGAAAATGAATGGGAAAAATTTTGGACGTCCATGGACGTCAATGGTATCAACTTACATAAGCGTCAATGGAATCCAAGTACATTGGCATCAATAGAATGAACAAACATGAAGAAATGCCATTGGGATTTAATGGGAAGTTTGGACGTCCATGAACGTCAATGGCATCACCCTCCATAAGCGGCAATGCAATCGGGGACATTTGGGGGACACGTCCTAATGATATCTAGTCATTTTCTGTTGATTTGGGGGAAAAAAAAAAAATTCCCATTGAAAATGAATGGGAAAATTTTTGGACGTCCATGGCCGTCAATGGCAGCACCTCCCATAAGCGTCAATGGAGTTGGGGATGTTTGGGGTATACGTCCTATTAATATCTGGTCATTTTCTGTTGATTTGGGGAAATTTAGTTTTTTCCCCATTGAAAATGAATGGGAAAATTTTTGGACGTCCATGGACGTCAATGGCAGCACCCCCTATAAGCGTCAATGGAGTTCGGAAGGTTTGGGGGAGACGTACTATTGATAACTGGTCATTTTCTGATGATTTGGGGAAATTTAGTTTTTTCCCCATTGAAAATGAATGGGAAAAATTTTGGACGTCCATGGACGTCAATGGCAGCACCCCCCATAAGCGTCAATGGAGTTGGGGACGTTTGGGGTATACGTCCTATTAATATGTGGTCATTTTCTGTTGATTTGGGGAAATTTAGTTTTTTCCCCATTGAAAATGAATGGGAAAAATTTTGGACGTCCATGGCCGTCAATGGCATCGACATCCATATAGTCAAATGAATCCAAGTACATTGGCATCAATAGATTCGACATGCATGGCCGTCAATGGCATCAATGCAATGTAAAGTCCATTGGAAATACTATTGAAAGTGAATGGGAACTTTTCCCATTGGAAATGAATGGGATAGTTTTTGGCAAATATCCGGAGAACCGTAAATTTTTTCCAAATTCTGTATACAATCTTTATGCCCCCCACCGTCCCGGAATTTTTGATGTCCAAATTATGTGATTTGGTCAAAAATTGTAGGACAAGTAGCGTTTTGAAAAAGTTGTAAAAAATCGGAAAATCGCCGTTTACGGGCGAACGAAAAATTTTTCGGGGTCGTTTGAAAAATTCCCATCGTCGCGCGAAAATTCCGGTCGTGTCGATACTTGAACGGTGCCGATCGGTGGTACGGTTCGGGCTGCGCGGCGCGCCGAAAAAACGCGGAGAAACCATTGCATAATAATAATAATAATAATAATAATAACTAGAAACTGCAATTTCGGGAGAAATTACACACCTTGGTCTTTCCTCTGTGGAGATACAGATCTTAACCCCACTCAGGTCTATCAATAGAATGGACCATAATGCCAGTCAATGGCACTAAACAAAGTAAAAGCCATTAGAAAAGATTGGGAGAATTGGACGTCCATGGCCGTCAATGGCATCACCCTCCATAAGCGGCAATCCAATCAGGGACATTTGGGGGACACGTCCTAATGATATCTAGTCATTTTCTGTTGATTTGGTGAAAAAAAAAAAATTCCCATTGAAAATGAATGGTAAAAATTTTGGACGTCCATGGACGTCAATGGTATCAACTTACATAAGCGTCAATGGAATCCAAGTACATTGGCATCAATAAAATGAACAAACATGAAGAAATGCCATTGGAAATGAATGGGAAGTTTGGACGTCCTTGAACGTCAATGGCATCACCCTCCATAAGCGGCAATGCAATCGGGGACATTTGGGGGACACGTCCTAATGATATCTAGTCATTTTCTGTTGATTTGGGAAAAAAAAAAAAATCCCATTGAAAATGAATGGGAAAAATTTTGGACGTCCATGGACGTCAATGGTATCAACTTACATAAGCGTCAATGGAATCCAAGTACATTGGCATCAATAGAATGAACAAACATGAAGAAATGCCTTTGGAAATGAATGGGAAGTTTGGACGTCCATGGACGTCAATGACATCACCCCCCATAAGCGGCAATGCAATCGGGGACATTTGGGGGACACGTCCTAATGATATCTAGTCATTTTCTGTTGATTTGGGGGAAAAAAAAAAATTTCCCATTGAAAATGAATGGGAAAAATTTTGGACGTCCATGGACGTCAATGGTATCAACTTACATAAGCGTCAATGGAATCCAAGTACATTGGCATCAATAGAATGAACAAACATGAAGAAATGCCATTGGAAATTAATGGGAAGTTTGGACGTCCGTGGACGTCAATGGCATCACCCTCCATAAGCAGCAATGCAATCGGGCACATTTGGGGGAAACGTCCTATTGATATCTAGTCATTTTCTGTTGATTTGGGGAAAAAAAAAAAAATTTCCCATTGAAAATGAATGGGAAAAATTTTGGACGTCCATGGACGTCAATGGTATCAACTTACATAAGCGTCAATGGAATCCAAGTACATTGGCATCAATAGAATGAACAAACAAGAAGAAATGCCATTGGAAATGAATGGGAAGTTTGGACGTCCATGGACGTCAATGGCATCACTCTCCATAAGCGGCAATGCAATCAGGGACATTTGGGGGACACGTCCTAATGATATCTAGTCATTTTTTGTTGATTTGAGGAAAAAAAAATAATTTCCCATTGAAAATGAATGGGAAAATTTTTGGACGTCCATGGACGTCAATGGCAGCACTCCCCATAAGCGTCAATGGAGTTGGGGACGTTTGGGGTATACGTCCTATTAATATCTGGTCATTTTCTGTTGATTTGGGGAAATTTAGGTTTTTTCCCATTGAAAATGAATGGGAAAAATTTTGGACGTCCATGGAAGTCAATGGCAGCACCCTCTATAAGCGTCAATTGAATTGGGGACCTTTGGGGGACACGTCCTATTGATATCTGGTCATTTTCTGTTGATTTGGGGAAATGTAGTTTTTTCCCCATTGAAAATGAATGGCAAAAATTTTGGACGCCCATGGCCGTCAATGGCATCGACATCCATATAGCCAATTGAATCCAAGTACATTGGCATCAATAGATTCGACATGCATGGCCGTCAATGGCATCATTGCAATGTAAATTCCATTGAAATCCCATTGTAAGTGAATGGGAACTTTTCCCATTAGAAATGAATGGGAGAGTTTTTGGCATATTTCCGGGGAACCGTAAATTTTTTCCAAATTCTGTATACAACTTTTATGCCCCTCATTGTCCCGGAATTTTTGATACCCAAATTATGTGATTTGGTCAAAAATTGTAGGACTAGATACATTTTTTAACTTTTTTTTTTTTTCGGAAAATTGCCGTTTACGGGCGAACGTAAAATTTTTCGTGGCGTTTTGAAAAATTCCCATCGTCACGCGAAAATTCCGGTCATGCCGATACTTGAACGGTGCCGATCGGGGCTACGGTTTGGGCTGTGCGTTGGCTCAAAAAAACGCGGAGAATAAGATGAATAAATAATAATAATAATAATAACTAGAAACTGCAATTTCGGGAGAAATTACACCTTGGTCTTTCCTCTGTGGAGATACAAATCTTAGCCCCACTCAGGTCTATCAATAGAATGGACCATAATGCCAGTCAATGGCACTAAACAAAGTAAAAGCTATTAGAAAATATTGGGAGAGTTGGACGTCCATGGCCGTCAATGGCAGCACCCTCCATAAGCATCATTGTAATTGGGGACATTTGGGGTACACGTCCTATTGATATCTGGTCATTTTTTGTTGATTTGGGCAAAAAAAAAAAATTCCCATTGAAAATGAATGGGAAAAATTTTGGACGTCCATGGACGTCAATAGTATCAACTTACATAAGCGTCAATGGATACCAAGTACATTGGCATCAATAGAATGAACAAACATGAAGAAATGCCATTAGAAATGAATGGGAAGTTTGGACGTCCATGGACGTCAATGGCATCACCCTCCATAAGCAGCAATACAATCGGGGACATTTGGGGGACACGTCCTATTGATATCTGGTCATTTTTTGTTGATTTGGGGAAAAAAAAAAAATTCCCATTTAAAATGAATGGGAAAAATTTTGGACGTCCATGGACGTCAATTGTATCAACTTACATAAGCGTCAATGGATACCAAGTACATTGGCATCAATAGAATGAACAAACATGAAGAAATGCCATTAGAAATTAATGGGAAGTTTGGACGTCCATAGACGTCAATGGCATCACCCTCCATAAGCAGCAATACAATCGGGGACATTTGGGGTACACGTCCTATTGATATATGGTCATTTTTTGTTGATTTGGGAAAAAAAAAAAAAATTCCCATTGAAAATGAATGGGAAAAATTTTGGACGTCCATGGACGTCAATGGTATCAACTTACTTAAGCGTCAATGGATACCAAGTACATTGGCATCAATAGAATGAACAAACATGAAGAAATGCCATTAGAAAAGATTGGGAGAGTTGGACGTCCATGGCCGTCAATGGCAGCACCCTCCATAAGCATCATTGTAATTGGGGACATTTGGGGTACACGTCCTATTGATATCTGGTCATTTTTTGTTGATTTGGGAAAAAAAAAAAAATTCCCATTGAAAATGAATGGGAAAAATTTTGGACGTCCATGGACGTCAATGGTATCAACTTACATAAGCGTCAATGGATACCAAGTACATTGGCATCAATAGAATGAACAAACATGAAGAAATGCCATTAGAAATTAATGGTGAAGTTTGGACGTCCATGGACGTCAATGGCATCACCCTCCATAAGCAGCAATACAATCGGGGACATTTGGGGGACACGTCCTATTGATATCTGGTCATTTTTTGTTGATTTGGGGAAATACAAAAAATTCCCATTGAAAATGAATGGGAAAAATTTTGGACGTCCATGGACGTCAATGGTATCAACTTACATAAGCGTCAATGGATACCAAGTACATTGGCATCAATAGAATGAACAAACATGAAGAAATGCCATTAGAAATGAATGGGAAGTTTGGACGTCCATGAACGTCAATGGCATCACCCTCCATAAGCAGCAATACAATCGGGGACATTTGGGGTACACGTCCTATTGATATCTGGTCATTTTTTGTTGATTTGGGGAAAAAAAAAAAATTCCCATTGAAAATGAATGGGAAAAATTTTGGACGTCCATGGACGTCAATGGCAGCACCCCCCATAAGCGTCAATGGAGTTGGGGACGTTTGGGGTATACGTCCTATTGATATCTGGTCATTTTCTGTCGATTTGGAGAAATTTAGTTTTTTCCCCATTGAAAATGAATGGGGAAAATTTTGGACGTCCATGGAAGTCAATGGCAGCACCCCCCATAAGCGTCAATGGAATTGGGGAAGTTTGGGGGACACGTCCTATTGATATCTGGCCATTTTCTGTTTATTTGGGGAAATTTTGTTTTTTCCCCATTGAAAATGAATGGGAAAAATTTTGGACGTCCGTGGCAGTCAATGGCATCGACATCCATATAGTCAATTGAATCCAAGTACATTGGCATCAGTAGATTCGACATGCATGGCCGTCAATGGCATCAATGCAATGTAAATTCCATTGGAAATCCCATTGGAAGTGAATGGGACTTTTCCCATTCGAAATGAATGGGATAGTTTTTGGCAAATTTCCGAGGAAGCGTAATTTTTTTCCAAATTCTGTATACAACTTTTATGCCCCTCACCGTCCCGGAATTTTTGATGCCCAAATTATGTGATTTGGTCAAAAATTGTAGGACTAGATACATTTTGAAACTTTTTTTTTTTTCACGGAAAATTGCCGTTTACGGACGAATGGAAAAATTTTCGGGGCCATTTGTAAAGTTTCCAGTGTCACGCGAAAATTCCGGTCGTGCCGATACTTGAACGGTGCCGATCGGTCTAACGGTTCGGGCTGTGAAGCGCGCGTTTTTTTTCCATTCAAAATGAATAGGAAAGTTTTTGGCAAATTTCCGGGGAACCGTAAATTTTTGCCAAATTCTGTATACAACTTTTATGCCCCTCACCGTCCCGGAATTTTTGATACCCAAATTATGTGATTTGGTCAAAAATTGTAGGACTAGATACATTTTGAAACTTTTTTTATTTTTCGGAAAATTGCCGTTTACGGGCGAACGGAAAATTTTTCGTGGCGGTTTGAAAAATTCCCATCGTCACGCGAAAAATCCGGTCGTGCCGATACTTCAACGGTGCCGATCGGTGCTACGGTTTGGGCTGTGCGTTGGCTCAAAAAAACGCGGAGAATTATTGAATAATAATAATAATAACTAGAAACTGCAATTTCGGGAGAAATTACACACCTTGGTCTTTCCTCTGTGGAGATACAGATCTTAGCCCCACTCAGGTCTATCAATAGAATGGATCATAATGCCAGTCATTGGCAAAAAACAAAGTAAAAGCCGTTAGAAATGAATGGGAGAATTGGACGTCCATGGACGTCAATGGCGGCACCTTTCATAATTGTTAATGGAATCGGGGAAGTTTGGGGGACACGTCCTAATGATATCTAGTCATTTTCTGTTGATTTGGGAAAAAAAAAAAAATTCCCATTGAAAATGAATGGGAAAAATTTTGGACGTCCATGGACGTCAATGGTATCAACTTACATAAGCGTCAATGGAATCCAAGTACATTGGCATCAATAAAATGAACAAACATGAAGAAATGCCATTGGAAATGAATGGGAAGTTTGGACGTCCATGAACGTCAATGGCATCACCCTCCATAAGCGGCAATGCAATCGGGGACATTTGGGGGACACGTCCTAATGATATCCAGTCATTTTCTGTTGATTTGGGGGAAAAAAAAAAAATTCCCATTGAAAATGAATGGGAAAACTTTTGGACGTCCATGGACGTCAATGGTATCAACTTACATAAGCGTCAATGGAATCCAAGTACATTGGCATCAATAGAATGAACAAACATGAAGAAATGCCATTGGAAATGAATGGAAATTTTGGACGTCCATGGACGTCAATGGCATCACCCTCCATAAGCGGCAATGCAATCGGGGACATTTGGGGGACACGTCCTAATGATATCTAGTCATTTTTTGTTGATTTTGGGGAAAAAAAAAAAATTCCCATTGAAAATGAATGGGAAAAATTTTGGACGTCCATGGACGTCAATGGTATCAACTTACATAGGCGTCAATGGAATCCAAGTACATTGGCATCAATAGAATGAACAAACATGAAGAAATGCCATTGGAAATGAATGGGAAGTTTGGACGTCCATGAACGTCAATGGCATCACCCTCCATAAGCAGCAATGCAATCGGGGACATTTGGGGGACACGTCCTAATGATGTCTAGTCATTTTCTGTTGATTTGGGGAAAAAAAAAAATTTCCATTGAAAATGAATGGGAAAAATTTTGGACGTCCATGGACGTCAATGGTATCAACTTACATAAGCGTCAATGGAATCCAAGTACATTGGCATCAATAGAATGAACAAACATGAAGAAATGCCATTGGGATTTAATGGGAAGTTTGGACGTCCATGAACGTCAATGGCATCACCCTCCATAAGCGGCAATGCAATCGGGGACATTTGGGGGACACGTCCTAATGATATCTAGTCATTTTCTGTTGATTTGGGGAAAAAAAAAACATTCCCATTGAAAATGAATGGGAAAATTTTTGGACGTCCATGAACGTCAATGGCATCACCCTCCATAAGCGCCAATCCAATCGGGGACATTTGGGGGACACGTCCTATTGATATCTGGTCATTTTTTGTTGATTTGGGGAAAAAAAAAAATTCCCATTGAAAATGAATGGGAAAAATTTTGGACGTCCATGGACGTCAATGGTATCAACTTACATAAGCGTCAATGGAATCCAAGTACATTGGCATCAATAGAATGAACAAACATGAAGAAATGCCATTGGAAATGAATGGGAAGTTTGGACGTCCATGAACGTCAATGGCATCACCCTCCATAAGCAGCAATGCAATCGGGGACATTTGGGGGACACGTCCTAATGATGTCTAGTCATTTTCTGTTGATTTGGGGAAAAAAAAAAATTTCCCATTGAAAATGAATGGGAAAAATTTTGGACGTCCATGGACGTCAATGGTATCAACTTACATAAGCGTCAATGGAATCCAAGTACATTGGCATCAATAGAATGAACAAACATGAAGAAATGCCATTGGGATTTAATGGGAAGTTTGGACGTCCATGAACGTCAATGGCATCACCCTCCATAAGCGGCAATGCAATCGGGGACATTTGGGGGACACGTCCTAATGATATCTAGTCATTTTCTGTTGATTTGGGGGAAAAAAAAAAAATTCCCATTGAAAATGAATGGGAAAATTTTTGGACGTCCATGGCCGTCAATGGCAGCACCTCCCATAAGCGTCAATGGAGTTGGGGATGTTTGGGGTATACGTCCTATTAATATCTGGTCATTTTCTGTTGATTTGGGGAAATTTAGTTTTTTCCCCATTGAAAATGAATGGGAAAATTTTTGGACGTCCATGGACGTCAATGGCAGCACCCCCTATAAGCGTCAATGGAGTTCGGAAGGTTTGGGGGAGACGTACTATTGATAACTGGTCATTTTCTGATGATTTGGGGAAATTTAGTTTTTTCCCCATTGAAAATGAATGGGAAAAATTTTGGACGTCCATGGACGTCAATGGCAGCACCCCCCATAAGCGTCAATGGAGTTGGGGACGTTTGGGGTATACGTCCTATTAATATGTGGTCATTTTCTGTTGATTTGGGGAAATTTAGTTTTTTCCCCATTGAAAATGAATGGGAAAAATTTTGGACGTCCATGGCCGTCAATGGCATCGACATCCATATAGTCAAATGAATCCAAGTACATTGGCATCAATAGATTCGACATGCATGGCCGTCAATGGCATCAATGCAATGTAAAGTCCATTGGAAATACTATTGAAAGTGAATGGGAACTTTTCCCATTGGAAATGAATGGGATAGTTTTTGGCAAATATCCGGAGAACCGTAAATTTTTTCCAAATTCTGTATACAATCTTTATGCCCCCCACCGTCCCGGAATTTTTGATGTCCAAATTATGTGATTTGGTCAAAAATTGTAGGACAAGTAGCGTTTTGAAAAAGTTGTAAAAAATCGGAAAATCGCCGTTTACGGGCGAACGAAAAATTTTTCGGGGTCGTTTGAAAAATTCCCATCGTCGCGCGAAAATTCCGGTCGTGTCGATACTTGAACGGTGCCGATCGGTGGTACGGTTCGGGCTGCGCGGCGCGCCGAAAAAACGCGGAGAAACCATTGCATAATAATAATAATAATAATAATAATAACTAGAAACTGCAATTTCGGGAGAAATTACACACCTTGGTCTTTCCTCTGTGGAGATACAGATCTTAACCCCACTCAGGTCTATCAATAGAATGGACCATAATGCCAGTCAATGGCACTAAACAAAGTAAAAGCCATTAGAAAAGATTGGGAGAATTGGACGTCCATGGCCGTCAATGGCATCACCCTCCATAAGCGGCAATCCAATCAGGGACATTTGGGGGACACGTCCTAATGATATCTAGTCATTTTCTGTTGATTTGGTGAAAAAAAAAAAATTCCCATTGAAAATGAATGGTAAAAATTTTGGACGTCCATGGACGTCAATGGTATCAACTTACATAAGCGTCAATGGAATCCAAGTACATTGGCATCAATAAAATGAACAAACATGAAGAAATGCCATTGGAAATGAATGGGAAGTTTGGACGTCCTTGAACGTCAATGGCATCACCCTCCATAAGCGGCAATGCAATCGGGGACATTTGGGGGACACGTCCTAATGATATCTAGTCATTTTCTGTTGATTTGGGAAAAAAAAAAAAATCCCATTGAAAATGAATGGGAAAAATTTTGGACGTCCATGGACGTCAATGGTATCAACTTACATAAGCGTCAATGGAATCCAAGTACATTGGCATCAATAGAATGAACAAACATGAAGAAATGCCTTTGGAAATGAATGGGAAGTTTGGACGTCCATGGACGTCAATGACATCACCCCCCATAAGCGGCAATGCAATCGGGGACATTTGGGGGACACGTCCTAATGATATCTAGTCATTTTCTGTTGATTTGGGGGAAAAAAAAAAATTTCCCATTGAAAATGAATGGGAAAAATTTTGGACGTCCATGGACGTCAATGGTATCAACTTACATAAGCGTCAATGGAATCCAAGTACATTGGCATCAATAGAATGAACAAACATGAAGAAATGCCATTGGAAATTAATGGGAAGTTTGGACGTCCGTGGACGTCAATGGCATCACCCTCCATAAGCAGCAATGCAATCGGGCACATTTGGGGGAAACGTCCTATTGATATCTAGTCATTTTCTGTTGATTTGGGGAAAAAAAAAAAAATTTCCCATTGAAAATGAATGGGAAAAATTTTGGACGTCCATGGACGTCAATGGTATCAACTTACATAAGCGTCAATGGAATCCAAGTACATTGGCATCAATAGAATGAACAAACAAGAAGAAATGCCATTGGAAATGAATGGGAAGTTTGGACGTCCATGGACGTCAATGGCATCACTCTCCATAAGCGGCAATGCAATCAGGGACATTTGGGGGACACGTCCTAATGATATCTAGTCATTTTTTGTTGATTTGAGGAAAAAAAAATAATTTCCCATTGAAAATGAATGGGAAAATTTTTGGACGTCCATGGACGTCAATGGCAGCACTCCCCATAAGCGTCAATGGAGTTGGGGACGTTTGGGGTATACGTCCTATTAATATCTGGTCATTTTCTGTTGATTTGGGGAAATTTAGGTTTTTTCCCATTGAAAATGAATGGGAAAAATTTTGGACGTCCATGGACGTCAATGGTATCAACTTACATAAGCGTCAATGGAATCCAAGTACATTGGCATCAATAGAATGAACAAACATGAAGAAATGCCATTGGAAATGAATGGGAAGTTTGGACGTCCCTGGACGTCAATGGCATCACCCTCCATAAGCAGCAATGCAATCGGGGACATTTGGGGGACAGGTCCTATTGATATCTAGTCATTTTCTGTTGATTTGGGGAAAAAAAAAAAAATTCCCATTGAAAATGAATGGGTAAAATTTTGGACGTCCATGGACGTCAATGGCAGCACCCCCCATAAGCGTCAATGGAATTGGGGACGTTTGGGATATACGTCCTATTGATATCTGGTCATTTTCTGTTGATTTGGAGAAATTTAGTTTTTTCCCCATTGAAAATGAATGGGAAAATTTTTGGACGTCCATGTAAGTCAATGGCGGCATCCTTCATAAGCGTCAATGGAATTGGGGAAGTTTGGGGGACACGTCCTATTGATATCTGGTCATTTTCTGTTGATTTGGGGTAATTTAGTTTTTTCCCCATTGAAAATGAATGGGAAAAATTTTGGACGTCCATGGCAGTCAATGGCATCGACATCCATATAGTCAATTGAATCCAAGTACATTGGCATCAGTAGATTCGACATGCATGGCCGTCAATGGCATCAATGCAATGTAAATTCCATTGGAAATCCCATTGGAAGTGAATGGGACTTTTCCCATTCGAAATGAATGGGATAGTTTTTGGCAAATTTCCGAGGAACCGTAATTTTTTTCCAAATTCTGTATACAACTTTTATGCCCCTCACCGTCCCGGAATTTTTGATGCCCAAATTGTGTGATTTGGTCAAAAATTGTAGGACTAGATACATTTTGAAACATTTTTTTTTTTTCCGGAAAATTGCCGTTTACGGGCGAAGGGAAAATTTTTCGGGTCCGTTTGAAAAATTCCCATCGTTGCGCGAAAATTCCGGTCGTGCCGATATTTGAACGGTGCCGATCGGTCAAACGGTTCGGGCTGTGCAGCGTGCGTTTTTTTTTCATTCAAAATTAATAGGAAAGTTTTTGGCAAATTTCCGGGGAACCGTAAATTTTTGCCAAATTCTGTATACAACTTTTATGCCCCTCATCGTTCCGGAATTTTTGATACCCAAATTATGTGATTTGGTCAAAAATTGTAGGACTAGATACATTTTTTAACTTTTTTTTTTTTTCGGAAAATTGCCGTTTACGGGCGAACGGAAAATTTTTCGGGGGATTTTGAAAAAGTCCCTGCGTCGCGCGAAAAATCCGGTCGTGCCGATACTTCAACGGTGCCGATCGGTGGTACGGTTCGGGCTGCGCGGCGCGCCGAAAAAACGCGGAGAATAAGATGAAGATATAATAAATAACTAGAAACTGCAATTTCGGGAGAAATTACACACCTTGGTCTTTCCTCTGTGGAGATACAGATCTTAGCCCCACTCAGGTCTATCAATAGAATGGACCATAATGCCAGTCAATGGCACTAAACAAAGTAAAAGCCATTAGAAAAGATTGGGAGAATTGGACGTCCATGGCCGTCAATGGCATCACCCTCCATAAGCGGCAATCCAATCGGGGACATTTGGGGGACACGTCCTATTGATATCTAGTCATTTTCTGTTGATTTGGGGAAAAAAAAAAAAATTCCCATTGAAAATGAATGGGAAAAATTTTGGACGTCCATGGACGTCAATGGTATCAACTTACATAAGCGTCAATGGAATCCAAGTACATTGGCATCAATAGAATGAACAAACATGAAGAAATGCCATTGGAAATGAATGGGAAGTTTGGACGTCCGTGGCCGTCAATGGCATCACCCTCCATAAGAGGCAATGCAATCGGGGACATTTGGGGGACACGTCCTATTGATATCTAGTCATTTTCTGTTGATTTGGGGAAAAAAAAAAAATTCCCATTGAAAATGAATGGGAAAAATTTTGGACGTCCATGGACGTCAATGGTATCAACTTACATAAGCGTCAATGGAATCCAAGTACATTGGCATCAATAGAATGAACAAACATGAAGAAATGCCATTGGGATTTAATGGGAAGTTTGGACGTCCATGAACGTCAATGGCATCACCCTCCATAAGCGGCAATGCAATCGGGGACATTTGGGGGACACGTCCTAATGATATCTAGTCATTTTCTGTTGATTTGGGGAAAAAAAAAAATTTCCCATTGAAAATGAATGGGAAAAATTTTGGACGTCTATGGACGTCAATGGTATCAACTTACATAACCGTCAATGGAATCCAAGTACTTTGGCATCAATAGAATGAACAAACATGAAGAAATGCCATTGGAAATGAATGGAAATTTTGGACGTCCATGGACGTCAATGGCATCACCCTCCATAAGCGGCAATGCAATCGGGGACATTTGGGGGACACGTCCTAATGATATCTAGTCATTTTTTGTTGATTTTGGGGGAAAAAAAAAAATTCCCATTGAAAATGAATGGGTAAAATTTTGGACGTCCATGGACGTCAATGGCAGCACCCCCCATAAGCGTCAATGGAGTTGGGGACGTTTGGGGTATACGTCCTATTGATATCTGGTCATTTTCTGTTGATTTGGAGAAATGTAGTTTTTTCCCCATTGAAAATGAATGGGAAAAATTTTGGACGTCCATGTAAGTCAATGGCGGCACCCTTCATAAGCGTCAATGGAATTGGGGAAGTTTGGGGGACACGTCCTATTGATATCTGGTCATTTTCTGTTGATTTGGGGTAATTTTGTTTTTTCCCCATTGAAAATGAATTGGAAAAATTTTGGACGTCCATGGCAGTCAATGGCATCGACATCCATATAATCAATTGAATCCAAGTACATTGGCATCAGTAGATTCGACATGCATGGCCGTCAATGGCATCAATGCAATGTAAATTCCATTGGAAATCCCATTGGAAGTGAATGGGACTTTTCCCATTCGAAATGAATGGGATAGTTTTTGGCAAATTTCCGAGGAAGCGTAATTTTTTTCCAAATTCTGTATACAACTTTTATGCCCCTCACCGTCCCGGAATTTTTGATGCCCAAATTATGTGATTTGGTCAAAAATTGTAGGACTAGATACATTTTGAAACTTTTTTTTTTTTCACGGAAAATTGCCGTTTACGGACGAACGGAAAATTTTTCGGGGCCATTTGTAAAGTTTCCTGTGTCACGCGAAAATTCCGGTCGTGCCGATACTTGAACGGTGCCGATCGGTCTAACGGTTCGGGCTGTGAAGCGCGCGTTTTTTTTCCATTCAAAATGAATAGGAAAGTTTTTGGCAAATTTCCGGGGAACCGTAAATTTTTGCCAAATTCTGTATACAACTTTTATGCCCCTCACCGTCCCGGAATTTTTGATGCCCAAATTATGTGATTTGGTCAAAAATTGTAGGACTAGATACATTTTGAAACTTTTTTTATTTTTCGGAAAATTGCCGTTTACGGGCGAACGGAAAATTTTTCGTGGCGGTTTGAAAAATTCCCATCGTCACGCGAAAATTCCGGTCGTGCCGATACTTGAACTGTGCCGATCGGTGCTACGGTTTGGGCTGTGCGTTGGCTCAAAAAAACGCGGAGAATAAGATGAATAAATAATAAGTACAATAAAGTTGCACAATAACAATACCTTGTTCTTTCTTTCAGAAAGACCAAGGTAACTAGAAACTGCAATTTCGGGAGAAATTACACCTTGGTCTTTCCTCTGTGGAGATACAAATCTTAGCCCCACTCAGGTCTATCAATAGAATGGACCATAATGCCAGTCAATGGCACTAAACAAAGTAAAAGCTATTAGAAAATATTGGGAGAGTTGGACGTCCATGGCCGTCAATGGCAGCACCCTCCATAAGCATCATTGTAATTGGGGACATTTGGGGTACACGTCCTATTGATATCTGGTCATTTTTTGTTGATTTGGGCAAAAAAAAAAAATTCCCATTGAAAATGAATGGGAAAAATTTTGGACGTCCATGGACGTCAATAGTATCAACTTACATAAGCGTCAATGGATACCAAGTACATTGGCATCAATAGAATGAACAAACATGAAGAAATGCCATTAGAAATGAATGGGAAGTTTGGACGTCCATGGACGTCAATGGCATCACCCTCCATAAGCAGCAATACAATCGGGGACATTTGGGGGACACGTCCTATTGATATCTGGTCATTTTTTGTTGATTTGGGGAAAAAAAAAAAATTCCCATTTAAAATGAATGGGAAAAATTTTGGACGTCCATGGACGTCAATTGTATCAACTTACATAAGCGTCAATGGATACCAAGTACATTGGCATCAATAGAATGAACAAACATGAAGAAATGCCATTAGAAATTAATGGGAAGTTTGGACGTCCATAGACGTCAATGGCATCACCCTCCATAAGCAGCAATACAATCGGGGACATTTGGGGTACACGTCCTATTGATATATGGTCATTTTTTGTTGATTTGGGAAAAAAAAAAAAAATTCCCATTGAAAATGAATGGGAAAAATTTTGGACGTCCATGGACGTCAATGGTATCAACTTACATAAGCGTCAATGGATACCAAGTACATTGGCATCAATAGAATGAACAAACATGAAGAAATGCCATTAGAAAAGATTGGGAGAGTTGGACGTCCATGGCCGTCAATGGCAGCACCCTCCATAAGCATCATTGTAATTGGGGACATTTGGGGTACACGTCCTATTGATATCTGGTCATTTTTTGTTGATTTGGGAAAAAAAAAAAAATTCCCATTGAAAATGAATGGGAAAAATTTTGGACGTCCATGGACGTCAATGGTATCAACTTACATAAGCGTCAATGGATACCAAGTACATTGGCATCAATAGAATGAACAAACATGAAGAAATGCCATTAGAAATTAATGGTGAAGTTTGGACGTCCATGGACGTCAATGGCATCACCCTCCATAAGCAGCAATACAATCGGGGACATTTGGGGGACACGTCCTATTGATATCTGGTCATTTTTTGTTGATTTGGGGAAATACAAAAAATTCCCATTGAAAATGAATGGGAAAAATTTTGGACGTCCATGGACGTCAATGGTATCAACTTACATAAGCGTCAATGGATACCAAGTACATTGGCATCAATAGAATGAACAAACATGAAGAAATGCCATTAGAAATTAATGGGAAGTTTGGACGTCCATGGACGTCAATGGCATCACCCTCCATAAGCAGCAATACAATCGGGGACATTTGGGGTACACGTCCTATTGATATCTGGTCATTTTTTGTTGATTTGGGGAAAAAAAAAAAATTCCCATTGAAAATGAATGGGAAAAATTTTGGACGTCCATGGACGTCAATGGCAGCACCCCCCATAAGCGTCAATGGAGTTGGGGACGTTTGGGGTATACGTCCTATTGATATCTGGTCATTTTCTGTCGATTTGGAGAAATTTAGTTTTTTCCCCATTGAAAATGAATGGGGAAAATTTTGGACGTCCATGGAAGTCAATGGCAGCACCCCCCATAAGCGTCAATGGAATTGGGGAAGTTTGGGGGACACGTCCTATTGATATCTGGCCATTTTCTGTTTATTTGGGGAAATTTTGTTTTTTCCCCATTGAAAATGAATGGGAAAAATTTTGGACGTCCGTGGCAGTCAATGGCATCGACATCCATATAGTCAATTGAATCCAAGTACATTGGCATCAGTAGATTCGACATGCATGGCCGTCAATGGCATCAATGCAATGTAAATTCCATTGGAAATCCCATTGGAAGTGAATGGGACTTTTCCCATTCGAAATGAATGGGATAGTTTTTGGCAAATTTCCGAGGAAGCGTAATTTTTTTCAAAATTCTGTATACAACTTTTATGCCCCTCACCGTCCCGGAATTTTTGATGCCCAAATTATGTGATTTGGTCAAAAATTGTAGGACTAGATACATTTTGAAACTTTTTTTTTTTTCACGGAAAATTGCCGTTTACGGACGAACGGAAAATTTTTCGGGGCCATTTGTAAAGTTTCCTGTGTCACGCGAAAATTCCGGTCGTGCCGATACTTGAACGGTGCCGATCGGTCTAACGGTTCGGGCTGTGAAGCGCGCGTTTTTTTTCCATTCAAAATGAATAGGAAAGTTTTTGGCAAATTTCCGGGGAACCGTAAATTTTTGCCAAATTCTGTATACAACTTTTATGCCCCTCACCGTCCCGGAATTTTTGATGCCCAAATTATGTGATTTGGTCAAAAATTGTAGGACTAGATACATTTTGAAACTTTTTTTATTTTTCGGAAAATTGCCGTTTACGGGCGAACGGAAAATTTTTCGTGGCGGTTTGAAAAATTCCCATCGTCACGCGAAAATTCCGGTCGTGCCGATACTTGAACTGTGCCGATCGGTGCTACGGTTTGGGCTGTGCGTTGGCTCAAAAAAACGCGGAGAATAAGATGAATAAATAATAAGTACAACTAGAAACTGCAATTTCGGGAGAAATTACACACCTTGGTCTTTCCTCTGTGGAGATACAGATCTTAGCCCCACTCAGGTCTATCAATAGAATGGATGATAATGCCAGTCATTGGCACAAAACAAAAAGCCATTAGAAATGAACTGGAGAATTGGACGTCCATGGACGTCAATGGCGGCACCCTTCATAATTGTTAATGCAATCGGAGACATTTGGGGGACACGTCCTATTGATATCTAGTCATTTTCTGTTGATTTGTGGAAAAAAAAAAATTCCCATTGAAAATGAATGGGAAAAATTTTGGACGTCCATGGACGTCAATGGTATCAACTTACATAAGCGTCAATGGAATCCAAGTACACTGGCATCAATAGAATGAACAAAAATGAAGAAATGCCATTGGAAATTAATGGGAAGTTTGGACGTCCATGGACGTCAATGGCATCACCCTCCATAAGCGGCAATGCAATCGGGGACATTTGGGGGACATGTCCTATTGATATCTAGTCATTTTCTGTTGATTTGGGGAAAAAAAAAAAATTCCCATTGAAAATGAATGGGAAAAATTTTGGACGTCCATGGACGTCAATGGTATCAACTTACATAAGCGTCAATGGAATCCAAGTACATTGGCATCAATAGAATGAACAAACATGAAGAAATGCCATTGGAAATTAATGGGAAGTTTGGACGTCCATGGACGTCAATGGCATCACCCTCCATAAGCGGCAATGCAATCGGGGACATTTGGGGGACACGTCCTATTGATATCTAGTCATTTTCTGTTGATTTGGGGGAAAAAAAAAAATTCCCATTGAAAATGAATGGGAAAAATTTTGGACGTCCATGGACGTCAATGGTATCAACTTACATAAGCGTCAATGGAATCCAAGTACATTGGCATCAATAGAATGAACAAACATGAAGAAATGCCATTGGGATTTAATGGGAAGTTTGGACGTCCCTGGATGTCAATGGCATCACCCTCCATAAGCAGCAATGCAATTGGGGACATTTGGGGGACACGTCCTATTGATATCTAGTCATTTTCTGTTGATTTGGGGAAAAAAAAAAATTTCCCATTGAAAATGAATGGGTAAAATTTTGGACGTCCATGGACGTCAATGGCAGCACCCCCCATAAGCGTCAATGGAGTTGGGGACGTTTGGGGTATACGTCCTATTGATATCTGGTCATTTTCTGTTGATTTGGAGAAATGTAGTTTTTTCCCCATTGAAAATGAATGGGAAAAATTTTGGACGTCCATGTAAGTCAATGGCGGCACTCTTCATAAGCGTCAATGGAATTGGGGAAGTTTGGGGGACACGTCCTATTGATATCTGGTCATTTTCTGTTGATTTGGGGTAATTTTGTTTTTTCCCCATTGAAAATGAATGGGAAAAATTTTGGACGTCCATGGCAGTCAATGGCATCGACATCCATATAATCAATTGAATCCAAGTACATTGGCATCAGTAGATTTGACATGCATGGCCGTCAATGGCATCAATGCAATGTAAATTCCATTGGAAATCCCATTGGAAGTGAATGGGACTTTTCCCATTCGAAATGAATGGGATAGTTTTTGGCAAATTTCCGAGGAAGCGTAATTTTTTTCCAAATTCTGTATACAACTTTTATGCCCCTCACCGTCCCGGAATTTTTGATGCCCAAATTATGTGATTTGGTCAAAAATTGTAGGACTAGATACATTTTGAAACTTTTTTTTTTTTCACGGAAAATTGCCGTTTACGGACGAACGGAAAAATTTTCGGGGCCATTTGTAAAGTTTCCTGTGTCACGCGAAAATTCCGGTCGTGCCGATACTTGAACGGTGCCGATCGGTCTAACGGTTCGGGCTGTGAAGCGCGCGGTTTTTTTCCATTCAAAATGAATAGGAAAGTTTTTGGCAAATTTCCGGGGAACCGTAAATTTTTGCCAAATTCTGTATACAACTTTTATGCCCCTCACCGTCCCGGAATTTTTGATGCCCAAATTATGTGATTTGGTCAAAAATTGTAGGACTAGATACATTTTTAAACTTTTTTTATTTTTCGGAAAATTGCCGTTTACGGGCGAACGGAAAATTTTTCGTGGCGGTTTGAAAAATTCCCATCGTCACACGAAAAATCCGGTCGTGCCGATACTTGAACGGTGCCGATCGGTGCTACGGTTTGGGCTGTGCGTTGGCTCAAAAAAACGCGGAGAATAAGATGAATAATAATAATAACTAGAAACTGCAATTTCGGGAGAAATTACACACCTTGGTCTTTCCTCTGTGGAGATACAGATCTTAGCCCCACTCAGGTCTATCAATAGAATGGATCATAATGCCAGTCATTGGCACTAAACATAGTTAAAGCCATTAGAAAAGATTGGGAGAATTGGGCGTCCATGTCCGTCAATGGCAGCACCCTCCATAATTGTTAATGGAATCGGGGAAGTTTGGGGGACACGTCCTATTGATATCTAGTCATTTTCTGTTGATTTGGGAAAAAAAAAAAAATTCCCATTGAAAATGAATGGGAAAAATTTTGGACGTCCATGGACGTCAATGGTATCAACTTACATAAGCGTCAATGGAATCCAAGTACATTGGCATCAATAAAATGAACAAACATGAAGAAATGCCATTGGAAATGAATGGGAAGTTTGGACGTCCATG
This sequence comes from Corythoichthys intestinalis, assembly GCF_030265065.1. Classification (NCBI taxonomy): domain Eukaryota; kingdom Metazoa; phylum Chordata; class Actinopteri; order Syngnathiformes; family Syngnathidae; genus Corythoichthys; species Corythoichthys intestinalis. The sequence continues at coordinate 54,143,149 of NC_080396.1, read as the reverse complement.
AACGTCAATGGCATCACCCTCCATGAGCGGCAATGCAATCGGGGACATTTGGGGGACACGTCCTAATGATATCTAGTCATTTTCTGTTGATTTGGGGAAAAAAAAAAAAATCCCATTGAAAATGAATGGGAAAAATTTTGGACGTCCATGGACGTCAATGGTATCAACTTACATAAGCGTGAATGGAATCCAAGTACATTGGCATCAATAGAATGAACAAACATGAAGAAATGCCTTTGGAAATGAATGGGAAGTTTGGACGTCCATGGACGTCAATGGCATCACCCCCCATAAGCGGCAATGCAATCGGGGACATTTGGGGGACACGTCCTAATGATATCTAGTCATTTTCTGTTGATTTGGGGAAAAAAAAAAATTTCCCATTGAAAATGAATGGGAAAAATTTTGGACGTCCATGGACGTCAATGGTATCAACTTACATAAGCGTCAATGGAATCCAAGTACATTGGCATCAATAGAATGAACAAACATGAAGAAATGCCATTGGAAATGAATGGGAAGTTTGGACGTCCGTGGACGTCAATGGCATCACCCTCCATAAGCAGCAATGCAATCGGGCACATTTGGGGGAAACGTCCTATTGATATCTAGTCATTTTCTGTTGATTTGGGGAAAAAAAAAAAAATTCCCATTGAAAATGAATGGGAAAAATTTTGGACGTCCATGGACGTCAATGGTATAAACTTACATAAGCGTCAATGGAATCCAAGTACATTGGCATCAAAAGAATGAACAAACATGAAGAAATGCCATTGGAAATGAATGGGAAGTTTGGACGTCCCTGGACGTCAATGGCATCACCCTCCATAAGCAGCAATGCAATCGGGGACATTTGGGGGACAGGTCCTATTGATATCTAGTCATTTTCTGTTGATTTGGGGAAAAAAAAAAATTTCCCATTGAAAATGAATGGGTAAAATTTTGGACGTCCATGGACGTCAATGGCAGCACCCCCCATAAGCGTCAATGGAATTGGGGACGTTTGGGATATACGTCCTATTGATATCTGGTCATTTTCTGTTGATTTGGAGAAATTTAGTTTTTTCCCCATTGAAAATGAATGGGAAAAATTTTGGACGTCCATGTAAGTCAATGGCGGCACCCTTCATAAGCGTCAATGGAATTGGGGAAGTTTGGGGGACACGTCCTATTGATATCTGGTCATTTTCTGTTGATTTGGGGTAATTTTGTTTTTTCCCCATTGAAAATGAATGGGAAAAATTTTGGACGTCCATGGCAGACAATGGCATCGACATCCATATAGTCAATTGAATCCAAGTACATTGGCATCAGTAGATTCGACATGCATGGCCGTCAATGGCATCAATGCAATGTAAATTCCATTGGAAATCCCATTGGAAGTGAATGGGACTTTTCCCATTCGAAATGAATGGGATAGTTTTTGGCAAATTTCCGAGGAAGCGTAATTTTTTTCCAAATTCTGTATACAACTTTTATGCCCCTCACCGTCCCGGAATTTTTGATGCCCAAATTATGTGATTTGGTCAAAAATTGTAGGACTAGATACATTTTGAAACTTTTTTTTTTTTCACGGAAAATTGCCATTTACGGACGAACGGAAAAATTTTCGGGGCCATTTGTAAAGTTTCCTGTGTCACGCGAAAATTCCGGTCGTGCCGATACTTGAACGGTGCCGATCGGTCTAACGGTTCGGGCTGTGAAGCGCGCGTTTTTTTTCCATTCAAAATGAATAGGAAAGTTTTTGGCAAATTTCCGGGGAACCGTAAATTTTTGCCAAATTCTGTATACAACTTTTATGCCCCTCACCGTCCCGGAATTTTTGATGCCCAAATTATGTGATTTGGTCAAAAATTGTAGGACTAGATACATTTTGAAACTTTTTTTATTTTTCGGAAAATTGCCGTTTACGGGCGAACGGAAAATTTTTCGTGGCGGTTTGAAAAATTCCCATCGTCACGCGAAAAATCCGGTCGTGCCGATACTTGAACGGTGCCGATCGGTGCTACGGTTTGGGCTGTGCGTTGGCTCAAAAAAACGCGGAGAATAAGATGAATAAATAACTAGAAACTGCAATTTCGGGAGAAATTACACACCTTGGTCTTTCCTCTGTGGAGATACAGATCTTAGCCCCACTTAGGTCTATCAATAGAATGGATCATAATGCCAGTCATTGGCAAAAAACAAAGTAAAAGCCGTTAGAAATGAATGGGAGAATTGGACGTCCATGGACGTCAATGGCGGCACCTTTCATAATTGTTAATGGAATCGGGGAAGTTTGGGGGACACGTCCTAATGATATCTAGTCATTTTCTGTTGATTTGGGAAAAAAAAAAAAAATTCCCATTGAAAATGAATGGGAAAAATTTTGGACGTCCATGGACGTCAATTGTATCAACTTACATAAGCGTCAATGGAATCCAAGTACATTGGCATCAATAGAATGAACAAACATGAAGAAATGCCTTTGGAAATGAATGGGAAGTTTGGACGTCCATGGACGTCAATGGCATCACCCCCCATAAGCGGCAATGCAATCGGGGACATTTGGGGGACACGTCCTAATGATATCTAGTCATTTTCTGTTGATTTGGGAAAAAAAAAAAATTCCCATTGAAAATGAATGGGAAAAATTTTGGACGTCCATGGACGTCAATGGTATCAACTTACATAAGCGTCAATGGAATCCAAGTACATTGGCATCAAAAGAATGAACAAACATGAAGAAATGCCATTGGAAATGAATGGGAAGTTTGGACGTCCCTGGACGTCAATGGCATCCCCCTCCATAAGCAGCAATGCAATCGGGGTCATTTGGGGGACAGGTCCTATTGATATCTAGTCATTTTCTGTTGATTTGGGGAAAAAAAAAAAAATCCCATTGAAAATGAATGGGTAAAATTTTGGACGTCCATGGACGTCAATGGTATCAACTTACATAAGCGTCAATGGAATCCAAGTACATTAGCATCAAAAGAATGAACAAACATGAAGAAATGCCATTGGTAATGAATGGGAAGTTTGGACGTCCCTGGACGTCAATGGCATCACCCTCCATAAGCAGCAATGCAATCGGGGACATTTGGGGGACAGGTCCTATTGATATCTAGTCATTTTCTGTTGATTTGGGGAAAAAAAAAAAATTCCCATTGAAAATGAATGGGTAAAATTTTGGACGTCCATGGACGTCAATGGCAGCACCCCCCATAAGCGTCAATATAATTGGGGACGTTTGGGATATACGTCCTATTGATATCTGGTCATTTTCTGTTGATTTGGAGAAATTTAGTTTTTTCCCCATTGAAAATGAATGGGAAAAATTTTGGACGTCCATGGAAGTCAATGGCGGCACCCTTCATAAGCGTCAATGGAATTGGGGAAGTTTGGGGGACACGTCCTATTGATATCTGGTCATTTTCTGTTGATTTGGGGTAATTTTGTTTTTTCCCCATTGAAAATGAATGGGAAAAATTTTGGACGTCCATGGCAGTCAATGGCATCGACATCTATATAGTCAATTGAATCCAAGTACATTGGCATCAGTAGATTCGACATGCATGGCCGTCAATGGCATCAATGCAATGTAAATTCCATTGGAAATCCCATTGGAAGTGAATGGGACTTTTCCCATTCGAAATGAATGGGATAGTTTTTGGCAAATTTCCGAGGAAGCGTAATTTTTTTCCAAATTCTGTATACAACTTTTATGCCCCTCACCGTCCCGGAATTTTTGATGCCCAAATTATTTGATTTGGTCAAAAATTGTAGGACTAGATACATTTTGAAACTTTTTTTTTTTTCACGGAAAATTGCCGTTTACGGACGAACGGAAAAATTTGCGGGGCCATTTGTAAAGTTTCCTGTGTCACGCGAAAATTCCGGTCGTGCCGATACTTGAACGGTGCCGATCGGTCTAACGGTTCGGGCTGTGAAGCGCGCGTTTTTTTTCCATTCAAAATGAATAGGAAAGTTTTTGGCAAATTTCTGGGGAACCGTAAATTTTTGCCAAATTCTGTATACAACTTTTATGCCCCTCACCGTCCCGGAATTTTTGATGGCCAAATTATGTGATTTGGTCAAAAATTGTAGGACTAGATACATTTTGAAACTTTTTTTATTTTTCGGAAAATTGCCGTTTACGGGCGAACGGAAAATTTTTCGTGGCGGTTTGAAAAATTCCCATCGTCACGCGAAAATTCCGGTCGTGCCGATACTTGAACTGTGCCGATCGGTGCTACGGTTTGGGCTGTGCGTTGGCTCAAAAAAACGCGGAGAATAAGATGAATAAATAATAAGTACAAAAATTACACACCTTGGTCTTTCCTCTGTGGAGATACAGATCTTAGCCCCACTTAGGTCTATCAATAGAATGGATCATAATGCCAGTCATTGGCAAAAAACAAAGTAAAAGCCGTTAGAAATGAATGGGAGAATTGGACGTCCATGGACGTCAATGGCGGCACCTTTCATAATTGTTAATGGAATCGGGGAAGTTTGGGGGACACGTCCTAATGATATCTAGTCATTTTCTGTTGATTTGGGAAAAAAAAAAAAAATTCCCATTGAAAATGAATGGGAAAAATTTTGGACGTCCATGGACGTCAATTGTATCAACTTACATAAGCGTCAATGGAATCCAAGTACATTGGCATCAATAGAATGAACAAACATGAAGAAATGCCTTTGGAAATGAATGGGAAGTTTGGACGTCCATGGACGTCAATGGCATCACCCCCCATAAGCGGCAATGCAATCGGGGACATTTGGGGGACACGTCCTAATGATATCTAGTCATTTTCTGTTGATTTGGGAAAAAAAAAAAATTCCCATTGAAAATGAATGGGAAAAATTTTGGACGTCCATGGACGTCAATGGTATCAACTTACATAAGCGTCAATGGAATCCAAGTACATTGGCATCAAAAGAATGAACAAACATGAAGAAATGCCATTGGAAATGAATGGGAAGTTTGGACGTCCCTGGACGTCAATGGCATCCCCCTCCATAAGCAGCAATGCAATCGGGGTCATTTGGGGGACAGGTCCTATTGATATCTAGTCATTTTCTGTTGATTTGGGGAAAAAAAAAAAAATCCCATTGAAAATGAATGGGTAAAATTTTGGACGTCCATGGACGTCAATGGTATCAACTTACATAAGCGTCAATGGAATCCAAGTACATTAGCATCAAAAGAATGAACAAACATGAAGAAATGCCATTGGTAATGAATGGGAAGTTTGGACGTCCCTGGACGTCAATGGCATCACCCTCCATAAGCAGCAATGCAATCGGGGACATTTGGGGGACAGGTCCTATTGATATCTAGTCATTTTCTGTTGATTTGGGGAAAAAAAAAAAATTCCCATTGAAAATGAATGGGTAAAATTTTGGACGTCCATGGACGTCAATGGCAGCACCCCCCATAAGCGTCAATATAATTGGGGACGTTTGGGATATACGTCCTATTGATATCTGGTCATTTTCTGTTGATTTGGAGAAATTTAGTTTTTTCCCCATTGAAAATGAATGGGAAAAATTTTGGACGTCCATGGAAGTCAATGGCGGCACCCTTCATAAGCGTCAATGGAATTGGGGAAGTTTGGGGGACACGTCCTATTGATATCTGGTCATTTTCTGTTGATTTGGGGTAATTTTGTTTTTTCCCCATTGAAAATGAATGGGAAAAATTTTGGACGTCCATGGCAGTCAATGGCATCGACATCTATATAGTCAATTGAATCCAAGTACATTGGCATCAGTAGATTCGACATGCATGGCCGTCAATGGCATCAATGCAATGTAAATTCCATTGGAAATCCCATTGGAAGTGAATGGGACTTTTCCCATTCGAAATGAATGGGATAGTTTTTGGCAAATTTCCGAGGAAGCGTAATTTTTTTCCAAATTCTGTATACAACTTTTATGCCCCTCACCGTCCCGGAATTTTTGATGCCCAAATTATTTGATTTGGTCAAAAATTGTAGGACTAGATACATTTTGAAACTTTTTTTTTTTTCACGGAAAATTGCCGTTTACGGACGAACGGAAAAATTTGCGGGGCCATTTGTAAAGTTTCCTGTGTCACGCGAAAATTCCGGTCGTGCCGATACTTGAACGGTGCCGATCGGTCTAACGGTTCGGGCTGTGAAGCGCGCGTTTTTTTTCCATTCAAAATGAATAGGAAAGTTTTTGGCAAATTTCTGGGGAACCGTAAATTTTTGCCAAATTCTGTATACAACTTTTATGCCCCTCACCGTCCCGGAATTTTTGATGGCCAAATTATGTGATTTGGTCAAAAATTGTAGGACTAGATACATTTTGAAACTTTTTTTATTTTTCGGAAAATTGCCGTTTACGGGCGAACGGAAAATTTTTCGTGGCGGTTTGAAAAATTCCCATCGTCACGCGAAAATTCCGGTCGTGCCGATACTTGAACTGTGCCGATCGGTGCTACGGTTTGGGCTGTGCGTTGGCTCAAAAAAACGCGGAGAATAAGATGAATAAATAATAAGTACAATAAAGTTGCACAATAACAATACCTTGTTCTTTCTTTCAGAAAGACCAAGGTAATAAGTACAATAAAGTTGCACAATAACAATACCTTGTTCTTTCTTTCAGAAAGACCAAGGTAATAAAGTTGCACAATAACAATACCTTGTTCTTTCTTTCAGAAAGACCAAGGTAACTAGAAACTGCAATTTCGGGAGAAATTACACACCTTGGTCTTTCCTCTGTGGAGATACAAATCTTAGCCCCACTCAGGTCTATCAATAGAATGGACCATAATGCCAGTCATTGGCACTAAACAAAGTTAAAGCCATTAGAAAAGATTGGGAGAATTGGACGTCCATGTCCGTCAATGGCAGCACCCTCCATAATTGTTAATGGAATCGGGGAAGTTTGGGGGACACGTCCTATTGATATCTAGTCATTTTCTGTTGATTTGGGAAAAAAAAAAAATTCCCATTGAAAATGAATGGGAAAAATTTTGGACGTCCATGGACGTCAATGGTATCAACTTACATAAGCGTCAATGGAATCCAAGTACATTGGCATCAATAAAATGAACAAACATGAAGAAATGCCATTGGAAATGAATGGGAAGTTTGGACGTCCATGAACGTCAATGGCATCACCCTCCATAAGCGGCAATGCAATCGGGGACATTTGGGGGACACGTCCTAATGATATCTAGTCATTTTCTGTTGATTTGGGAAAAAAAAAAAATCCCATTGAAAATGAATGGGAAAAATTTTGGACGTCCATGGACGTCAATGGTATCAACTTACATAAGCGTCAATGGAATCCAAGTACATTGGCATCAATAGAATGAACAAACATGAAGAAATGCCTTTGGAAATGAATGGGAAGTTTGGACGTCCATGGACGTCAATGGCATCACCCCCCATAAGCGGCAATGCAATCGGGGACATTTGGGGGACACGTCCTAATGATATCTAGTCATTTTCTGTTGATTTGGGGAAAAAAAAAAATTTCCCATTGAAAATGAATGGGAAAAATTTTGGACGTCCATGGACGTCAATGGTATCAACTTACATAAGCGTCAATGGAATCCAAGTACATTGGCATCAATAGAATGAACAAACATGAAGAAATGCCATTGGAAATGAATGGGAAGTTTGGACGTCCCTGGACGTCAATGGCATCACCCTCCATAAGCAGCAATGCAATTGGGGACATTTGGGGGACACGTCCTATTGATATCTAGTCATTTTCTGTTGATTTGGGGAAAAAAAAAAAATTCCCATTGAAAATGAATGGGTAAAATTTTGGACGTCCATGGACGTCAATGGCAGCACCCCCCATAAGCGTCAATGGAGTTGGGGACGTTTGGGGTATGCGTCCTATTGATATCTGGTCATTTTCTGTTGATTTGGAGAAATGTAGTTTTTTCCCCATTGAAAATGAATGGGAAAAATTTTGGACGTCCATGTAAGTCAATGGCGGCACCCTTCATAAGCGTCAATGGAATTGGGGAAGTTTGGGGGACACGTCCTATTGATATCTGGTCATTTTCTGTTGATTTGGGGTAATTTTGTTTTTTCCCCATTGAAAATGAATGGGAAAAATTTTGGACGTCCATGGCAGTCAATGGCATCGACATCCATATAATCAATTGAATCCAAGTACATTGGCATCAGTAGATTCGACATGCATGGCCGTCAATGGCATCAATGCAATGTAAATTCCATTGGAAATCCCATTGGAAGTGAATGGGACTTTTCCCATTCGAAATGAATGGGATAGTTTTTGGCAAATTTCCGAGGAAGCGTAATTTTTTTCCAAATTCTGTATACAACTTTTATGCCCCTCACCGTCCCGGAATTTTTGATGCCCAAATTATGTGATTTGGTCAAAAATTGTAGGACTAGATACATTTTGAAACTTTTTTTTTTTTCACGGAAAATTGCCGTTTACGGACGAACGGAAAAATTTTCGGGGCCATTTGTAAAGTTTCCTGTGTCACGCTAAAATTCCGGTCGTGCCGATACTTGAACGGTGCCGATCGGTCTAACGGTTCGGGCCGTGAAGCGCGCGTTTTTTTTCCATTCAAAATGAATAGGAAAGTTTTTGGCAAATTTCCGGGGAACCGTAAATTTTTGCCAAATTCTGTATACAACTTTTATGCCCCTCACCGTCCCGGAATTTTTGATGCCCAAATTATGTGATTTGGTCAAAAATTGTAGGACTAGATACATTTTGAAACTTTTTTTTTTTTCCGGAAAATTGCCGTTTACGGGCGAACGGAAAATTTTTCGGGGCCGTTTGAAAAATTCCCATCGTCGCGCGAAAATTCCGGTCGTGCCGATACTTGAACGGTGCCGATCGGTGGTACGGTTCGGGCTGTGCGTTGGCTCAAAAAAACGCGGAGAATTATTGAATAATAATAATAAAAAATAAAGTTGCAGAATAACAATACCTTGTTCTTTCTTTCAGAAAGACCAAGGTAATAAAGTTGCACAACAACATAACCTTGTTCTTTCCTTCAGAAAGACCAAGGTAACTAGAAACTGCAATTTCGGGAGAAATTACACACCTTGGTCTTTCCTCTGTGGAGATACAAATCTTAGCCCCACTCAGGTCTATCAATAGAATGGACCATAATGCCATTCATTGGCACTAAACAAAGTTAAAGCCATTAGAAAAGATTGGGAGAATTGGACGTCCATGTCCGTCAATGGCAGCACCCTCCATAATTGTTAATGGAATCGGGGAAGTTTGGGGGACACGTCCTATTGATATCTAGTCATTTTCTGTTGATTTGGGGAAAAAAAAAAATTTCCCATTGAAAATGAATGGGAAAAATTTTGGACGTCCATGGACGTCAATGGTATCAACTTACATAAGCGTCAATGGAATCCAAGTACATTGGCATCAATAAAATGAACAAACATGAAGAAATGCCATTGGAAATGAATGGGAAGTTTGGACGTCCATGAACGTCAATGGCATCACCCTCCATAAGCGGCAATGCAATCGGGGACATTTGGGGGACACGTCCTAATGATATCTAGTCATTTTCTGTTGATTTGGGGAAAAAAAAAAAAATCCCATTGAAAATGAATGGGAAAAATTTTGGACGTCCATGGACGTCAATGGTATCAACTTACATAAGCGTCAATGGAATCCAAGTACATTGGCATCAATAGAATGAACAAACATGAAGAAATGCCTTTGGAAATGAATGGGAAGTTTGGACGTCCATGGACGTCAATGGCATCACCCCCCATAAGCGGCAATGCAATCGGGGACATTTGGGGGACACGTCCTAATGATATCTAGTCATTTTCTGTTGATTTGGGGAAAAAAAAAAATTTCCCATTGAAAATGAATGGGAAAAATTTTGGACGTCCATGGACGTCAATGGTATCAACTTACATAAGCGTCAATGGAATCCAAGTACATTGGCATCAAAAGAATGAACAAACATGAAGAAATGCCATTGAAAATGAATGGGAAGTTTGGACGTCCCTGGACGTCAATGGCATCACCCTCCATAAGCAGCAATGCAATCGGGGACATTTGGGGGACAGGTCCTATTGATATCTGGTCATTTTTTGTTGATTTGGGGAAAAAAAAAAAATTCCCATTGAAAATGAATGGGAAAAATTTTGGACGTCCATGGACGTCAATGGTATAAACTTACATAAGCGTCAATGGATACCAAGTACATTGGCATCAATAGAATGAACAAACATGAAGAAATGCCATTGGAAATAAATGGGAAGTTTGGACGTCCATGAACGTCAATGGCATCACCCTCCATAAGCGGCAATCCAATCGGGGACATTTGGGGGACACGTCCTAATGATATCTAGTCATTTTCTGTTGATTTGGGGAAAAAAAAAATTTCCCATTGAATATGAATGGGAAAAATTTTGGACGTCCAGGGACGTCAATGGTATCAATTTACATAAGCGTCAATGGAATCCAAGTACATTGGCATCAATAGAATGAACAAACATGAAGAAATGCCAATGGAAATGAATGGGAAGTTTGGACGTCCATGAACGTCAATGGCATCACCCTCCATAAGCGGCAATGCAATCGGAGACATTTGGGGGACACGTCCTAATGATATCTAGTCATTTTCTGTTGATTTGGGAAAAAAAAAAAAATCCCATTGAAAATGAATGGGAAAAATTTTGGACGTCCATGGACGTCAATGGCAGCACCCCCCATAAGCGTCAATGGAGTTGGGGACGTTTGTGGTATACGTCCTATTGATATCTGGTCATTTTCTGTTGATTTGGAGAAATTTAGTTTTTTCCCCATTGAAAATGAATGGGAAAAATTTTGGACGTCCATGGAAGTCAATGGCGGCACCCTTCATAATCGTCAATGGAATTGGGGAAGTTTGGGGGACACGTCCTATTGATATCTGGCCATTTTCTGTTGATTTGGGGAAATTTTGTTTTTTCCCCATTGAAAATGAATGGGAAAAATTTTGGACGTCCATGGCAGTCAATGGCATCGACATCCATATAGTCAATTAAATCCAAGTACATTGGCATCAGTAGATTCGACATGCATGGCCGTCAATGGCATCAATGCAATGTAAATTCCATTGGAAATCCCATTGGAAGTGAATGGGACTTTTCCCATTCGAAATGAATGGGATAGTTTTTGGCAAATTTCCGAGGAAGCGTAATTTTTTTCCAAATTCTGTATACAACTTTTATGCCCCTCACCGTCCCGGAATTTTTGATGCCCAAATTATGTGATTTGGTCAAAAATTGTAGGACTAGATACATTTTGAAACTTTTTTTTTTTTCACGGAAAATTGCCGTTTACGGACGAACGGAAAAATTTTCGGGGCCATTTGTAAAGTTTCCTGTGTCACGCGAAAATTCCGGTCGTGCCGATACTTGAACGGTGCCGATCGGTCTAACGGTTCGGGCTGTGAAGCGCTCGTTTTTTTTCCATTCAAAATGAATAGGAAAGTTTTTGGCAAATTTCCGGGGAACCGTAAATTTTTGCCAAATTCTGTATATAACTTTTATGCCCCTCACCGTCCCGGAATTTTTGATGCCCAAATTATGTGATTTGGTCAAAAATTGTAGGACTAGATACATTTTGAAACTTTTTTTATTTTTCGGAAAATTGCCGTTTACGGGCGAACGGAAAATTTTTCGTGGCGGTTTGAAAAATTCCCATCGTCACGCGAAAAATCCGGTCGTGCCGATACTTCAACGGTGCCGATCGGTGCTACGGTTTGGGCTGTGCGTTGGCTCAAAAAAACGCGGAGAATTATTGAATAATAATAATAATAATAACTAGAAACTGCAATTTCGGGAGAAATTACACACCTTGGTCTTTCCTCTGTGGAGATACAAATCTTAGCCCCACTCAGGTCTATCAATAGAATGGACCATAATGCCAGTCATTGGCACTAAACAAAGTTAAAGCCATTAGAAAAGATTGGGAGAATTGGACGTCCATGTCCGTCAATGGCAGCACCCTCCATAATTGTTAATGGAATCGGGGAAGTTTGGGGGACACGTCCTATTGATATCTAGTCATTTTCTGTTGATTTGGGGAAAAAAAAAAATTTCCCATTGAAAATGAATGGGAAAAATTTTGGACGTCCATGGACGTCAATGGTATCAACTTACATAAGCGTCAATGGAATCCAAGTACATTGGCATCAATAAAATGAACAAACATGAAGAAATGCCATTGGAAATGAATGGGAAGTTTGGACGTCCATGAACGTCAATGGCATCACCCTCCATAAGCGGCAATGCAATCGGGGACATTTGGGGGACACGTCCTAATGATATCTAGTCATTTTCTGTTGATTTGGGGAAAAAAAAAAAAATCCCATTGAAAATGAATGGGAAAAATTTTGGACGTCCATGGACGTCAATGGTATCAACTTACATAAGCGTCAATGGAATCCAAGTACATTGGCATCAATAGAATGAACAAACATGAAGAAATGCCTTTGGAAATGAATGGGAAGTTTGGACGTCCATGGACGTCAATGGCATCACCCCCCATAAGCGGCAATGCAATCGGGGACATTTGGGGGACACGTCCTAATGATATCTAGTCATTTTCTGTTGATTTGGGGAAAAAAAAAAATTTCCCATTGAAAATGAATGGGAAAAATTTTGGACGTCCATGGACGTCAATGGTATCAACTTACATAAGCGTCAATGGAATCCAAGTACATTGGCATCAAAAGAATGAACAAACATGAAGAAATGCCATTGAAAATGAATGGGAAGTTTGGACGTCCCTGGACGTCAATGGCATCACCCTCCATAAGCAGCAATGCAATCGGGGACATTTGGGGGACAGGTCCTATTGATATCTGGTCATTTTTTGTTGATTTGGGGAAAAAAAAAAAATTCCCATTGAAAATGAATGGGAAAAATTTTGGACGTCCATGGACGTCAATGGTATAAACTTACATAAGCGTCAATGGATACCAAGTACATTGGCATCAATAGAATGAACAAACATGAAGAAATGCCATTGGAAATAAATGGGAAGTTTGGACGTCCATGAACGTCAATGGCATCACCCTCCATAAGCGGCAATCCAATCGGGGACATTTGGGGGACACGTCCTAATGATATCTAGTCATTTTCTGTTGATTTGGGGAAAAAAAAAATTTCCCATTGAATATGAATGGGAAAAATTTTGGACGTCCAGGGACGTCAATGGTATCAATTTACATAAGCGTCAATGGAATCCAAGTACATTGGCATCAATAGAATGAACAAACATGAAGAAATGCCAATGGAAATGAATGGGAAGTTTGGACGTCCATGAACGTCAATGGCATCACCCTCCATAAGCGGCAATGCAATCGGAGACATTTGGGGGACACGTCCTAATGATATCTAGTCATTTTCTGTTGATTTGGGAAAAAAAAAAAAATCCCATTGAAAATGAATGGGAAAAATTTTGGACGTCCATGGACGTCAATGGCAGCACCCCCCATAAGCGTCAATGGAGTTGGGGACGTTTGTGGTATACGTCCTATTGATATCTGGTCATTTTCTGTTGATTTGGAGAAATTTAGTTTTTTCCCCATTGAAAATGAATGGGAAAAATTTTGGACGTCCATGGAAGTCAATGGCGGCACCCTTCATAATCGTCAATGGAATTGGGGAAGTTTGGGGGACACGTCCTATTGATATCTGGCCATTTTCTGTTGATTTGGGGAAATTTTGTTTTTTCCCCATTGAAAATGAATGGGAAAAATTTTGGACGTCCATGGCAGTCAATGGCATCGACATCCATATAGTCAATTAAATCCAAGTACATTGGCATCAGTAGATTCGACATGCATTGCCGTCAATGGCATCAATGCAATGTAAATTCCATTGGAAATCCCATTGGAAGTGAATGGGACTTTTCCCATTCGAAATGAATGGGATAGTTTTTGGCAAATTTCCGAGGAAGCGTAATTTTTTTCCAAATTCTGTATACAACTTTTATGCCCCTCACCGTCCCGGAATTTTTGATGCCCAAATTATGTGATTTGGTCAAAAATTGTAGGACTAGATACATTTTGAAACTTTTTTTTTTTTCACGGAAAATTGCCGTTTACGGACGAACGGAAAAATTTTCGGGGCCATTTGTAAAGTTTCCTGTGTCACGCGAAAATTCCGGTCGTGCCGATACTTGAACGGTGCCGATCGGTCTAACGGTTCGGGCTGTGAAGCGCTCGTTTTTTTTCCATTCAAAATGAATAGGAAAGTTTTTGGCAAATTTCCGGGGAACCGTAAATTTTTGCCAAATTCTGTATATAACTTTTATGCCCCTCACCGTCCCGGAATTTTTGATGCCCAAATTATGTGATTTGGTCAAAAATTGTAGGACTAGATACATTTTGAAACTTTTTTTATTTTTCGGAAAATTGCCGTTTACGGGCGAACGGAAAATTTTTCGTGGCGGTTTGAAAAATTCCCATCGTCACGCGAAAAATCCGGTCGTGCCGATACTTCAACGGTGCCGATCGGTGCTACGGTTTGGGCTGTGCGTTGGCTCAAAAAAACGCGGAGAATTATTGAATAATAATAATAATAATAACTAGAAACTGCAATTTCGGGAGAAATTACACACCTTGGTCTTTCCTCTGTGGAGATACAAATCTTAGCCCCACTCAGGTCTATCAATAGAATGGACCATAATGCCAGTCATTGGCACTAAACAAAGTTAAAGCCATTAGAAAAGATTGGGAGAATTGGACGTCCATGTCCGTCAATGGCAGCACCCTCCATAATTGTTAATGGAATCGGGGAAGTTTGGGGGACACGTCCTATTGATATCTAGTCATTTTCTGTTGATTTGGGGAAAAAAAAAAATTTCCCATTGAAAATGAATGGGAAAAATTTTGGACGTCCATGGACGTCAATGGTATCAACTTACATAAGCGTCAATGGAATCCAAGTACATTGGCATCAATAAAATGAACAAACATGAAGAAATGCCATTGGAAATGAATGGGAAGTTTGGACGTCCATGAACGTCAATGGCATCACCCTCCATAAGCGGCAATGCAATCGGGGACATTTGGGGGACACGTCCTAATGATATCTAGTCATTTTCTGTTGATTTGGGGAAAAAAAAAAAAATCCCATTGAAAATGAATGGGAAAAATTTTGGACGTCCATGGACGTCAATGGTATCAACTTACATAAGCGTCAATGGAATCCAAGTACATTGGCATCAATAGAATGAACAAACATGAAGAAATGCCTTTGGAAATGAATGGGAAGTTTGGACGTCCATGGACGTCAATGGCATCACCCCCCATAAGCGGCAATGCAATCGGGGACATTTGGGGGACACGTCCTAATGATATCTAGTCATTTTCTGTTGATTTGGGGAAAAAAAAAAATTTCCCATTGAAAATGAATGGGAAAAATTTTGGACGTCCATGGACGTCAATGGTATCAACTTACATAAGCGTCAATGGAATCCAAGTACATTGGCATCAAAAGAATGAACAAACATGAAGAAATGCCATTGAAAATGAATGGGAAGTTTGGACGTCCCTGGACGTCAATGGCATCACCCTCCATAAGCAGCAATGCAATCGGGGACATTTGGGGGACAGGTCCTATTGATATCTGGTCATTTTTTGTTGATTTGGGGAAAAAAAAAAAATTCCCATTGAAAATGAATGGGAAAAATTTTGGACGTCCATGGACGTCAATGGTATAAACTTACATAAGCGTCAATGGATACCAAGTACATTGGCATCAATAGAATGAACAAACATGAAGAAATGCCATTGGAAATGAATGGGAAGTTTGGACGTCCATGGACGTCAATGGAATCACCCTCCATAAGCGGCAATGCAATCGGGGACATTTGGGGGACACGTCCTAATGATATCTAGTCATTTTCTGTTGATTTGGGGAAAAAAAAAAATTTCCCATTGAAAATGAATGGGAAAATTTTTGGACGTCCATGGACGTCAATGGTATCAACTTACATAAGCGTCAATGGAATCCAAGTACATTGGCATCAATAGAATGAACAAACATGAAGAAATGCCATTGGAAATGAATGGGAAGTTTGAACGTCCCAGGACGTCAATGGCATCACCCTCCATAAGCAGCAATGCAATTGGGGAAATTTGGGGGACACGTCCTATTGATATCTAGTCATTTTCTGTTGATTTGGGGAAAAAAAAAAATTTCCCATTGAAAATGAATGGGTAAAATTTTGGACGTCCATGGACGTCAATGGCAGCACCCCCCATAAGCGTCAATGGAGTTGGGGACGTTTGGGGTATACGTCCTATTGATATCTGGTCATTTTCTGTTGATTTGGAGTAATGTAGTTTTTTCCCCATTGAAAATGAATGGGAAAAATTTTGGACGTCCATGGACGTCAATGGCAGCACCCCCTATAAGCGTCAATGGAGTTGGGGACGTTTGGGGGACACGTCCTATTGATATCTGGTCATTTTCTGTTGATTTGGGGAAATGTAGTTTTTTCCCCATTGAAAATGAATGGGAAAAATTTTGGACGTCCATGGCCGTCAATGGTATCAACTTACATAAGCGTCAATGGAATCCAAGTACATTGGCATCAAAAGAATGAACAAACATGAAGAAATGCCATTGGAAATGAATGGGAAGTTTGGACGTCCCTGGACGTCAATGGCATCACCCTCCATAAGCAGCAATGCAATCGGGGACATTTGGGGGACAGGTCCTATTGATATCTAGTCATTTTCTGTTGATTTGGGGAAAAAAAAAAATTTCCCATTGAAAATGAATGGGTAAAATTTTGGACGTCCATGGACGTCCATGGCAGCACCCCCCATAAGCGTCAATGGAATTGGGGACGTTTGGGATATACGTCCTATTGATATCTGGTCATTTTCTGTTGATTTGGAGAAATTTCGTTTTTTCCCCATTGAAAATGAATGGGAAAAATTTTGGACGTCCATGTAAGTCAATGGCGGTACCCTTCATAAGCGTCAATGGAATTGGGGAAGTTTGGGGGACACGTCCTATTGATATCTGGTCATTTTCTGTTGATTTGGGGTAATTTTGTTTTTTCCCCATTGAAAATGAATGGGAAAAATTTTGGACGTCCATGGCAGTCAATGGCATCGACATCCATATAATCAATTGAATCCAAGTACATTGGCATCAGTAGATTCGACATGCATGGCCGTCAATGGCATCAATGCAATGTAAATTCCATTGGAAATCCCATTGGAAGTGAATGGGACTTTTCCCATTCGAAATGAATGGGATAGTTTTTGGCAAATTTCCGAGGAAGCGTAATTTTTTTCCAAATTCTGTATACAACTTTTATGCCCCTCACCGTCCCGGAATTTTTGATGCCCAAATTATGTGATTTGGTCAAAAATTGTAGGACTAGATACATTTTGAAACTTTTTTTTTTTTCACGGAAAATTGCCGTTTACGGACGAACGGAAAATTTTTCGGGGCCATTTGTAAAGTTTCCTGTGTCACGCGAAAATTCCGGTCGTGCCGATACTTGAACGGTGCCGATCGGTCTAACGGTTCGGGCTGTGAAGCGCGCGTTTTTTTTCCATTCAAAATGAATAGGAAAGTTTTTGGCAAATTTCCGGGGAACCGTAAATTTTTGCCAAATTCTGTATACAACTTTTATGCCCCTCACCGTCCCGGAATTTTTGATGCCCAAATTATGTGATTTGGTCAAAAATTGTAGGACTAGATACATTTTGAAACTTTTTTTATTTTTCGGAAAATTGCCGTTTACGGGCGAACGGAAAATTTTTCGTGGCGGTTTGAAAAATTCCCATCGTCACGCGAAAATTCCGGTCGTGCCGATACTTGAACTGTGCCGATCGGTGCTACGGTTTGGGCTGTGCGTTGGCTCAAAAAAACGCGGAGAATAAGATGAATAAATAATAAGTACAATAAAGTTGCACAATAACAATACCTTGTTCTTTCTTTCAGAAAGACCAAGGTAATAATAACTAGAAACTGCAATTTCGGGAGAAATTACACACCTTGGTCTTTCCTCTGTGGAGATACAGATCTTAGCCCCACTCAGGTCTATCAATAGAATGGATCATAATGCCAGTCATTGGCACAAAACAAAAAGCCATTAGAAATGAATAGGAGAATTGGACGTCCATGGACGTCAATGGCGGCACCCTTCATAATTGTTAATGCAATCGGAGACATTTGGGGGACACGTCCTATTGATATCTAGTCATTTTCTGTTGATTTGGGGAGAAAAAAAAATTCCCATTGAAAATGAATGGGAAAAATTTTGGACGTCCATGGACGTCAGTGGTATCAACTTACATAAGCGTCAATGGAATCCAAGTACATTTGCATCAATAGAATGAACAAACATGAAGAAATGCCATTGGAAATAAAAGGGAAGTTTGGACGTCCGTGGCCGTCAATGGCATCACCCCCCATAAGCGGCAATGCAATCGGGGACATTTGGGGGACACGTCCTAATGATATCTAGTCATTTTCTGTTGATTTGGGGAAAAAAAAAAAATTCCCATTGAAAATGAATGGGAAAAATTTTGGACGTCCATGGACGTCAGTGGTATCAACTTACATAAGCGTCAATGGAATCCAAGTACATTTGCATCAATAGAATGAACAAACATGAAGAAATGCCATTGGAAATAAAAGGGAAGTTTGGACGTCCGTGGCCGTCAATGGCATCACCCTCCATAAGAGGCAATGCAATCGGGGACATTTGGGGGACACGTCCTATTGATATCTAGTCATTTTCTGTTGATTTGGGGAAAAAAAAAAAATTCCCATTGAAAATGAATGGGAAAAATTTTGGACGTCCATGGACGTCAATGGTATCAACTTACATAAGCGTCAATGGAATCCAAGTACATTGGCATCAATAGAATGAACAAACATGAAGAAATGCCATTGGAAATGAATGGGAAGTTTGGACGTCCATGGACGTCAATGGAATCACCCTCCATAAGCGGCAATGCAATCGGGGACATTTGGGGGACACGTCCTAATGATATCTAGTCATTTTCTGTTGATTTGGGGAAAAAAAAAAATTTCCCATTGAAAATGAATGGGAAAATTTTTGGACGTCCATGGACGTCAATGGCAGCACCCCCCATAAGCGTCAATGGAGTTGGGGACGTTTGGGGGACACGTCCTATTGATATCTGGTCATTTTCTGTTGATTTGGGGAAATTTAGTTTTTTCCCCATTGAAAATGAATGGGAAAAATTTTGGACGTCCATGGACGACAATGGCAGCACCCCCTATAAGCC
The DNA here is from genome assembly GCF_030265065.1 of Corythoichthys intestinalis. Lineage (NCBI taxonomy): Eukaryota > Metazoa > Chordata > Actinopteri > Syngnathiformes > Syngnathidae > Corythoichthys > Corythoichthys intestinalis. The sequence continues at coordinate 54,123,879 of NC_080396.1, read as the reverse complement.
TCAATGGAGTTGGGGACGTTTGGGGGACACGTCCTATTGATATCTGGTCATTTTCTGTTGATTTGGGGAAATGTAGTTTTTTCCCCATTGAAAATGAATGGGAAAAATTTTGGACGTCCATGGCCGTCAATGGCATCGACATCCATATAGTCAATTGAATCCAAGTACATTGGCATCAGTAGATTCGACATGCATGGCCGTCAATGGCATCAATGCAATGTAAATTCCGTTGGAAATCCCATTGGAAGTGAATGGGAACTTTTCCCATTCGAAATGAATGGGATAGTTTTTGGCAAATTTCCGAGGAAGCGTAATTTTTTTCCAAATTCTGTATACAACTTTTATGCCCCTCACCGTCCCGGAATTTTTGATGCCCAAATTATGTGATTTGGTCAAAAATTGTAGGACTAGATACATTTTGAAACTTTTTTTTTTTTCACGGAAAATTGCCGTTTACGGACGAACGGAAAAATTTTCGGGGCCATTTGTAAAGTTTCCTGTGTCACGCGAAAATTCCGGTCGTGCCGATACTTGAACGGTGCCGATCGGTCTCACGGTTCGGGCTGTGAAGCGCGCGTTTTTTTTCCATTCAAAATGAATAGGAAAGTTTTTGGCAAATTTCCGGGGAACCGTAAATTTTTGCCAAATTCTGTATACAACTTTTATGCCCCTCAATGTCCCGGAATTTTTGATGCCCAAATTATGCGATTTGGTCAAAAATTGTAGGACTAGATACATTTTTAAACTTTTTTTATTTTTCGGAAAATTGCCGTTTACGGGCGAACGGAAAATTTTTCGTGGCGGTTTGAAAAATTCCCATCGTCACGCGAAAAATCCGGTCGTGCCGATACTTCAACGGTGCCGATCGGTGCTACGGTTTGGGCTGTGCGTTGGCTCAAAAAAACGCGGAGAATTATTGAATAATAATAATAATAACTAGAAACTGCAATTTCGGGAGAAATTACACACCTTGGTCTTTCCTCTGTGGAGATACAGATCTTAGCCCCACTCAGGTCTATCAATAGAATGGATCATAATGCCAGTCTTGGCAAAAAACAAAGTAAAAGCCGTTAGAAATGAATGGGAGAATTGGACGTCCATGGATGTCAATGGCGGCACCTTTCATAATTGTTAATGGAATCGGGGAAGTTTGGGGGACACGTCCTAATGATATCTAGTCATTTTCTGTTGATTTGGGGGAAGAAAAAAAAATCCCATTGAAAATGAATGGGAAAAATTTTGGACGTCCATGGACGTCAATGGTATCAACTTACATAAGTGTCAATGGATTCCAAGTACATTGGCATCAATAGAATGAACAAACATGAAGAAATGCCATTGGAAATGAATGGGAAGTTTGGACGTCCATGAACGTCAATGGCATCACCCTCCATAAGCAGCAATGCAATCGGGCACATTTGGGGGAAACGTCCTATTGATATCTAGTCATTTTCTGTTGATTTGGGGAAAAAAAAAAATTCCCATTGAAAATGAATGGGAAAAATTTTGGACGTCCATGGACGTCAATGGTATCAACTTACATAAGCGTCAATGGAATCCAAGTACATTGGCATCAAAAGAATGAACAAACATGAAGAAATGCCATTGGAAATGAATGGGAAGTTTGGACGTCCCTGGACGTCAATGGCATCACCCTCCATAAGCAGCAATGCAATCGGGCACATTTGGGGGAAACGTCCTATTGATATCTAGTCATTTTCTGTTGATTTGGGGAAAAAAAAAAAATTCCCATTGAAAATGAATGGGAAAAATTTTGGACGTCCATGGACGTCAATGGTATCAACTTATATAAGCGTCAATGGAATCCAAGTACATTGGCATCAAAAGAATGAACAAACGTGAAGAAATGCCATTGGAAATGAATGGGAAAAATTTGGACGTCCATGGACGTCAATGGTATCAACTTACATAAGCGTCAATGGAATCCAAGTACATTGGCATCAATAGAATGAACAAACATGAAAAAATGCCATTGGGATTTAATGGGAAGTTTGGACGTCCATGAACGTCAATGGCATCACCCTCCATAAGCGGCAATGCAATCGGGGACATTTGGGGGACACGTCCTAATGATATCTAGTCATTTTCTGTTGATTTGGGGAAGAAAAAAAAAATTCCCATTGAAAATGAATGGGAAAAATTTTGGACGTCCATGGACGTCAATGGTATCAACTTACATAAGCGTCAATGGAATCCAAGTACATTGGCATCAATAGAATGAACAAACATGAAGAAATGCCATTGGGATTTAATGGGAAGTTTGGACGTCCATGAACGTCAATGGCATCACCCTCCATAAGCGGCAATGCAATCGGGGACATTTGGGGGACACGTCCTAATGATATCTAGTCATTTTCTGTTGATTTGGGGAAAAAAAAAAAATTCCCATTGAAAATGAATGGGAAAATTTTTGGACGTCCATGGACGTCAATGGTATCAACTTACATAAGCGTCAATGGAATCCAAGTACATTGGCATCAAAAGAATGAACAAACGTGAAGAAATGCCATTGGAAATGAATGGGAAGTTTGGACGTCCCTGGACGTCAATGGCATCACCCTCCATAAGCAGCAATGCAATCGGGGACATTTGGGGGACAGGTCCTATTGATATCTAGTCATTTTCTGTTGATTTGGGGAAAAAAAAAAAAATTCCCATTGAAAATGAATGGGTAAAATTTTGGACGTCCATGGACGTCAATGGCAGCACCCCCCATAAGCGTCAATGGAATTAGGGACGTTTGGGATATACGTCCTATTGATATCTGGTCATTTTCTGTTGATTTGGAGAAATTTAGTTTTTTCCTCATTGAAAATGAATGGGAAAAATTTTGGACGTCCATGTAAGTCAATGGCGGCACCCCTCATAAGCGTCAATGGAATTGGGGAAGTTTGGGGGACACGTCCTATTGATATCTGGTCATTTTCTGTTGATTTGGGGTAATTTTGTTTTTTCCCCATTGAAAATGAATGGGAAAAATTTTGGACGTCCATGGCAGTCAATGGCATCGACATCTATATAGTCAATTGAATCCAAGTACATTGGCATCAGTAGATTCGACATGCATGGCCGTCAATGGCATCAATGCAATGTAAATTCCATTGGAAATCCCATTGGAAGTGAATGGGACTTTTCCCATTCGAAATGAATGGGATAGTTTTTGGCAAATTTCCGAGGAAGCGTAATTTTTTTCCAAATTCTGTATACAACTTTTATGCCCCTCACCGTCCCGGAATTTTTGATGCCCAAATTATTTGATTTGGTCAAAAATTGTAGGACTAGATACATTTTGAAACTTTTTTTTTTTTTCACGGAAAATTGCCGTTTACGGACGAACGGAAAAATTTTCGGGGCCATTTGTAAAGTTTCCTGTGTCACGCGAAAATTCCGGTCGTGCCGATACTTGAACGGTGCCGATCGGTCTAACGGTTCGGGCTGTGAAGCGCGCGTTTTTTTTCCATTCAAAATGAATAGGAAAGTTTTTGGCAAATTTCCGGGGAACCGTAAATTTTTGCCAAATTCTGTATACAACTTTTATGCCCCTCACCGTCCCGGAATTTTTGATGCCCAAATTATGTGATTTGGTCAAAAATTGTAGGACTAGATACATTTTGAAACTTTTTTTATTTTTCGGAAAATTGCCGTTTACGGGCGAACGGAAAATTTTTCGTGGCGGTTTGAAAAATTCCCATCGTCACGCGAAAAATTCGGTCGTGCCGATACTTCAACGGTGCCGATCGGTGCTACGGTTTGGGCTGTGCGTTGGCTCAAAAAAACGCGGAGAATTATTGAATAATAATAAAAAATAATAAAGTTGCACAATAACAATACCTTGTTCTTTCTTTCAGAAAGACCAAGGTAATAATAATTATAATAATAAAGTTGCACAATAACAATACCTTGTTCTTTCCCTTGGAAAGACCAAGGTAACTAGAAACTGCAATTTCGGGAGAAATTACACCTGGGTCTTTCCTCAGTGGAGATACAGATCTTAGCCCCACTCAGGTGTAGCAATAGAATGGACAATAATACCAGTCATTTGCATTAAACAAATTAATGCCATTAGAAATGATTGGGAGAATTGGACGTCCATGGCCGTCAATAGCGGCACCCTTCATAAGCGTCAATGGAATTGGGGACGTTTGGGGGAGACGTCCTATTGATATCAGGTCATTTTTTGTAGATTTGGGAAAAAAAAAAAATTCCCATTGAAAATGAATGGGAAAAATTTTGGACGTCCATGGACGTCAATGGTATCAACTTACATAGGCGTCAATGGAATCCAAGTACATTGGCATCAATAGAATGAAAAAACATAATTAAATGCCATTAGAAATGAATGGGAAATTTGGACGTCCATGGCCGTCAATGGCGGCGCCCTTCATAAGCGTCAATGGAATTGGGGACGTTTGGGGGAGACGTCCTATTGATATCAGGTCATTTTTTGTAGATTTGGGAAAAAAAAAAAAATTCCCATTGAAAATGAATGGGAAAAATTTTGGACGTCCATGGACGTCAATGGTATCAACTTACATAGGCGTCAATGGAATCCAAGTACATTGGCATCAATAGAATGAAAAAACATAATTAAATGCCATTAGAAATGAATGGGAAATTTGGACGTCCATGGCCGTCAATGGCGGCGCCCTTCATAAGCGTCAATGGAATTGGAGAAGTTTGGGGGACACGTCCTATTGATATCTGGTCTTTTTTTGTTGATTTGGGGAAGAAAAAAAAAAAATTCCCATTGAAAATGAATGGGAAAAATTTTGGACGTCCATGGACGTCAATGGTATCAACTTACATAGGCGTCAATGGAATCCAAGTACATTGGCATCAATAGAATGAAAAAACATAATTAGATGCCATTAGAAATGAATGGGAAATTTGGACGTCCATGGCCGTCAATGGCGGAGCCCTCAATAAGCGTCAATGCAGTTGGGGACATTTGGGGTAAAGGTCCTATTGATATCTGGTGATTTCCTACTGATTTGGAGACATTTTGTTTTTTCCCCATTGAAAATGAATGGGAAAAATTTGGACGTCCATGGACGTCAATGGCATCACCCTCCATAAGCATCAATGCTATCGGGGACATTTGAGGTAAAGGTCCTATTGATATCTGTTGATTTCCTACTGATTTGGGGACATTTTGTCTTTTCCCCATAGAAAATGAATGGGAAAAATTTTGGACGTCCATGGCCGTCAATGGCATCGACATCCATATAGTCAATAGAATCCAAGTACATTGGCATCAGTAAATTCGACATGCATGGCCGTCAATGGCATCAATGCAATGTAAAGTCCATAGGAAATCCCATTGGAAGTGAATGGGAACTTTTCCCATTACAAATGAATGGGAGAGTTTTTGGCCAATTTCCGGGGAACCGTAATTTTTTGCCAAATTCTGTATACAACTTTTATGCCCCTCAACGTCCCGGAATTTTTGATGCCCAAATTATGTGATTTGGTCAAAAACTGTAGGACTAGATACATTTTTAAACTTTTTTTTTTTTTCCGGAAAATTGCCGTTTACGGGCGAACGGAAAATTTTTCGGGGGATTTTGAAAAATTCCCATCGTCGCGCGAAAAATCCGGTCGTGTCAATACTTGAACGGTGCCGATCGGTGCTATGGTTCGGGCTGCGCGGCGCGCCGAAAAAACGCGGAGAATAAGATGATGATATAATAAATAATAACTAGAAACTGCAATTTCGGGAGAAATTACACACCTTGGTCTTTCCTCTGTGGAGATACAAATCTTAGCCCCACTCAGGCCTATCAATAGAATGGACCATAATGCCAGTCATTGGCACTAAACAAAGTTAAAGCCATTAGAAAAGATTGGGAGAATTGGACGTCCATGTCCGTCAATGGCAGCACCCTCCATAATTGTTAATGGAATCGGGGAAGTTTGGGGGACACGTCCTATTGATATCTAGTCATTTTCTGTTGATTTGGAAAAAAAAAAAAAATTCCCATTGAAAATGAATGGGAAAAATTTTGGACGTCCATGGACGTCAATGGTATCAACTTACATAAGCGTCAATGGAATCCAAGTACATTGGCATCAATAAAATGAACAAACATGAAGAAATGCCATTGGAAATGAATGGGAAGTTTGGACGTCCATGAACGTCAATGGCATCACCCTCCATAAGCGGCAATGCAATCGGGGACATTTGGGGGACACGTCCTAATGATATCTAGTCATTTTCTGTTGATTTGGGAAAAAAAAAAAAATCCCATTGAAAATGAATGGGAAAAATTTTGGACGTACATGGACGTCAATGGTATCAACTTACATAAGCGTCAATGGAATCCAAGTACATTGGCATCAATAGAATGAACAAACATGAAGAAATGCCTTTGGAAATGAATGGGAAGTTTGGACGTCCATGGACGTCAATGGCATCACCCCCCATAAGCGGCAATGCAATCGGGGACATTTGGGGGACACGTCCTAATGATATCTAGTCATTTTCTGTTGATTTGGGGAAAAAAAAAAATTTCCCATTGAAAATGAATGGGAAAAATTTTGGACGTCCATGGACGTCAATGGTATCAACTTACATAAGCGTCAATGGAATCCAAGTACATTGGCATCAATAGAATGAACAAACATGAAGAAATGCCATTGGAAATTAATGGGAAGTTTGGACGTCCGTGGACGTCAATGGCATCACCCTCCATAAGCAGCAATGCAATCGGGCACATTTGGGGGAAACGTCCTATTGATATCTAGTCATTTTCTGTTGATTTGGGGAAAAAAAAAAAAATTCCCATTGAAAATGAATGGGAAAAATTTTGGACGTCCATGGACATCAATGGTATCAACTTACATAAGCGTCAATGGAATCCAAGTACATTGGCATCAAAAGAATGAACAAACATGAAGAAATGCCATTGGAAATGAATGGGAAGTTTGGACGTCCCTGGACGTCAATGGCATCACCCTCCATAAGCAGCAATGCAATCGGGGACATTTGGGGGACAGGTCCTATTGATATCTAGTCATTTTCTGTTGATTTGGGGAAAAAAAAAAATTCCCATTGAAAATGAATGGGTAAAATTTTGGACGTCCATGGACGTCAATGGCAGCACCCCCCATAAGCGTCAATGGAATTGGGGACGTTTGGGATATACGTCCTATTGATATCTGGTCATTTTCTGTTGATTTGGAGAAATGTAGTTTTTTCCCCATTGAAAATGAATGGGAAAAATTTTGGACGTCCATGTAAGTCAATGGCGGCACCCTTCATAAGCGTCAATGGAATTGGGGAAGTTTGGGGGACACGTCCTATTGATATCTGGTCATTTTCTGTTGATTTGGGGTAATTTTGTTTTTTCCCCATTGAAAATGAATGGGAAAAATTTTGGACGTCCATGGCAGTCAATGGCATCGACATCCATATAGTCAATTGAATCCAAGTACATTGGCATCAGTAGATTCGACATGCATGGCCGTCAATGGCATCAATGCAATGTAAATTCCATTGGAAATCCCATTGGAAGTGAATGGGACTTTTCCCATTCGAAATGAATGGGATAGTTTTTGGCAAATTTCCGAGGAAGCGTAATTTTTTTCCAAATTCTGTATACAACTTTTATGCCCCTCACCGTCCCGGAATTTTTGATGCCCAAATTATGTGATTTGGTCAAAAATTGTAGGACTAGATACATTTTGAAACTTTTTTTTTTTTCACGGAAAATTGCCGTTTACGGACGAACGGAAAAATTTTCGGGGCCATTTGTAAAGTTTCCTGTGTCACGCGAAAATTCCGGTCGTGCCGATACTTGAACGGTGCCGATCGGTCTAAAGGTTCGGGCTGTGAAGCGCGCGTTTTTTTTCCATTCAAAATGAATAGGAAAGTTTTTGGCAAATTTCCGGGGAACCGTAAATTTTTGCCAAATTCTGTATACAACTTTTATGCCCCTCACCGTCCCGGAATTTTTGATGCCCAAATTATGTGATTTGGTCAAAAATTGTAGGACTAGATACATTTTGAAACTTTTTTTATTTTTCGGAAAATTGCCGTTTACGGGCGAAGGGAAAATTTTTCGTGGCGGTTTGAAAAATTCCCATCGTCACGCGAAAAATCCGGTCGTGCCGATACTTCAACGGTGCCGATCGGTGCTACGGTTTGGGCTGTGCGTTGGCTCAAAAAAACGCGGAGAATTATTGAATAATAATAATAACTAGAAACTGCAATTTCGGGAGAAATTACACACCTTGGTCTTTCCTCTGTGGAGATACAGATCTTAGCCCCACTCAGGTCTATCAATAGAATGGATCATAATGCCAGTCATTGGCAAAAAACAAAGTAAAAGCCGTTAGAAAAAAATGGGAGAATTGGACGTCCATGGATGTCAATGGCGGCACCTTTCATAATTGTTAATGGAATCGGGGAAGTTTGGGGGACACGTCCTAATGATATCTAGTCATTTTCTGTTGATTTGGGAAAAAAAAAAAATTCCCATTGAAAATGAATGGGAAAAATTTTGGACGTCCATGGACGTCAATGGTATCAACTTACATAAGCGTCAATGGAATCCAAGTACATTGGCATCAATAAAATGAACAAACATGAAGAAATGCCATTGGAAATGAATGGGAAGTTTGGACGTCCATGAACGTCAATGGCATCACCCTCCATAAGCGGCAATGCAATCGGGGACATTTGGGGGACACGTCCTAATGATATCTAGTCATTTTCTGTTGATTTGGGAAAAAAAAAAAAATCCCATTGAAAATGAATGGGAAAAATTTTGGACGTCCATGGACGTCAATGGTATCAACTTACATAAGCGTCAATGGAATCCAAGTACATTGGCATCAAAAGAATGAACAAACATGAAGAAATGCCATTGGAAATGAATGGGAAGTTTGGACGTCCCTGGACGTCAATGGCATCACCCTCCATAAGCAGCAATGCAATCGGGGACATTTGGGGGACAGGTCCTATTGATATCTAGTCATTTTCTGTTGATTTGGGGGAAAAAAAAAATTTCCCATTGAAAATGAATGGGTAAAATTTTGGACGTCCATGGACGTCAATGGTATCAACTTACATAAGCGTCAATGGAATCCAAGTACATTGGCATCAATAAAATGAACAAACATGAAGAAATGCCATTGGAAATGAATGGGAAGTTTGGACGTCCATGAACGTCAATGGCATCACCCTCCATAAGCGGCAATGCAATCGGGGACATTTGGGGGACACGTCCTAATGATATCTAGTCATTTTCTGTTGATTTGGGAAAAAAAAAAAAATCCCATTGAAAATGAATGGGAAAAATTTTGGACGTCCATGGACGTCAATGGTATCAACTTACATAAGCGTCAATGGAATCCAAGTACATTGGCATCAATAGAATGAACAAACATGAAGAAATGCCTTTGGAAATGAATGGGAAGTTTGGACGTCCATGGACGTCAATGGCATCACCCCCCATAAGCGGCAATGCAATCGGGGACATTTGGGGGACACGTCCTAATGATATCTAGTCATTTTCTGTTGATTTGGGGAAAAAAAAAAATTTCCCATTGAAAATGAATGGGAAAAATTTTGGACGTCCATGGACGTCAATGGTATCAACTTACATAAGCGTCAATGGAATCCAAGTACATTGGCATCAATAGAATGAACAAACATGAAGAAATGCCATTGGAAATGAATGGGAAGTTTGGACGTCCCTGGACGTCAATGGCATCACCCTCCATAAGCAGCAATGCAATCGGGGACATTTGGGGGACAGGTCCTATTGATATCTAGTCATTTTCTGTTGATTTGGGGAAAAAAAAAAATTTCCCATTGAAAATGAATGGGTAAAATTTTGGACGTCCATGGACGTCAATGGCAGCACCCCCCATAAGCGTCAATGGAATTGGGGACGTTTGGGATATACGTCCTATTGATATCTGGTCATTTTCTGTTGATTTGGAGAAATGTAGTTTTTTCCCCATTGAAAATGAATGGGAAAAATTTTGGACGTCCATGGAAGTCAATGGCGGCACCCTTCATAAGCGTCAATGGAATTGGGGAAGTTTGGGGGACACGTCCTATTGATATCTGGTCATTTTCTGTTGATTTGGGGAAATTTTGTTTTTTCCCCATTGAAAATGAATGGGAAAAATTTTGGACGTCCATGGCCGTCAATGGCATCGACATTCATATAGTCAATTGAATCCAAGTACATTGGCATCAGTAGATTCGACATGCATGGCCGTCAATGGCATCAATGCAATGTAAATTCCATTGGAAATCCCATTGGAAGTGAATGGGACTTTTCCCATTCGAAATGAATGGGATAGTTTTTGGCAAATTTCCGAGGAAGCGTAATTTTTTTCCAAATTCTGTATACAACTTTTATGCCCCTCACCGTCCCGGAATTTTTGATGCCCAAATTATGTGATTTGGTCAAAAATTGTAGGACTAGATACATTTTGAAACTTTTTTTTTTTTCACGGAAAATTGCCGTTTACGGACGAACGGAAAAATTTTCGGGGCCATTTGTAAAGTTTCCTGTGTCACGCGAAAATTCCGGTCGTGCCGATACTTGAACGGTGCCGATCGGTCTAACGGTTCGGGCTGTGAAGCGCGCGTTTTTTTTCCATTCAAAATGAATAGGAAAGTTTTTGGCAAATTTCCGGGGAACCGTAAATTTTTGCCAAATTCTGTATACAACTTTTATGCCCCTCACCGTCCCGGAATTTTTGATGCCCAAATTATGTGATTTGGTCAAAAATTGTAGGACTAGATACATTTTGAAACTTTTTTTGTTTTTCGGAAAATTGCCGTTTACGGGCGAACGGAAAATTTTTCGTGGCGGTTTGAAAAATTCCCATCGTCACGCGAAAATTCCGGTCGTGCCGATACTTGAACTGTGCCGATCGGTGCTACGGTTTGGGCTGTGCGTTGGCTCAAAAAAACGCGGAGAATAAGATGAATAAATAACTAGAAACTGCAATTTCGGGAGAAATTACACACCTTGGTCTTTCCTCTGTGGAGATACAAATCTTAGCCCCACTCAGGTCTATCAATAGAATGGACCATAATGCCAGTCATTGGCACTAAACAAAGTTAAAGCCATTAGAAAAGATTGGGAGAATTGGACGTCCATGTCCGTCAATGGCAGCACCCTCCATAATTGTTAATGGAATCGGGGAAGTTTGGGGGACACGTCCTATTGATATCTAGTCATTTTCTGTTGATTTGGGAAAAAAAAAAAATTCCCATTGAAAATGAATGGGAAAAATTTTGGACGTCCATGGACGTCAATGGTATCAACTTACATAAGCGTCAATGGAATCCAAGTACATTGGCATCAATAAAATGAACAAACATGAATAAATGCCATTGGAAATGAATGGGAAGTTTGGACGTCCATGAACGTCAATGGCATCACCCTCCATAAGCGGCAATGCAATCGGGGACATTTGGGGGACACGTCCTAATGATATCTAGTCATTTTCTGTTGATTTGGGAAAAAAAAAAAAATCCCATTGAAAATGAATGGGAAAAATTTTGGACGTCCATGGACGTCAATGGTATCAACTTACATAAGCGTCAATGGAATCCAAGTACATTGGCATCAATAAAATGAACAAACATGAAGAAATGCCATTGGAAATGAATGGGAAGTTTGGACGTCCATGAACGTCAATGGCATCACCCTCCATAAGCGGCAATGCAATCGGGGACATTTGGGGGAAACGTCCTGTTGATATCTAGTCATTTTCTGTTGATTTGGGGAAAAAAAAAAAAATTCCCATTGAAAATGAATGGGAAAAATTTTGGACGTCCATGGACGTCAATGGTATCAACGTACATAAGCGTCAATGGAATCCAAGTACATTGGCATCAAAAGAATGAACAAACATGAAGAAATGCCATTGGAAATGAATGGGAAGTTTGGACGTCCCTGGACGTCAATGGCATCACCCTCCATAAGCAGCAATGCAATCGGGGACATTTGGGGGACAGGTCCTATTGATATCTAGTCATTTTCTGTTGATTTGGGGAAAAAAAAAAAAATTCCCATTGAAAATGAATGGGTAAAATTTTGGACGTCTATGGACGTCAATGGCAGCACCCCCCATAAGCGTCAATGGAATTGGGGACGTTTGGGATATACGTCCTATTGATATCTGGTCATTTTCTGTTGATTTGGAGAAATTTAGTTTTTTCCCCATTGAAAATGAATGGGAAAAATTTTGGACGTCCATGTAAGTCAATGGCGGCACCCTTCATAAGCGTCAATGGAATTGGGGAAGTTTGGGGGACACGTCCTATGGATATCTGGTTATTTTCTGTTGATTTGGGGTAATTTTGTTTTTTCCCCATTGAAAATGAATGGGAAAAATTTTGGACGTCCATGGACGTCAATGGTATCAACTTACATAAGCGTCAATGGAATCCAAGTACATTGGCATCAATAGAATGAACAAACATGAAGAAATGCCATTGGGATTTAATGGGAAGTTTGGACGTCCATGAACGTCAATGGCATCACCCTCCATAAGCAGCAATGCAATCGGGGACATTTGGGGGACACGTCCTAATGATATCTAGTAATTTTCTGTTGATTTGGGGAAAAAAAAAAATTTCCCATTGAAAATGAATGGGAAAAATTTTGGACGTCTATGGACGTCAATGGTATCAACTTACATAAGCGTCAATGGAATCCAAGTACATTGGCATCAATAGAATGAACAAACATGAAGAAATGCCATTGGGATTTAATGGGAAGTTTGGACGTCCATGAACGTCAATGGCATCACCCTCCATAAGCGGCAATGCAATCGGGGACATTTGGGGGACACGTCCTAATGATATCTAGTCATTTTCTGTTGATTTGGGGAAAAAAAAAAATTCCCATTGAAAATGAATGGGAAAATTTTGGACGTCCATGGACGTCAATGGTATCAACTTACATAAACGTCAATGGAATCCAAGTACATTGGCATCAATAGAATGAACAAACATGAAGAAATGCCATTGGAAATGAATGGAAAGTTTGGACGTCCGTGGACGTCAATGGCATCACCCTCCATAAGCAGCAATCCAATCGGGAACATTTGGGGGACACGTCCTAATGATATCTAGTCATTTTCTGTTGATTTGGGGAAAAAAAAAAAATTCCCATTGAAAATGAATGGGAAAAATTTTGGACGTCCATGGACGTCAGTGGTATCAACTTACATAAGCGTCAATGGAATCCAAGTACATTTGCATCAATAGAATGAACAAACATGAAGAAATGCCATTGGAAATAAAAGGGAAGTTTGGACGTCCGTGGCCGTCAATGGCATCACCCTCCATAAGAGGCAATGCAATCGGGGACATTTGGGGGACACGTCCTATTGATATCTAGTCATTTTCTGTTGATTTGGGGAAAAAAAAAAAATTCCCATTGAAAATGAATGGGAAAAATTTTGGACGTCCATGGACGTCAATGGTATCAACTTACATAAGCGTCAATGGAATCCAAGTACATTGGCATCAATAGAATGAACAAACATGAAGAAATGCCATTGGAAATGAATGGGAAGTTTGGACGTCCATGGACGTCAATGGAATCACCCTCCATAAGCGGCAATGCAATCGGGGACATTTGGGGGACACGTCCTAATGATATCTAGTCATTTTCTGTTGATTTGGGGAAAAAAAAAAAATTCCCATTGAAAATGAATGGGAAAATTTTTGGACGTCCATGGACGTCAATGGCAGCACCCCCCATAAGCGTCAATGGAGTTGGGGACGTTTGGGGGACACGTCCTATTGATATCTGGTCATTTTCTGTTGATTTGGGGAAATTTAGTTTTTTCCCCATTGAAAATGAATGGCAAAAATTTTGGACGTCCATGGACGACAATGGCAGCACCCCCTATAAGCCTCAATGGAGTTGGGGACGTTTGGGGGACACGTCCTATTGATATCTGGTCATTTTCTGTTGATTTGGGGAAATGTAGTTTTTTCCCCATTGAAAATGAATGGGAAAAATTTTGGACGTCCATGGCCGTCAATGGCATCGACATCCATATAGTCAATTGAATCCAAGTACATTGGCATCAGTAGATTCGACATGCATGGCCGTCAATGGCATCAATGCAATGTAAATTCCGTTGGAAATCCCATTGGAAGTGAATGGGAACTTTTCCCATTCGAAATGAATGGGATAGTTTTTGGCAAATTTCCGAGGAAGCGTAATTTTTTTCCAAATTCTGTATACAACTTTTATGCCCCTCACCGTCCCGGAATTTTTGATGCCCAAATTATGTGATTTGGTCAAAAATTGTAGGACTAGATACATTTTGAAACTTTTTTTTTTTTCACGGAAAATTGCCGTTTACGGACGAACGGAAAATTTTTCGGGGCCATTTGTAAAGTTTCCTGTGTCACGCGAAAATTCCGGTCGTGCCGATACTTGAACGGTGCCGATCGGTCTAACGGTTCGGGCTGTGAAGCGCGCGTTTTTTTTCCATTCAAAATGAATAGGAAAGTTTTTGGCAAATTTCCGGGGAACCGTAAATTTTTGCCAAATTCTGTATACAACTTTTATGCCCCTCACCGTCCCGGAATTTTTGATGCCCAAATTATGTGATTTGGTCAAAAATTGTAGGACTAGATACATTTTGAAACTTTTTTTATTTTTCGGAAAATTGCCGTTTACGGGCGAACGGAAAATTTTTCGTGGCGGTTTGAAAAATTCCCATCGTCACGCGAAAATTCCGGTCGTGCCGATACTTGAACTGTGCCGATCGGTGCTACGGTTTGGGCTGTGCGTTGGCTCAAAAAAACGCGGAGAATAAGATGAATAAATAATAAGTACAACTAGAAACTGCAATTTCGGGAGAAATTACACACCTTGGTCTTTCCTCTGTGGAGATACAAATCTTAGCCCCACTCAGGTCTATCAATAGAATGGACCATAATGCCAGTCATTGGCACTAAACAAAGTTAAAGCCATTAGAAAAGATTGGGAGAATTGGACGTCCATGTCCGTCAATGGCAGCACCCTCCATAATTGTTAATGGAATCGGGGAAGTTTGGGGGACACGTCCTATTGATATCTAGTCATTTTCTGTTGATTTGGGAAAAAAAAAAAATTCCCATTGAAAATGAATGGGAAAAATTTTGGACGTCCATGGACGTCAATGGTATCAACTTACATAAGCGTCAATGGAATCCAAGTACATTGGCATCAATAAAATGAACAAACATGAAGAAATGCCATTGGAAATGAATGGGAAGTTTGGACGTCCATGAACGTCAATGGCATCACCCTCCATAAGCGGCAATGCAATCGGGGACATTTGGGGGACACGTCCTAATGATATCTAGTCATTTTCTGTTGATTTGGGAAAAAAAAAAAAATCCCATTGAAAATGAATGGGAAAAATTTTGGACGTCCATGGACGTCAATGGTATCAACTTACATAAGCGTCAATGGAATCCAAGTACATTGGCATCAATAGAATGAACAAACATGAAGAAATGCCTTTGGAAATGAATGGGAAGTTTGGACGTCCATGGACGTCAATGGCATCACCCCCCATAAGCGGCAATGCAATCGGGGACATTTGGGGGACACGTCCTATTGATATCTAGTCATTTTCTGTTGATTTGGGGAAAAAAAAAAAAATTCCCATTGAAAATGAATGGGAAAAATTTTGGACGTCCATGGACGTCAATGGTATCAATTTACATAAGCGTCAATGGAATCCAAGTACATTGGCATCAATAGAATGAACAAACATGAAGAAATGCCATTGGAAATTAATGGGAAGTTTGGACGTCCCTGGACGTCAATGGCATCACCCTCCATAAGCAGCAATGCAATCGGGGACATTTGGGGGACAGGTCCTATTGATATCTAGTCATTTTCTGTTGATTTGGGGAAAAAAAAAAATTTCCCATTGAAAATGAATGGGTAAAATTTTGGACGTCCATGGACGTCAATGGCAGCACCCCCCATAAGCGTCAATGGAATTGGGGACGTTTGGGATATACGTCCTATTGATATCTGGTCATTTTCTGTTGATTTGGAGAAATGTAGTTTTTTCCCCATTGAAAATGAATGGGAAAAATTTTGGACGTCCATGGAAGTCAATGGCGGCACCCTTCATAAGCGTCAATGGAATTGGGGAAGTTTGGGGGACACGTCCTATTGATATCTGGTCATTTTCTGTTGATTTGGGGAAATTTTGTTTTTTCCCCATTGAAAATGAATGGGAAAAATTTTGGACGTCCATGGCCGTCAATGGCATCGACATTCATATAGTCAATTGAATCCAAGTACATTGGCATCAGTAGATTCGACATGCATGGCCGTCAATGGCATCAATGCAATGTAAATTCCATTGGAAATCCCATTGGAAGTGAATGGGACTTTTCCCATTCGAAATGAATGGGATAGTTTTTGGCAAATTTCCGAGGAAGCGTAATTTTTTTCCAAATTCTGTATACAACTTTTATGCCCCTCACCGTCCCGGAATTTTTGATGCCCAAATTATGTGATTTGGTCAAAAATTGTAGGACTAGATACATTTTGAAACTTTTTTTTTTTTCACGGAAAATTGCCGTTTACGGACGAACGGAAAAATTTTCGGGGCCATTTGTAAAGTTTCCTGTGTCACGCGAAAATTCCGGTCGTGCCGATACTTGAACGGTGCCGATCGGTCTAACGGTTCGGGCTGTGAAGCGCGCGTTTTTTTTCCATTCAAAATGAATAGGAAAGTTTTTGGCAAATTTCCGGGGAACCGTAAATTTTTGCCAAATTCTGTATACAACTTTTATGCCCCTCACCGTCCCGGAATTTTTGATGCCCAAATTATGTGATTTGGTCAAAAATTGTAGGACTAGATACATTTTGAAACTTTTTTTGTTTTTCGGAAAATTGCCGTTTACGGGCGAACGGAAAATTTTTCGTGGCGGTTTGAAAAATTCCCATCGTCACGCGAAAATTCCGGTCGTGCCGATACTTGAACTGTGCCGATCGGTGCTACGGTTTGGGCTGTGCGTTGGCTCAAAAAAACGCGGAGAATAAGATGAATAAATAATAAGTACAATAAAGTTGCACAATAACAATACCTTGTTCTTTCTTTCAGAAAGACCAAGGTAACTAGAAACTGCAATTTCGGGAGAAATTACACCTTGGTCTTTCCTCTGTGGAGATACAAATCTTAGCCCCACTCAGGTCTATCAATAGAATGGACCATAATGCCAGTCAATGGCACTAAACAAAGTAAAAGCCATTAGAAAAGATTGGGAGAATTGGACGTCCATGGCCGTCAATGGCGGCACCCTTCATAAGCGTCAAAGGAATTGGAGAAGTTTGGGGGACACGTCCTATTGATATCTGGTAATTTTTTGTTGATTTGGGGAAAAAAAAAAAATTCCCATTGAAAATGAATGGGAAAAATTTTGGACGTCCATGGACGTCAATGGTATCAACTTACATAAGCGTCAATGGAATCCAAGTACATTGGCATCAATAGAATGAACAAACATGAAGAAATGCCATTGGAAATGAATGGGAAGTTTGGACGTCCATGGACGTCAATGGCATCACCCTCCATAAGCGCCAATCCAATCGGGGACATTTGGGGGACACGTCCTATTGATATCTGGTCATTTTTTGTTGATTTGGGGAAAAAAAAAAAATTCCCATTGAAAATGAATGGGAAAAATTTTGGACGTCCATGGACGTCAATGGTATCAACTTACATAAGCGTCAATGGAATCCAAGTACATTGGCATCAATAGAATGAACAAACATGAAGAAATGCCATTGGAAATGAATGGGAAGTTTGGACGTCCATGAACGTCAATGGCATCACCCTCCATAAGCAGCAATGCAATCGGGGACATTTGGGGGACACGTCCTAATGATGTCTAGTCATTTTCTGTTGATTTGGGGAAAAAAAAAAATTTCCCATTGAAAATGAATGGGAAAAATTTTGGACGTCCATGGACGTCAATGGTATCAACTTACATAAGCGTCAATGGAATCCAAGTACATTGGCATCAATAGAATGAACAAACATGAAGAAATGCCATTGGGATTTAATGGGAAGTTTGGACGTCCATGAACGTCAATGGCATCACCCTCCATAAGCGGCAATGCAATCGGGGACATTTGGGGGACACGTCCTAATGATATCTAGTCATTTTCTGTTGATTTGGGGAAAAAAAAAAAATTCCCATTGAAAATGAATGGGAAAATTTTTGGACGTCCATGGACGTCAATGGCAGCACCCCCCATAAGCGTCAATGGAGTTGGGGACGTTTGGGGTATACGTCCTATTAATATCTGGTCATTTTCTGTTGATTTGGGGAAATTTAGTTTTTTCCCCATTGAAAATGAATGGGAAAATTTTTGGACGTCCATGGACGTCAATGGCAGCACCCTCTATAAGCGTCAATGGAGTTCGGAACGTTTGGGGGAGACGTACTATTGATAACTGGTCATTTTCTGATGATTTGGGGAAATTTAGTTTTTTCCCCATTGAAAATGAATGGGAAAAATTTTGGACGTCCATGGACGTCAATGGCAGCACCCCCCATAAGCGTCAATGGAGTTGGGGACGTTTGGGGTATACGTCCTATTAATATCTGGTCATTTTCTGTTGATTTGGGGAAATTTAGTTTTTTCCCCATTGAAAATGAATGGGAAAAATTTTGGACGTCCATGGCCGTCAATGGCAGAACCCCCTATAAGCGTCAATGGAGTTGGGGACGTTTGGGGGACACGTCCTATTGATATCTGGTCATTTTCTGTTGATTTGGGGAAATGTAGTTTTTTCCCCATTGAAAATGAATGGGAAAAATTTTGGACGTCCATGGCCGTCATTGGCATCGACATCCATATAGTCAATTGAATCCAAGTACATTGGCATCAATAGATTCGACATTTATGGCCGTCAATGGCATCAATGATGTAAATTCCAATGGAAATCCCATTGGAAGTGAATGGGAAATTTTCCCATTAGAAATGAATGGGATAGTTTTTGGCAAATATCCGGGGAACCGTAATTTTTTTCCAAATTCTGTATACAATCTTTATGCCCCCCACCGTCCCGGAATTTTTGATGTCCAATTTATGTGATTTGGTCAAAAATTGTAGGACAAGTAGCGTTTTGAAACTTTTGTTTTTTTTACGGAAAATTGCCGTTTACGGGCAAACGGAAAATTTTTCGGGGCCGTTTGAAAAAGACCCTGCGTCGCACGAAAATTCCGGTCATGCCAAAACTTGAACGATGGCGATCGGTGCTATGGTTCGGGCTGTGAAGCGCACGTTTTTTTTCCATTCAAAATGAATAGGAAAGTTTTTGGCAAATTTCCGGGGAACCGTAAATTTTTGTCAAATTCTGTATACAACTTTTATGCCCCTCACCGTCCCGGAATTTTTGATACCCAAATTATGTGATTTGGTCAAAAATTGTAGGACAAGTAGCGTTTTGAAACTTTTTTTTTTTTTCGGAAATTTGCCGTTTACGGGCGAACGGAAAATTTTTCGGGGCCGTTTGAAAAATTCCCATCGTCGCGCGAAAATTCCGGTCGTGCCGATACTTGAACGGTGCCGATCGGTGCTATGGTTCGGGCTGCGCGGCGCGCCGAAAAAAACGTCAACAATTATTGAATAATAATAATAATAAAGAATAATAATAAAGAAGTACAATAAAGTTGTACAACAACATAACCTTGTTCTTTCCCTTGGAAAGACCAAGGTAATAAGTACAATAAAGTTGCACAATAACAATACCTTGTTCTTTCTTTCAGAAAGACCAAGGTAATAACTAGAAACTGCAATTTCGGGAGAAATTACACACCTTGGTCTTTCCTCTGTGGAGATACAGATCTTAGCCCCACTCAGGTCTATCAATAGAATGGACCATAATGCCAGTCAATGGCACTAAACAAAGTAAAAGCCATGAGAAAAGATTGGGAGAATTGGACGTCCATGTCCGTCAATGGCAGCACCCTCCATAAGCGTCAATGCAATCGGGGACATTTGGGGGACACGTCCTAATGATATGTAGTCATTTTTTGTTGATTTGGGGGGGAAAAAAAATTCCCATTGAAAATGAATGGGAAAAATTTTGGACGTCCATGGACGTCAATGGTATCAACTTACATAAGTGTCAATGGAATCCAAGTACATTGGCATCAATAGAATGAACAAACATGAAGAAATGCCATTGGAAATGAATGGGAAGTTTGGACGTCCATGAACGTCAATGGCATCACCCTCCATAAGCAGCAATGCAATCGGGGACATTTGGGGGACACGTCCTATTGATATCTAGTCATTTTCTGTTGATTTGGGGAAAAAAAAAAAATTCCCATTGAAAATGAATGGGAAAAATTTTGGACGTCCATGGACGTCAATGGTATCAACTTACATAAGCGTCAATAGAATCCAAGTACATTTGCATCAATAGAATGAAAAAACATAATTAAATGGCATTAGAAATGAATGGGAAATTTGGACGTACATGGCCGTCAATGGCGGCGCCCTTCATAAGCGTCAATGGAATTGGACTAGTTTGGGGGACACGTCCTTTTGATATCAGGTCGTTTTTTTGTTGATTTGGGGGGAAAAAAAATTCCCATTGAAAATGAATGGGAAAAATTTTGGACGTCCATTGACGTCAATGGTATCAACTTACAATGGAATCCAAGTACATTGGCATCAATAGAATGAAAAAACATAATTAAAAATAAATGGGAAATTTGGACGTCCATGGACGTCAATGGCATCACCCTCCATAAGTGTAAATGGAATTGGGGAAGTTTGGGGGACACGTCCTATTGATATCTAGTCATTTTCTTTTGATTTTTGGAAAAAAAAAAAATTCCAATTGAAAATGACTTTGATGCGGGAGGTCGTAGGATCGAACCTCTGTCAATACCAAGTTAGCTTTTGTCAATGCCTGTATCACATACATGATAACTTTATATACATATCACACAACACTGCATTTAGCAGATGGATAGCTCAGTGTTAATATCGCTGACCTTGGTACGAGAGGATGGTGGTTCGATCCCCGGTCAGTTTCCTACTTTATGCGTATACCTCAGAGTGGATTGGACGTCGCCGACGTCAAAAGAGCGGATGACGCCAACGTCCATCGAGAGGACGGCGCCGACGATCAACGAACGGATGGTGACGACGTCCAACGAGCAAACGGCGGCGACGTCAAAAGTTAGCGCGAGAGGCTGACGTCACCGACGTCAAAAGAGCAGATGATGCCGACATCCCACGTGGGACAGTGACAACGTTCAACAAGCAAACGTCAAAAGTGCAGAATGCGATGTCCAAGACGTCAAAAGAGCAGATGACGCCGACGTCCCCGACGATCAACAAACGGATGGTGACGACGTCCAACGAGCAAACGGCGCCGACGTCAAAAGTTAGCGTGAGAGGCCGACGTCAAAAGAGCAGATGACGCCGACATCCCATGTGGGACAGTGACAACGTTCAACAAGCAAAAGTCAAAAGTGCAGAATACGATGTCCAACGAGCGGACGTCACCGACGTCCAAGACCTCAAAAGAGCAGATGACGCCGACGTCCATCGAGCGCACGGTGCCGACATCTCACGTGGAACAGTGACGACGTTCAACAAGCAAACGTCAAAAGTGCAGAATGCGCCGTCTAACGAGCGGACGTCACCGACGTCCAAAGTGCAGAATGCGCCGTCCAACGAGCGGACATCACCGACTTCCAAACTGCTGACGGCGCCGACGTCCAACGAGCGGACGTCACCGACGTCCAAAGTGCTGACGCTGCCGACGTCCAACGTGGGACAATGACGACGTTCAACAAGCAAACGTCAAAAGTGCAGAATGCGCCATCTTACGTCCAACGAGCGGATGGTGACGATGTCAAAAGAGTGGACGACGCCGACGTCCAAGACGTCAAAAGAGCAGATGACGCCGACGTCCATCGAGAGGACGGTGCCGACATCTCACGTGGAACAGTGACGACGTTCAACAAGCAAACGTCAAAAGTGCAGAATGCGCCGTCCAACGAGCGGACGTCACCGACGTCCAAAGTGCTGACGCTGCCGACGTCCATCGAGCGGACGGTGCCGACGTCCAACGTGGGACAATGACGACGTTCAACAAGCAAACGTCAAAAGTGCAGAATGCGCCGTCTTACGTCCAACGAGCGGATGGTGACGATGTCAAAAGAGTGGACGACGCCGACGTCCAAAGTTTGGCGACGTCCAACGAGCGGACGTCACCGACGTCCTAATTGCTGTCGCTGCCGACGTCCAAAGTGCTGACGCTGCCGACATCCAACATAAAGACGGCGCCGACTTCCAACGAGCGGACGGCGCCGACGTCCAATGAGCGGACGGTGATGACGTCCAACTAGCAAACGTCGCCGACGTCCAACATGCGGATGACGCCGACGTCCAGTCGACGAAGTCCAACGTGCGGATGACGCCGACGTCCCATAAATTCCCATTGAAAATGAATGGGAAAAATTTTGGACGTCCATGGACGTCAATGGTATCAACTTACATAGGCGTCAATGGAATCCAAGTACATTGGCATCAATAAAATGAAAAAACATAATTAAATGCCATTAGAAATGAATGGGAAATTTGGACGTCCATGGACGTCAATGGTATCAACTTAAATAAGCGTCAATGGATACCAAGTACATTGGCATCAATAGAATGAACAAACATGAAGAAATGCCATTGGAAATGAATGGGAAGTTTGGACGTCCGTGGACGTCAATGGCATCACCCTCCATAAGAGGCAATGCAATCGGGGACATTTGGGGGACACGTCCTATTGATATCTAGTCATTTTCTGTTGATTTGGGGAAAAAAAAAAAATTCCCATTGAAAATGAATGGGAAAAATTTTGGACGTCCATGGACGTCAATGGTATCAACTTACATAAGCGTCAATGGAATCCAAATACATTGGCATCAATAGAATGAACAAACATGAAGAAACGCCATTGGAAATTAATGGGAAGTTTGGACGTCCGTGGACGCCAATGGCATCACCCTCCATAAGCAGCAATGCAATCGGGGACATTTGGGGGACACGTCCTATTGATATCTAGTCATTTTCTGTTGATTTGGGGAAAAAAAAAATTTCCCATTGAAAATGAATGGGTAAAATTTTGGACGTCCATGGACGTCAATGGCAGCACCCCCCATAAGCGTCAATGGAATTGGGGACGTTTGGGATATACGTCCTATTGATATCTGGTCATTTTCTGTTGATTTGGAGAAATTTAGTTTTTTCCCCATTGAAAATGAATGGGAAAAATTTTGGACGTCCATGTAAGTCAATGGCGGCACCCTTCATAAGCGTCAATGGAATTGGGAAAGTTTGGGGGACACGTCCTATTGATATCTGGTCATTTTCTGTTGATTAGGGGAAATTGTATTTTTTTTCCCATTGAAAATGAATGTGAAAAATTTTGGACGTCCATGGCCGTCAATGGCATCGACATCCATATAGTCAATTGAATCCAAGTACATTGGCATCAGTAGATTCGACATGCATGGCCGTCAATGGCATCAATGCAATGTAAATTCCATTGGAAATCCCATTGGAAGTGAATGGGAACTTTTCCCATTCGAAATGAATGGGATAGTTTTTGGCAAATTTCCGAGGAAGCGTAATTTTTTTCCAAATTCTGTATACAACTTTTATGCCCCTCACCGTACCGGAATTTTTGATGCCCAAATTATGTGATTTGGTCAAAAATTGTAGGACTAGATACATTTTGAAACTTTTTTTTTTTTCACGGAAAATTGCCGTTTACAGACGAACGGAAAAATTTTCCGGGCCATTTGTAAAGTTTCCTGTGTCACGCGAAAATTCCGGTCGTGCCGATACTTGAACGGTGCCGATCGGTCTAACGGTTCGGGCTGTGAAGCGCGTGTTTTTTTTCCATTCAAAATGAATAGGAAAGTTTTTGGCAAATTTCCAGGGAACCGTAAATTTTTGCCAAATTCTGTATACAACTTTTATGCCCCTCAATGTCCCGGAATTTTTGATACCCAAATTATGTGATTTGGTCAAAAATTGTAGGACTAGATACATTTTGAAACTTTTTTTTTTTTCCGGAAAATTGCCGTTTACGGGCGAACGGAAAATTTTTCAAGGCCGTTTGAAAAATTCCCATCGTCGCGCGAAAATTCCGGTCGTGCCGATACTTGAACGGTACCGATCGGAGGTACGGGTCGGGCTGTGCGGCGCGCCGAAAAAAACGTCAACAATTATTGAATAATAATAATAAAAAACTAGAAACTGCAATTTCGGGAGAAATTACACACCTTGGTCTTTCCTCTGTGGAGATACAGATCTTAGCCCCACTCAGGTCTATCAATAGAATGGACCATAATGCCAGTCAATGGCACTAAACAAAGTAAAAGCCATTAGAAAAGATTGGGAGAATTGGACGTCCATGAACGTCAATGGCATCACCCTCCATAAGCGTAAATGGAATTGGGGACGTTTGGGGTATACGTCCTATTAATATCTGTCATTTTCTGTTGATTTGGGGAAATTTAGTTTTTTCCCCATTGAAAATGAATGGGAAAATTTTTGGACGTCCATGGACGTCAATGGCAGCACCCCCTATAAGCATCAATGGAGTTCGGAACGTTTGGGGGAGACGTACTATTGATAACTGGTCATTTTCTGATGATTTGGGGAAATTTAGTTTTTTCCCCATTGAAAATGAATGGGAAAAATTTTGGACTTCCAGGGACGTCAATGGCAGCACCCCCCATAAGCGTCAAGGGAGTTGGGGACGTTTGGGGTATACGTCCTATTGATATCTGGTCATTTTCTGTTGATTTGGGGAAATTTAGTTTTTTCCCCATTGAAAATGAATGGGAAAATTTTTGGACGTCCATGGACGTCAATGGCAGCATCCCCTATAAGCGTCAATGGAGTTGGGGACGTTTGGGGGACACGCCCTATTGATATCTGGTCATTTTCTGTTGATTTGGGGAAATGTAGTTTTTTCCCCATTGAAAATGAATGGGAAAAATTTTGGACGTCCATGGCCGTCAATGGCATCGACATCCATATAGTCAATAGAATCCAAGTACATTGGCATCAGTAGATTCGACATGCATGGCCGTCAATGGCATCAGTGCAATGTAAATTCCATTGGAAATCCCATTGGAAGTGAATGGGACTTTTCCCATTTGAAATGAATGGGATAGTTTTTGGCAAATTTCCAAGGAAGCGTAATTTTTTTCCAAATTCTGTATACAACTTTTATGCCCCTCACCGTCCCGGAATTTTTGATGCCCAAATTATGTGATTTGGTCAAAAATTGTAGGACTAGATACATTTTGAAACTTTTTTTTTTTTCACGGAAAATTGCCGTTTACGGACGAACGGAAAAATTTTCGGGGCCATTTGTACAGTTTCCTGTGTCACGCGAAAATTCCGGTCGTGCCGATACTTGAACGGTGCCGATCGGTCTAACGGTTCGGGCTGTGAAGCGCGCGTTTTTTTTCCATTCAAAATGAATAGGAAAGTTTTTGGCAAATTTCCGGGGAACCGTAAATTTTTGCCAAATTCTGTATACAACTTTTATGCCCCTCACCGTCCCGGAATTTTTGATGCCCAAATTATGTGATTTGGTCAAAAATTGTAGGACTAGATACATTTTGAAACTTTTTTTATTTTTCGGAAAATTGCCGTTTACGGGCGAACGGAAAATTTTTCGTGGCGGTTTGAAAAATTCCCATCGTCGCGCGAAAATTCCGGTCGTGCCGATACTTGAACGGTGCCGATCGGTGGTACGGTTCGGCCTGTGCGGCGCGCCGAAAAAAACGTCAACAATTATTGAATAATAATAATAATAAACTAGAAACTGCAATTTCGGGAGAAATTACACACCTTGGTCTTTCCTCTGTGGAGATACAGATCTTAGCCCCACTCAGGTCTATCAATAGAATGGACCATAATGCCAGTCAATGGCACTAAACAAAGTAAAAGCCATGAGAAAAGATTGGGAGAATTGGACGTCCATGTCCGTCAATGGCAGCACCCTCCATAATTGTTAATGGAATCGGGGAAGTTTGGGGGACACGTTCTATTGATATCTAGTCATTTTCTGTTGATTTGGGAAAAAAAAAAAAAATTCCCATTGAAAATGAATGGGAAAAATTTTGGACGTCCATGGACGTCAATGGTATCAACTTACATAAGCGTCAATGGAATCCAAGTACATTGGCATCAATAAAATGAACAAACATGAAGAAATGCCATTGGAAATGAATGGGAAGTTTGGACGTCCATGAACGTCAATGGCATCACCCTCCATAAGCGGCAATGCAATCGGGGACATTTGGGGGACACGTCCTAATGATATCTAGTCATTTTCTGTTGATTTGGGAAAAAAAAAAAAATCCCATTGAAAATGAATGGGAAAAATTTTGGACGTCCATGGACGTCAATGGTATCAACTTACATAAGCGTCAATGGAATCCAAGTACATTGGCATCAATAGAATGAACAAACATGAAGAAATGCCTTTGGAAATGAATGGGAAGTTTGGACGTCCATGGACGTCAATGGCATCACCCCCCATAAGCGGCAATGCAATCGGGGACATTTGGGGGACACGTCCTAATGATATCTAGTCATTTTCTGTTGATTTGGGGAAAAAAAAAAATTTCCCATTGAAAATGAATGGGAAAAATTTTGGACGTCCATGGACGTCAATGGTATCAACTTACATAAGCGTCAATGGAATCCAAGTACATTGGCATCAATAGAATGAACAAACATGAAGAAATGCCATTGGAAATGAATGGGAAGTTTGGACGTCCCTGGACGTCAATGGCATCACCCTCCATAAGCAGCAATGCAATCGGGGACATTTGGGGGACAGGTCCTATTGATATCTAGTCATTTTCTGTTGATTTGGGGAAAAAAAAAAATTTCCCATTGAAAATGAATGGGTAAAATTTTGGACGTCCATGGACGTCAATGGCAGCACCCCCCATAAGCGTCAATGGAATTGGGGACGTTTGGGATATACGTCCTATTGATATCTGGTCATTTTCTGTTGATTTGGAGAAATGTAGTTTTTTCCCCATTGAAAATGAATGGGAAAAATTTTGGACGTCCATGTAAGTCAATGGCGGCACCCTTCATAAGCGTCAATGGAATTGGGGAAGTTTGGGGGACACGTCCTATTGATATCTGGTCATTTTCTGTTGATTTGGGGAAATTTTGTTTTTTCCCCATTGAAAATGAATGGGAAAAATTTTGGACGTCCATGGCCGTCAATGGCATCGACATTCATATAGTCAATTGAATCCAAGTACATTGGCATCAGTAGATTCGACATGCATGGCCGTCAATGGCATCAATGCAATGTAAATTCCATTGGAAATCCCATTGGAAGTGAATGGGACTTTTCCCATTCGAAATGAATGGGATAGTTTTTGGCAAATTTCCGAGGAAGCGTAATTTTTTTCCAAATTCTGTATACAACTTTTATGCCCCTCACCGTCCCGGAATTTTTGATGCCCAAATTATGTGATTTGGTCAAAAATTGTAGGACTAGATACATTTTGAAACTTTTTTTTTTTTCACGGAAAATTGCCGTTTACGGACGAACGGAAAAATTTTCGGGGCCATTTGTAAAGTTTCCTGTGTCACGCGAAAATTCCGGTCGTGCCGATACTTGAACGGTGCCGATCGGTCTAACGGTTCGGGCTGTGAAGCGCGCGTTTTTTTTCCATTCAAAATGAATAGGAAAGTTTTTGGCAAATTTCCGGGGAACCGTAAATTTTTGCCAAATTCTGTATACAACTTTTATGCCCCTCACCGTCCCGGAATTTTTGATGCCCAAATTATGTGATTTGGTCAAAAATTGTAGGACTAGATACATTTTGAAACTTTTTTTGTTTTTCGGAAAATTGCCGTTTACGGGCGAACGGAAAATTTTTCGTGGCGGTTTGAAAAATTCCCATCGTCACGCGAAAATTCCGGTCGTGCCGATACTTGAACTGTGCCGATCGGTGCTACGGTTTGGGCTGTGCGTTGGCTCAAAAAAACGCGGAGAATAAGATGAATAAATAATAAGTACAATAAAGTTGCACAATAACAATACCTTGTTCTTTCTTTCAGAAAGACCAAGGTAATAAAGAAGTACAATAAAGTTGTACAACAACATAACCTTGTTCTTTCCCTTGGAAAGACCAAGGTAATAACTAGAAACTGCAATTTCGGGAGAAATTACACACCTTGGTCTTTCCTCTGTGGAGATACAAATCTTAGCCCCACTCAGGTCTATCAATAGAATGGACCATAATGCCAGTCATTGGCACTAAACAAAGTTAAAGCCATTAGAAAAGATTGGGAGAATTGGACGTCCATGTCCGTCAATGGCAGCACCCCCCATAAGCGGCAATGCAATCGGGGACATTTGGGGGACACGTCCTAATGATATCTAGTCATTTTCTGTTGATTTGGGGAAAAAAAAAAATTCCCATTGAAAATGAATGGGAAAAATTTTGGACGTCCATGGACGTCAATGGTATCAATTTACATAAGCGTCAATGGAATCCAAGTACATTGGCATCAATAGAATGAACAAACATGAAGAAATGCCATTGGAAATGAATGGGAAGTTTGGACGTCCGTGGACGTCAATGGCACCACCCTCCATAAGAGGCAATGCAATCGGGGACATTTGGGGGACACGTCCTATTGATATCTAGTCATTTTCTGTTGATTTGGGGAAAAAAAAAAATTCCCATTGAAAATGAATGGGAAAATTTTTGGACGTCCATGGACGTCAATGGTATCAACTTACATAGGCGTCAATGGAATCCAAGTACATTGGCATCAATAGAATGAACAAACATGAAGAAATGCCATTGGGATTTAATGGGAAGTTTGGACGTCCATGGACGTCAATGGCATCACCCTCCATAAGCGGCAATCCAATCGGGGACACTTGGGGGACACGTCCTAATGATATCTAGTCATTTTCTGTTGATTTGGGGAAAAAAAAAAATTCCCATTGAAAATGAATGGGAAAAATTTTGGACGTCCATGGACGTCAATGGTATCAACTTACATAAGCGTCAATGGAATCCAAGTACATTGGCATCAATAGAATGAACAAACATGAAGAAATGCCATTGGAAATAAATGGGAAGTTTGGACGTCCCTGGACGTCAATGGCATCACCCTCCATAAGCAGCAATGCAATCGGGGACATTTGGGGGACAGGTCCTATTGATATCTAGTCATTTTCTGTTGATTTGGGGAAAAAAAAAAAATTCCCATTGAAAATGAATGGGTAAAATTTTGGACGTCCATGGACGTCAATGGCAGCACCCCCCATAAGCGTCAATGGAATTGGGGACGTTTGGGATATACGTCCTATTGATATCTGGTCATTTTCTGTTGATTTGGAGAAATTTTGTTTTTTCCCCATTGAAAATGAATGGGAAAAATTTTGGACGTCCATGTAAGTCAATGGCGGCACCCTTCATAAGCGTCAATGGAATTGGGGAAGTTTGGGGGACACGTCCTATTGATATCTGGTCATTTTCTGTTGATTTGGGGTAATTTTGTTTTTTCCCCATTGAAAATGAATGGGAAAATTTTTGGACGTCCATGGCAGTCAATGGCATCGACATCTATATAGTCAGTTGAATCCAAGTACATTGGCATCAGTAGATTCGACATGCATGGCCGTCAATGGCATCAATGCAATGTAAATTCCATTGGAAATCCCATTGGAAGTGAATGGGACTTTTCCCATTCGAAATGAATGGGATAGTTTTTGGCAAATTTCCGAGGAAGCGTAATTTTTTTCCAAATTCTGTATACAACTTTTATGCCCCTCACCGTCCCGGAATTTTTGATGCCCAAATTATGTGATTTGGTCAAAAATTGTAGGACTAGATACATTTTGAAACTTTTTTTTTTTTCACGGAAAATTGCCGTTTACGGACGAACGGAAAAATTTTCGGGGCCATTTGTAAAGTTTCCTGTGTCACGCGAAAATTCCGGTCGTGCCGATACTTGAACGGTGCCGATCGGTCTAACGGTTCGGGCTGTGAAGCGCGCGTTTTTTTTCCATTCAAAATGAATAGGAAAGTTTTTGGCAAATTTCCGGGGAACCGTAAATTTTTGCCAAATTCTGTATACAACTTTTATGCCCCTCACCGTCCCGGAATTTTTGATGCCCAAATTATGTGATTTGGTCAAAAATTGTAGGACTAGATACATTTTTAAACTTTTTTTATTTTTCGGAAAATTGCCGTTTACGGGCGAACGGAAAATTTTTCGTGGCGGTTTGAAAAATTCCCATCGTCACACGAAAAATCCGGTCGTGCCGATACTTGAACGGTGCCGATCGGTGCTACGGTTTGGGCTGTGCGTTGGCTCAAAAAAACGCGGAGAATAAGATGAATAATAATAATAATAACTAGAAACTGCAATTTCGGGAGAAATTACACACCTTGGTCTTTCCTCTGTGGAGATACAGATCTTAGCCCCACTCAGGTCTATCAATAGAATGGACCATAATGCCAGTCAATGGCACTAAACAAAGTAAAAGCCATGAGAAAAGATTGGGAGAATTGGACGTCCATGTCCGTCAATGGCAGCACCCTCCATAATTGTTAATGGAATCGGGGAAGTTTGGGGGACACGTTCTATTGATATCTAGTCATTTTCTGTTGATTTGGGAAAAAAAAAAAAATTTCCCATTGAAAATGAATGGGAAAAATTTTGGACGTCCATGGACGTCAATGGTATCAACTTACATAAGCGTCAATGGAATCCAAGTACATTGGCATCAATAAAATGAACAAACATGAAGAAATGCCATTGGAAATGAATGGGAAGTTTGGACGTCCATGAACGTCAATGGCATCACCCTCCATAAGCGGCAATGCAATCGGGGACATTTGGGGGACACGTCCTAATGATATCTAGTCATTTTCTGTTGATTTGGGAAAAAAAAAAAAATCCCATTGAAAATGAATGGGAAAAATTTTGGACGTCCATGGACGTCAATGGTATCAACTTACATAAGCGTCAATGGAATCCAAGTACATTGGCATCAATAGAATGAACAAACATGAAGAAATGCCTTTGGAAATGAATGGGAAGTTTGGACGTCCATGGACGTCAATGGCATCACCCCCCATAAGCGGCAATGCAATCGGGGACATTTGGGGGACACGTCCTAATGATATCTAGTCATTTTCTGTTGATTTGGGGAAAAAAAAAAATTTCCCATTGAAAATGAATGGGAAAAATTTTGGACGTCCATGGACGTCAATGGTATCAACTTACATAAGCGTCAATGGAATCCAAGTACATTGGCATCAATAGAATGAACAAACATGAAGAAATGCCATTGGAAATGAATGGGAAGTTTGGACGTCCCTGGACGTCAATGGCATCACCCTCCATAAGCAGCAATGCAATCGGGGACATTTGGGGGACAGGTCCTATTGATATCTAGTCATTTTCTGTTGATTTGGGGAAAAAAAAAAATTTCCCATTGAAAATGAATGGGTAAAATTTTGGACGTCCATGGACGTCAATGGCAGCACCCCCCATAAGCGTCAATGGAATTGGGGACGTTTGGGATATACGTCCTATTGATATCTGGTCATTTTCTGTTGATTTGGAGAAATGTAGTTTTTTCCCCATTGAAAATGAATGGGAAAAATTTTGGACGTCCATGGAAGTCAATGGCGGCACCCTTCATAAGCGTCAATGGAATTGGGGAAGTTTGGGGGACACGTCCTATTGATATCTGGTCATTTTCTGTTGATTTGGGGAAATTTTGTTTTTTCCCCATTGAAAATGAATGGGAAAAATTTTGGACGTCCATGGCCGTCAATGGCATCGACATTCATATAGTCAATTGAATCCAAGTACATTGGCATCAGTAGATTCGACATGCATGGCCGTCAATGGCATCAATGCAATGTAAATTCCATTGGAAATCCCATTGGAAGTGAATGGGACTTTTCCCATTCGAAATGAATGGGATAGTTTTTGGCAAATTTCCGAGGAAGCGTAATTTTTTTCCAAATTCTGTATACAACTTTTATGCCCCTCACCGTCCCGGAATTTTTGATGCCCAAATTATGTGATTTGGTCAAAAATTGTAGGACTAGATACATTTTGAAACTTTTTTTTTTTTCACGGAAAATTGCCGTTTACGGACGAACGGAAAAATTTTCGGGGCCATTTGTAAAGTTTCCTGTGTCACGCGAAAATTCCGGTCGTGCCGATACTTGAACGGTGCCGATCGGTCTAACGGTTCGGGCTGTGAAGCGCGCGTTTTTTTTCCATTCAAAATGAATAGGAAAGTTTTTGGCAAATTTCCGGGGAACCGTAAATTTTTGCCAAATTCTGTATACAACTTTTATGCCCCTCACCGTCCCGGAATTTTTGATGCCCAAATTATGTGATTTGGTCAAAAATTGTAGGACTAGATACATTTTGAAACTTTTTTTGTTTTTCGGAAAATTGCCGTTTACGGGCGAACGGAAAATTTTTCGTGGCGGTTTGAAAAATTCCCATCGTCACGCGAAAATTCCGGTCGTGCCGATACTTGAACTGTGCCGATCGGTGCTACGGTTTGGGCTGTGCGTTGGCTCAAAAAAACGCGGAGAATAAGATGAATAAATAACTAGAAACTGCAATTTCGGGAGAAATTACACCTTGGTCTTTCCTCTGTGGAGATACAGATCTTAGCCCCACTCAGGTCTATCAATAGAATGGACCATAATGGCAGTCAATGGCACGAAACAAAGTAAAAGGCACTAAACAAAGTAAAAGCCATTAGAAAAGATTGGGAGAATTGGACGTCCATGGCCGTCAATGGCGGCACCCTTCATAAGGATCAATGGAATTGGGGAAGTTTGGGGGACACGTCCTATTGATATCTGGTCATTTTTTGTTGATTTGGGAAAAAAAAAAAATTCCCATTGAAAATGAATGGGAAAAATTTTGGACGTCCATGGACGTCAATGGTATCAACTTACATAGGCGTCAATGGAATCCAAGTACATTGGCATCAATAGAATGAAAAAACAATTAAATGCCATTAGAAATGAATGGGAAATTTGGACGTCCATGGCCGTCAATGGCGGCGCCCTTCATAAGCGTCAATGGAATTGGGGAAGTTTGGGGGACACGTCCTATTGATATGTTGTCGTTTTTTGTTGATTTGGGGAAAAAAAAAAAATTCCCATTGAAAATGAATGGGAAAAATTTTGGACGTCCGTTGACGTCAATGGTATCAACTTACATAGGCGTTAATGAAATCCAAGTACATTGGCATCAATAGAATGAAAAAACATAATTAAATGCCATTAGAAATGACTGGGAAATTTGGACGTCCATGGCCGTCAATGGCGGCGCCCTCCATAAGCTTCAATGGAATTGGGGAAGTTTGGGGGACACGTCCTATTGATATCTGGTCATTTTCTGTTGATTTGGGGAAAAAAAAAAATTTCCCATTGAAAATGAATGGGAAAAATTTTGGACGTCCATGGACGTCAGTGGTATCAACTTACATAAGCGTCAATGGAATCCAAGTACATTGGCATCAATAGAATGAACAAACATGAAGAAATGCCATTGGAAATTAATGGGAAGTTTGGACGTCCGTGGACGTCAATGGCATCACCCTCCATAAGCAGCAATGCAATCGGGCACATTTGGGGGAAACGTCCTATTGATATCTAGTCATTTTCTGTTGATTTG
This sequence comes from Corythoichthys intestinalis, assembly GCF_030265065.1. Taxonomy (NCBI): domain Eukaryota; kingdom Metazoa; phylum Chordata; class Actinopteri; order Syngnathiformes; family Syngnathidae; genus Corythoichthys; species Corythoichthys intestinalis. Next base: position 54,090,079 of record NC_080396.1, on the reverse strand, counting down.
GGGAAAAAAAAAAAATTCCCATTGAAAATGAATGGGAAAAATTTTGGACGTCCATGGACGTCAATGGTATCAACTTACATAAGCGTCAATGGAATCCAAGTACATTGGCATCAAAAGAATGAACAAACATGAAGAAATGCCATTGGAAATGAATGGGAAGTTTGGACGTCCCTGGACGTCAATGGCATCACCCTCCATAAGCAGCAATGCAATCGGGGACATTTGGGGGACAGGTCCTATTGATATCTAGTCATTTTCTGTTGATTTGGGGGAAAAAAAAAATTTCCCATTGAAAATGAATGGGTAAAATTTTGGACGTCCATGGACGTCAATGGCATCACCCTCCATAAGCGTAAATGGAATTGGGGACGTTTGGGGTATACGTCCTATTAATATCTGGTCATTTTCTGTTAATTTGGGGAAATTTAGTTTTTTCCCCATTGAAAATGAATGGGAAAATTTTTGGACGTCCATGGACGTCAATGGCAGCACCCCCTATAAGCGTCAATGGAGTTCGGAACGTTTGGGGGAGACCTACTATTGATAACTGGTCATTTTCTGATGATTTGGGGAAATGTAGTTTTTTCCCCATTGAAAATGAATGGGAAAAATTTTGGACGTCCATGGACGTCAATGGCAGCACCCCCCATAAGCGTCAATGGAGTTGGGAACGTTTGGGGTATACGTCCTATTAATATCTGGTCATTTTCTGTTGATTTGGGGAAATTGAGTTTTTTCCCCATTGAAAATGAATGGGAAAAATTTTGGACGTCCATGGCCGTCAATGGCATCGACATCCATATAGTCAAATGAATCCAAGTACATTGGCATCAATAGATTCGACATGCATGGCCGTCAATGGCATCAATGCAATGTAAAGTCCATTGGAAATACTATTGAAAGTGAATGGGAACTTTTCCCATTGGAAATGAATGGGATAGTTTTTGGCAAATATCCGGAGAACCGTAAATTTTTTCCAAATTCTGTATACAATCTTTATGCCCCCCACCGTCCCGGAATTTTTGATGTCCAAATTATGTGATTTGCTCAAAAATTGTAGGACAAGTAGCGTTTTGAAATTTTTTTTAAAAATTGGAAAATCGGCGTTTACGGCCGAACGGAAAAATTTTCGGGGTCGTTTGAAAAATTCCCATCGTCGCACGAAAATTCCGGTCGTGTCGATACTTGAACGGTGCCGATCGGTGCTACGGTTCGGGCTGCGCGGCGCGCCGAAAAAAACGTCAACAATTATTGAATAATAATAATAATAAAGAATAATAATAAAGAAGTACAATAAAGTTGTACAACAACATAACCTTGTTCTTTCCCTTGGAAAGACCAAGGTAATAAGTACAATAAAGTTGCACAATAACAATACCTTGTTCTTTCTTTCAGAAAGACCAAGGTAACTAGAAACTGCAATTTCGGGAGAAATTACACACCTTGGTCTTTCCTCTGTGGAGATACAGATCTTAGCCCCACTCAGGTCTATCAATAGAATGGACCATAATGCCAGTCAATGGCACTAAACAAAGTAAAAGCCATTAGAAAAGATTGGGAGAATTGGACGTCCATGAACGTCAATGGCATCACCCTCCATAAGCGTAAATGGAATTGGGGACGTTTGGGGTATACGTCCTATTAATATCTGTCATTTTCTGTTGATTTGGGGAAATTTAGTTTTTTCCCCATTGAAAATGAATGGGAAAATTTTTGGACGTCCATGGACGTCAATGGCAGCACCCCCTATAAGCATCAATGGAGTTCGGAACGTTTGGGGGAGACGTACTATTGATAACTGGTCATTTTCTGATGATTTGGGGAAATTTAGTTTTTTCCCCATTGAAAATGAATGGGAAAAATTTTGGACTTCCAGGGACGTCAATGGCAGCACCCCCCATAAGCGTCAAGGGAGTTGGGGACGTTTGGGGTATACGTCCTATTGATATCTGGTCATTTTCTGTTGATTTGGGGAAATTTAGTTTTTTCCCCATTGAAAATGAATGGGAAAATTTTTGGACGTCCATGGACGTCAATGGTATCAACTTACATAAGCGTCAATGGAATCCAAGTACATTGGCATCAATAAAATGAACAAACATGAAGAAATGCCATTGGAAATGAATGGGAAGTTTAGACGTCCATGGAAGTCAATGGCATCACCCTCCATAAGCGGCAATGCAATCGGGGACATTTGGGGGACACGTCCTAATGATATCTAGTCATTTTCTGTTGATTTGGGGAAAAAAAAAAAAATTCCCATTGAAAATGAATGGGAAAAATTTTGGACGTCCATGGACGTCAATGGTATCAACTTACATAAGCGTCAATGGAATCCAAGTACATTGGCATCAATAGAATGAACAAACATGAAGAAATGCCATTGGAAATGAATGGGAAGTTTGGACGTCCGTGGACGTCAATGGCATCACCCTCCATAAGAGGCAATGCAATCGGGGACATTTGGGGGACACGTCCTATTGATATCTAGTCATTTTCTGTTGATTTGGGGGAGAAAAAAAAAATTCCCATTGAAAATGAATGGGAAACTTTTTGGACGTCCATGGACGTCAATGGTATCAACTTACATAAGCGTCAATGGAATCCAAGTACATTGGCATCAATAGAATGAACAAACATGAAGAAATGCAATTGGAAATAAAAAGGAAGTTTGGACGTCCGTGGACGTCAATGGCATCACCCTCCATAAGAGGCAGTGCAATCGGGGACTTTTGGGGGACACGTCCTATTGATATCTAGTCATTTTCTGTTGATTTGGGGAAAAAAAAAAATTTCCCATTGAAAATGAATGGGAAAAATTTTGGACGTCCATGGACGTCAATGGTATCAACTTACATAAGCGTCAATGGAATCCAAGTACATTGGCATCAATAGAATGAACAAACATGAAGAAATGCCATTGGGATTTAATGGGAAGTTTGGACGTCCATGAACGTCAATGGCATCACCCTCCATAAGCGGCAATGCAATCGGGGACATTTGGGGGACACGTCCTAATGATATCTAGTCATTTTCTGTTGATTTGGGGAAAAAAAAAAAATTCCCATTGAAAATGAATGGGAAAAATTTTGGACGTCTATGGACGTCAATGGTATCAACTTACATAAGCATCAATGGAATCTAAGTACATTGGCATCAATAGAATGAACAAACATGAAGAAATGCCATTGGAATAAATGGGAAGTTTGGACGTCCCTGGACGTCAATGGCATCACCCTCCATAAGCAGCAATGCAATTGGGGACATTTGGGGGACACGTCCTATTGATATCTAGTCATTTTCTGTTGATTTGGGGAAAAAAAAAATTTCCCATTGAAAATGAATGGGAAAAATTTTGGACGTCCATGGACGTCAATGGTATCAACTTACATAAGCGTCAATGGAATCCAAGTACATTGGCATCAATAGAATGAACAAACATGAAGAAATGGCTTTGGAAATGATTGGGAAGTTTGGACGTCCATGGACGTCAATGGCATCACCCCCCATAAGCGGTAATGCAATCGGGGACATTTGGGGGACACGTCCTAATGATATCTAGTCATTTTCTGTTGATTTGGGGAAAAAAAAAAATTTCCCATTGAAAATGAATGGGAAAAATTTTGGACGTCTATGGACGTCAATGGTATCAACTTACATAAGCGTCAATGGAATCTAAGTACATTGGCATCAATAGAATGAACAAACATGAAGAAATGCCATTGGAATAAATGGGAAGTTTGGACGTCCCTGGACGTCAATGGCATCACCCTCCATAAGCAGCAATGCAATTGGGGACATTTGGGGGACAGATCCTATTGATATCTAGTCATTTTCTGTTGATTTGGGGGAAAAAAAAAATTTCCCATTGAAAATGAATGGGTAAAATTTTGGACGTCCATGGACGTCAATGGCAGCACCCCCCATAAGCGTCAATGGAGTTGGGGACGTTTGGGGTATACGTCCTATTGATATCTGGTCATTTTCTGTTGATTTGGAGAAATGTAGTTTTTTCCCCATTGAAAATGAATGGGAAAAATTTTGGACGTCCATGTAAGTCAATGGCGGCACCCTTCATAAGCGTCAATGGAATTGGGGAAGTTTGGGGGACACGTCCTATTGATATCTGGTCATTTTCTGTTGATTTGGGGTAATTTTGTTTTTTCCCCCATTGAAAATGAATGGGAAAATTTTTGGACGTCCATGGCAGTCAATGGCATCGACATCCATATAGTCAATTGAATCCAAGTACATTGGCATCAGTAGATTCGACATGCATGGCCGTCAATGGCATCAATGCAATGTAAATTCCATTGGAAATCCCATTGGAAGTGAATGGGACTTTTCCCATTCGAAATGAATGGGATAGTTTTTGGCAAATTTCCGAGGAAGCGTAATTTTTTTCCAAATTCTGTATACAACTTTTATGCCCCTCACCGTCCCGGAATTTTTGATGCCCAAATTGTGTGATTTGGTCAAAAATTGTAGGACAAAATACATTTTGAAACTTTTTTTTTTTCCCGGAAAATTGCCGTTTACGGGCGAAGGGAAAAATTTTCGGGTCCGTTTGAAAAATTCCCATCGTTGCGCGAAAATTCCGGTCGTGCCGATATTTGAACGGTGCCGATCGGTCAAACGGTTCGGGCTGTGCAGCGTGCGTTTTTTTTTCATTCAAAATGAATAGGAAAGTTTTTGGCAAATTTCCGGGGAACCGTAAATTTTTGCCAAATTCTGTATACAACTTTTATGCCCCTCATCGTCCCGGAATTTTTGATACCCAAATTATGTGATTTGGTCAAAAATTGTAGGACTAGATACATTTTTTAACTTTTTTTTTTTTTCAGAAAATTGCCATTTACGGGCGAACGGAAAATTTTTCGGGGGATTTTGAAAAAGTCCCTGCGTCGCGCGAAAAATCCGGTCGTGTCAATACTTGAATGGTGCCGATCGGTGGTACGGTTCGGGCTGCGCGGCGCGCCGAAAAAACGCGGAGAATAATTTGATGATATAACTAGAAACTGCAATTTCGGGAGAAATTACACCTTGGTCTTTCCTCTGTGGAGATACAAATCTTAGCCCCACTCAGGTCTATCAATAGAATGGACCATAATGCCAGTCAATGGCACTAAACAAAGTAAAAGCCATTAGAAAAGATTAAGAGAATTGGACGTCCATGTCCGTCAATGGCAGCACCCTCCATAAGCGTCAATGTAATTGGGGAAGTTTGGGGGACACGTCCTATTGATATCTAGTCATTATCTGTTGATTTGGAGGGGAAAAAAAATTCCCATTGAAAATGAATGGGAAAAATTTTGGACGTCCATGGACGTCAATGGTATCAACTTACATAAGCGTCAATGGAATCCAAGTACATTGGCATCAATAAAATGAACAAACATGAAGAAATGCCATTGGAATGAATGGGAAGTTTGGACGTCCATGAACGTCAATGGCATCACCCTCCATAAGCGGCAATGCAATCGGGGACATTTGGGGGACACGTCCTAATGATATCTAGTCATTTTCTGTTGATTTGGGAAAAAAAAAAAAATCCCATTGAAAATGAATGGGAAAAATTTTGGACGTCCATGGACGTCAATGGTATCAACTTACATAAGCGTCAATGGAATCCAAGTACATTGGCATCAATAGAATGAACAAACATGAAGAAATGCCTTTGGAAATGAATGGGAAGTTTGGACGTCCATGGACGTCAATGGCATCACCCCCCATAAGCGGCAATGCAATCGGGGACATTTGGGGGACACGTCCTATTGATATCTAGTCATTTTCTGTTGATTTGGGGAAAAAAAAAAATTCCCATTGAAAATGAATGGGAAAAATTTTGGACGTCCATGGACGTCAATGGTATCAACTTACATAAGCGTCAATGGAATCCAAGTACATTGGCATCAATAAAATGAACAAACATGAAGAAATGCCATTGGAAATGAATGGGAAGTTTGGACGTCCATGAACGTCAATGGTATCACCCTCCATAAGCGGCAATGCAATCGGGGACATTTGGGGGACATGTCCTAATGATATCTAGTCATTTTCTGTTGATTTGGGAAAAAAAAAAAAAATCCCATTGAAAATGAATGGGAAAAATTTTGGACGTCCATGGACGTCAATGGTATCAACTTACATAAGCGTCAATGGAATCCAAGTACATTGGCATCAATAGAATGAACAAACATGAAGAAATGCCATTGGAAATTAATGGGAAGTTTGGACGTCCGTGGACGTCAATGGCATCACCCTCCATAAGCGGCAATGCAATCGGGGACATTTGGGGGACACGTCCTAATGATATCTAGTCATTTTCTGTTGATTTGGGAAAAAAAAAAAAAATCCCATTGAAAATGAATGGGAAAAATTTTGGACGTCCATGGACGTCAATGGTATCAACTTACATAAGCGTCAATGGAATCCAAGTACATTGGCATCAATAGAATGAACAAACATGAAGAAATGCCTTTGGAAATGAATGGGAAGTTTGGACGTCCATGGACGTCAATGGCATCACCCCCCATAAGCGGCAATGCAATCGGGGACATTTGGGGGACACGTCCTAATGATATCTAGTCATTTTCTGTTGATTTGGGGAAAAAAAAAAATTTCCCATTGAAAATGAATGGGAAAAATTTTGGACGTCCATGGACGTCAATGGTATCAACTTACATAAGCGTCAATGGAATCCAAGTACATTGGCATCAATAGAATGAACAAACATGAAGAAATGCCATTGGAAATTAATGGGAAGTTTGGACGTCCGTGGACGTGAATGGCATCACCCTCCATAAGCAGCAATGCAATCGGGGACATTTGGGGGACACGTCCTAATGATATCTAGTCATTTTCTGTTGATTTGGGGAAAAAAAAAAATTTCCCATTGAAAATGAATGGGAAAAATTTTGGACGTCCATGGACGTCAATGGTATCAACTTACATAACCGTCAATGGAATCCAAGTACATTGGCATCAAAAGAATGAACAAACATGAAGAAATGCCATTGGAAATGAATGGGAAGTTTGGACGTCCCTGGACGTCAATGGCATCACCCTCCATAAGCAGCAATGCAATCGGGGACATTTGGGGGACACGTCCTATTGATATCTAGTCATTTTCTGTTGATTTGGGGAAAAAAAAAAATTCCCATTGAAAATGAATGGGTAAAATTTTGGACGTCCATGGACGTCAATGGCAGCACCGCCCATAAGCGTCAATGGAATTGGGGACGTTTGGGATATACGTCCTATTGATATCTGGTCATTTTCTGTTGATTTGGAGAAATTTAGTTTTTTCCCCATTGAAAATGAATGGGAAAAATTTTGGACGTCCATGTAAGTCAATGGCGGCACCCTTCATAAGCGTCAATGGAATTGGGGAAGTTTGGGGGACACGTCCTATTGATATCTGGTCATTTTCTGTTGATTTGGGGTAATTTTGTTTTTTCCCCATTGAAAATGAATGGGAAAAATTTTGGACGTCCATGGCAGTCAATGGCATCAACTTACATAAGCGTCAATGGAATCCAAGTACATTGGCATCAATAGAATGAACAAACATGAAGAAATGCCATTGGAAATTAATGGGAAGTTTGGACGTCCGTGGACGTCAATGGCATCACCCTCCATAAGAGGCAATGCAATCGGGGACATTTGGGGGACACGTCCTATTGATATCTAGTCATTTTCTGTTGATTTGGGGGAAAAAAAAAAATTCCCATTGAAAATGAATGGGAAAATTTTTGGACGTCCATGGACGTCAATGGTATCAACTTACATAAGCGTCAATGGAATCCAAGTACATTGGCATCAATAGAATGAACAAACATGAAGAAATGCCATTGGAAATGAATGGGACGTTTGGACGTCCCTGGACGTCAATGGCATCACCCTCCATAAGCAGCAATGCAATCGGGGACATTTGGGGGACACGTCCTATTGATATCTAGTCATTTTCTGTTGATTTGGGGAAAAAAAAAAAATTCCCATTGAAAATGAATGGGAAAATTTTTGGACGTCCATGGACGTCAATGGTATCAATTTACATAAGCGTCAATGGAATCCAAGTACATTGGCATCAATAGAATGAACAAACATGAAGAAATGCCATTGGGATTTAATGGGAAGTTTGGACGTCCATGAACGTCAATGGCATCACCCTCCATAAGCGGCAATACAATCGGGGACATTTGGGGGACACGTCCTAATGATATCTAGTCATTTTTTGTTGATTTGGGGAAAAAAAAAAAATTCCCATTGAAAATGAATGGGAAAAATTTTGGACGTCCATGGACGTCAATGGTATCAACTTACATAGGCGTCAATGGAATCCAAGTACATTGGCATCAATAGAATGAACAAACATGAAGAAATGCCATTGGAAATGAATGGGAAGTTTGGACGTCCATGGACGTCAATGGCAGCACCCCCCATAAGCGTCAATGGAATTGGGGACGTTTGGGATATACGTCCTATTGATATCTGGTCATTTTCTGTTGATTTGGAGAAATTTAGTTTTTTCCCCATTGAAAATGAATGGGAAAAATTTTGGACGTCCATGGAAGTCAATGGCAGCGCCCTTCATAATCGTCAATGGAATTGGGGAAGTTTGGGGGACACGTCCTATTGATATCTGGCCATTTTCTGTTGATTTGGGGAAATTTTGTTTTTTTCCCATTGAAAATGAATGGGAAAATTTTTGGACGTCCATGGCCGTCAATGGCATCGACATCCATATAGTCAATTGAATCCAAGTACATTGGCATCAGTAGATTCGACATGCATGGCCGTCAATGGCATCAATGCAATGTAAATTCCATTGGAAATCCCATTGGAAGTGAATGGGAACTTTTCCCATTCGAAATGAATGGGATAGTTTTTGGCAAATTTCCGAGGAAGCGTAATTTTTTTCCAAATTCTGTATACAACTTTTATGCCCCTCTCTGTCCCGGAATTTTTGATGCCCAAATTATGTGATTTGGTCAAAAATTGTAGGACTAGATACATTTTGAAACTATTTTTTTTTTCACGGAAAATTGCCGTTTACGGACGAACGGAAAAATTTTCGGGGCCATTTGTAAAGTTTCCTGTGTCACGCGAAAATTCCGGTCGTGCCGATACTTGAACGGTGCCGATCGGTCTCACGGTTCGGGCTGTGAAGCGCGCGTTTTTTTTCCATTCAAAATGAATAGGAAAGTTTTTGGCAAATTTCCGGGGAACCGTAAATTTTTGCCAAATTCTGTATACAACTTTTATGCCCCTCAATGTCCCGGAATTTTTGATGCCCAAATTATGCGATTTGGTCAAAAATTGTAGGACTAGATACATTTTGAAACTTTTTTTTTTTTCCGGAAAATTGCCGTTTACGGGCGAACGGAAAATTTTTCGGGGCCGTTTGAAAAATTCCCATCGTCGCACAAAAATTCCGGTCGTGTCGATACTTGAACGGTGACGATTGGAGGTATGGTTCGGGCTGCGCGGCGCGCCGAAAAAAAAGTCAACAATTATTGAATAATAATAATAAATAAAAAAAAAAATAAAGAAGTACAATAAAGTTGTACAACAACATAACCTTGTTCTTTCCCTTGGAAAGACCAAGGTAATAATAATAATAATAAGGCGAATAAAGTTGCAGAATAACAATACCTTGTTCTTTCCATAGGAAAGACCAAGGTAATAATAATTATAATAATAAAGTTGCACAATAACAATACCTTGTTCTTTCCCTTGGAAAGACCAAGGTAATAAGTACAATAAAGTTGTAGAATATCATTACCTTGTTCTTTCCCTTGGAAAGACCAAGGTAATAAAGTTGTAGAATAACATAACCTTGTTCTTTCTTTCAGAAAGACCAAGGTAATAATAAAGTTGTACAATAACATTACCTTGTTCTTTCCCTTGGAAAGACCAAGGTAATTAAAAAATCAATTACATTGCATACTTTCTTACCTCAGCTGATGGAAGCTATGACCACTTTGTCACCAGCTGCAAGTGGCTGTGCATAATTATTGTTTTTCCCGTGAACCCTATTTTTGTAAGACATTTCTTGCATACAGCAAAGTCATTCTTCACCTTACTTCCTTTCTTGTTGGTGTAAAGTCTAAAGTGTGTCCACACGCTGGGGCGCTGCCAGGGATTTTGGGCCCCATGAAAAAAATATCACTTTGGGCCCCACCACCAGTGCCGACACACACACACACACGCACGCAACCCCCCCCCCCCCCCCCCCCTCCACATACACACACATTTAGAGTATCAACTACATAATTTCCTGCATTCTAGTGAATCTTTAAACAGTAATTTGTGCATTTTCTGCTTTAATTTAAGATACAGCGCATAGAGCAATAATGTATAGACTGATATCATCTATAAGAAATGTACTGAAGGCCATCTTTTACAATCGAAATATGTTTTTATTAGAAATATTCTCAAAGCAAATACCATATTGAATGACTTAGAATAAATGTTTTGTTTTAACTTAACCACTAACCATTGATATTTTATGTGCGGTGTGGCAGTGTTCGAATTAATTCCTCACCTCCTTCAGGTGGGAGTAAAGATGAGGCTGGCTCATAAAGGGGGTCAGGAGACAGAGGTGCTGAACCATACGCTGCAAGAGGAGTTGTGCCTGTTACAACAGGCAAGGGCAGAGACAACTGTTTTAGTATGAAGAGCTTGCTAAGGGTTTGCCTGCTGTACAGAATAAATGTAAACTAAAAGTGGAGCAAACACTAGCTAGCAAACAATTACAGTATTTCATTATGGAGTAGGCTTAGCCCCATCTGAAAACTCGCGATCTCCACTATAGGCTACAGCTCCAAAGCGAGGTCCCTTGTTAACAAACTAAATTCAATTGATGACAAACTAAATTCAATAAATTCTTGACAAACTGGATTCAAGCCGATTTAAAAAAATAAAATATTTTTTTTTTTTTTTTTTTAAATCCACACCAACTTTCAACATCTGTAGGATACCAAAAATGCCGTCATTTTTTGGAATTCATGTTTTTGAATAGGTGAATGTCTCTCATTGAGGTCGGGAAAATCCCGTATTTCTTACGGAGTGAGCTGGGACGTCGCTACGGAGCTTTGTAATAGAGATCACAAGGTTCCAGATGGGGCTGGAGTGGACTAAGATAACAGGTTAATTTTCAGCACTACACTGACACAAGACACCGACCTTCCTTTTTGAAGTACTTTGTCACATCCAGTTGGCCTCTTCTACCCCTCTCGTGTTTTGCTTTTTTTTCTTTCCTCTTTTGATAACCCGATTTTTGTTTTGAAAACATTTCTGCAGTACCGCGCACTCCGAGTCATTGACTGGTGTAAATGCGCACCGCTGCTACTGGTCTGATCGAAGGAAGGGCGGACTAAACCATTTAATGCAAATACGGGGGGATGGGGGGGCTGACAGTACATATGCTCTCTGGGTGTTGACTTTTTGCCAAAAACAAAACAAGAAAAAGAAACCCTTAGTTTTCTTCCTATTAAAATTATAATGGTTAACATTTCAATTTGCAAACGATTACCTAATGCTCTAATTTTCTTTGTGGGCCCCATCAGGGCATGGGCCCTTAGAATCATTATCACTTTTCACCTTGTCCACACGTGTGATTTGTAGCAATATTTTTCTCACTTTTTTCTCCACCGTTCTCACTATGCTTTTTTTTATTTTTTTTCATCACACTTGCTTTCTCTCTTCTTCTCTAGACGACTTGTGCGCTCTTTACCTTCACCGCTACTGTTGAGCGCCACTAGTGGACCGCCAAGGAATTGCTCAACAAACATTGAATGAGCAGTTTACAGCATATTCTATTGTATCGATACTTGGCGGGAGTGTATTGATAAACGATCGGGTTGCAAAATATCGCGATATATCGCCGTATCGAGATATTGTCACACTCTTGAATTTTATTCAATGACATTTTTTGGCTAGTAAAATAAATTTTATCATGTTTCGAAAAATATTGCCCTTCACTATTAGAAGTTCTGCGGTAAAAAAGTGATAGTCTATCACTTGATGAATCTAACAATGTAGTCATAAACAAAACTCAGATCATTTGTTTAATGTTCAGAGTGATCAACTTCTTTATTATGAGGTCTCTTCTCAGTTGTTTAAAAACAAATAAAGTTAAATAATTGTGTATGTTATCCATCTTCCGTTAATTCAGGAGTTTTCCTGTTTTCGCAGAGCAACACTGCTGCCGGATGACTGTCAGTTTTAAATGCCTAAATAATTTGATTGGGCAACTTACTTCAATTTCAGCAACATTTTGACATATTTTGCAGTGAACTCTGATATTGTCAGCCACGAAACAATTCCAAATGACGGACAAAAAAACTCCTCTTTCAGCTGCTCTCGGTCCATTTCCATGTCATCACAGCGTTACTTAACACATGCAAATCAGCTGAATTTTGAAGAGGGTATTCGTCAACAACAGAACATATTTGATAATAACACACTTTTTAAATGACAGATTTATTGAGAACAAATGTACGAGTAAATGAAAAACATACTCTCAGATTTTAGGTGCAAATGAGAACATTTAGCAGAGTCGAGAGCCCTGTATTGTGAACGATTCAGAGTCAATCAGTTCTTTTGGATGACGAGGCATTGGATGAGTTTTGGTGTGGAAAAGTGTCTCAACCCCACTAAATACAGCTGTCCATACATCTGTTTGTTGAGTGTTTGTTTTCTTTAGCCTTCACCACTCAGTGATCTCCACTTTCAACCCCCAAATGGCAAAAGCTTCAGTAGCATTAGTTGTTGAATTCTTGTCAAATGGAAAATCACTAGTATGTTTTCTGTCACCAATCCAATAAAGGCGAATGCCAGTGACCTTTCCTCTCCTCTCGGTCTTTTTCTTCTTCTTGAACCGGTGCTAGCTCCCTCAAGCACAAAAGGTAAATAAATGTGGTAATTTAAAATTGTAGCAATGTTGTGATGTGCTCTTTTCAGGCCTCTGTGCTCGTGGGTTTGCCTTGTCATCTACATGATTTTGGTCTTCGATTCCATAATAATAATAATTCAGCATAGTTGGAGCAAACAACTATAACACACTTGTGTCTTACTGTAACACTTCCATATGGCTGCTTTTTAAAAAAAGTTTTCATTGTGTTTGCTGTTGTTACTGTGTTTTTGCATGTTTGTTCAAACACGCAAACTTGTGTACAAATGCTCAGCTCATTCATCAGTGGAGATGTAGCATCAGTCATGCATGCCACAGTTTCAGGGACTGGTTTTGTAATTGTAGTCGAGACAACATTTGAATGTTTTTTTGTGTTTTTGGTGTGAAAATAAGCCTTTCTGTGGCGTTTGCCTTAGTCGGATTTTCTGAAATAACTTTTGTTTTTATGGTCTGAATGGAAATTCAGCAGCCTATTGTGACTGGTGGGACGCGCTGCACTAATGCTTTTGTTTCCTTAAACCATTTCAGTGTTTCATTTGATTACACAATTAACATGAACTGAGTGCAGACTCTCATGAGGCAGTTAGCAGATTTTTCTCACTGGGAGGGTGATAGACACCAGAGCAGCTCAACAGAAATCACATAAATATATAGTATTGTTTAGCATTGTGGTTGTGATTGTGACAGCTCTCTATTCACATTGGACATAAAGAAAAAAATGTGTCACACCTGAGTGAAATAATAAATAAATAAAAAATTGTGACGTTGAGCATTTTAATGCTAATTTGGATTAAGATAATCTGTTACATTACCTGCACAATATGTTTCTTCTTAATGGTGCCTCCCCAGCACACCACTAAAGAGAAAGGTGGTAACAACAGTCTGGGAAAGCATCTATAGACCCTACCCACGTGACGTCACAACTCCGCTCTCCTGAATGGTACCGCCCAATTGTCCGTCAAAACATAGTGTTAACCTGCTACGGCTACGTACATTCCTCCTATTTACGGTGTGTTTTTCTGCTCCTTAACATTAATAATCAAAATGGTGAAGGCGTGTGTGGCTGTTGGTTGCACTAACAGAGAAGATGGAAGGAGAGACTTGAATTTTTATCGTATTCCGAGGGATCCAAAGAGGAGAGCGAAATGGACGGCTGCAATTCGACGTGAAAACTGGGCACCAAAAAATCACCACAGACTATGTAGTAGTCATTTTATATCCGGTAAGATGCATTTAAGATATACTTAGAGGGTTTTGGGCTGACAAATAACCACAATTAAGATCATTGCTAGGCTAATCGCCGACAACATACACGTATGTATGTAGTGAGAGTGCTATCGCTAAACCATATAAACATTAAAAGCCTTAACTCCATTGACAAACGACATGAAATACATTAGACTTGACAGTGGATGTTAGCAATAACAAAAGATTTTGAATTGAACATTTCGTAACTCACCTTTCCAAGCACAAGATAGATTCCTGCCGAATTTTCGTGGACGAGGACATGTTTCACCCAACCAGCAACGAAGTATTTATAAGCCTCCAAGCTCTTAAAGTGTTTTTCAAATTTTCGTGAGAATAGGCTGATTTTGTGTGGACAAGATAATTGTAAATATCAGCGTAGCAGATGTCAGACAGACAGGGCGAAGACAGTGGGCCGAAAAACATCGATTTGGGCATCAAATATGGATCTGGCGACTGTATAGAACAAAGCTTTTCCACATAACGCCTTTTATGCAACACATCCAGTGAGTTTACGGCATCAGAAAGCACCGGGTCTTCCATGAAATGCATTTTAAATTCCTCGATCAATTGAAACCAATGCTAATACAGAGACAAAATGACGGACAAGTGGGCGGAACCATACAGCGAGCACGTGGTTTTATGACGTCGGTGGGTAGGGTCTATAGTAGTTTTTTAAGTTGTTCACGGAACCCAGTGGGGCTGGGTTTTGCCAACTACGTCATGATACAGAAGTTATGATATGATACGTATCAGGATACATGTGTATCCCGATACATGGACTACAAGGTGATACAAATCCCAGTACAACTAAAAAAATAAGACGTGTACATTTTTATTTTGCTGGATAGCAAAAATAACCTGTTACTTTGAGTCATTAATGCTCTTATAATTGAGATGTCATGTGTTATGCTTATCATGATAACATACAGTATGACGATGGTTTGAACATGAAAAAATAATGTTTAAAATAAAAAAAAAAAACTTGTTCAAAACACTTTTTCTGTTGTTTAAGATACCAATGTAGTGGAGCGCATGCAAGATCAATGTAACGCATGAAAGCATGAGAGCCAATATTGGTAAAGTCGGAATGATTTTGGAGCAGGAGCGCTTTTCTCAATATGTAGGTAGATAATACAATATTATTTAAAATCTTCCATTTCAAAGATTTAAAGGATTGTACAGAGTGCTAACCTTTTCCTTTCACACCAAGCTCCAGGTCACCTATTTCAAAAACCCTTGCATTTGTCACTTGAACCTAGATTACAAATTGCCCCCTTAGGCGTTAAACATTGGGGGTGTATCTCTGTCTTCAGGAGTGTGTTGCAACATGTGTTTGTTTGTGTCTCTGAAAAAGAAACATTTTCATCCTATAAGTGGTCAGAAAATGGGAGTAGCATCAATTTCTATCCTCCAACATAACATCCACCTCATTCAGCTAATTATTCTCTCCAACTGTGTCTCCCTTTTTAAGGACAAACGCTCAAGGATTTGGTCACAAGCTGTTAAAAGTGTGAAAGAAACAAAAAGTCAACTGAAAACCACAGCGGGGTTCTTTGTCATTCTCTATATTTGACACATCTTATTTCAGTGCTTAAAAAAGCAACAATAATCTGGCATTTATGGAGAGTTAGACTTCAGGTTCTAGAATTTTGGCAGCATGATGATGGGTCTCATTTAAGCATCAAAGGAAAGTCTTCCTTCTTCTTTGCTATATGACAATGGAAATTAATATGTATCCTGCCCTAGAGAATGGAAGTAGGAACTCCACTTCGACAACAATGCTGAATTTTAAATACTGTGTGTCACCTGTTGTCTCTCTTCCTGCAGTGTCTTTTATCTGTTTTTTGCCAATTTCCCATTTCCCAGCCTAGCAGAAAACGCCTGAATTCTGCCCGATGGATTGCTATTCAAGCACAAATGAGTAGTGGAAATGCTACACAATGATGAGAATCCCCTTTAACTTCTAGCCCACGTGTTTACAAACCTGTGATATATGATGCAATATACTGTTGGCTACCTGAGCTTGGAAATAGATTTTTTATTTTTAGATGAGGTTCTACTCATTCCCCCTGTCCTTTGATCGATACCATTTTTCCAGCTGCAAGGTTGTTGTTGTTACAGCACCAGTCCGTATGTGTACTTTTTTTCTCATTTGATGTCCAATGATGTGTCCTCAAATGATAGTGCCATCAGTCAAAGCTCAGGTACCTGCTTTTTTCCCCCTCACTGTCTGATGGAGACCGGATGGATGCTGGTAGATTCTTGTCATTATATTGTCGGTGGTAAAATAGAGGTGGTGTTTTGAAGATGTGCAATCTGTTCTGTAACATCATAGTTGTAACCTGATTGCTACAACAGAAAAGAAGAATAATCCATTGTGTTTGCTTTCATAACTCCATTGTAAGAACGACATAAAGAAAAAAATAGTGTTTTTACCTTGACAAACAAGTCAGTTAGTTACCGGCAGTTAGTTTGCTCATGAATTCAATATTTCATGTAAATGTGAAGGTGGCACTATTGGAGGTCGATAAACGACCGCCACAAAGTCAAATATAGACCAAACTTGTAGTTAATATGCTAACTGCTTGTGCCTTTGCAATCAATATCATGGCACAGATATGCTTCAAACGAGGAATGTTTAGCAAACAATATCATAACATGTATGCAGAGAGGTGAACTACTTGAAAGTATAGTGGTACTTTGAGATACAAATGCATCGACAAACGTTTCTTTCAACACACAACATACATTTTGACTCATCATCTGTCTTGACATATGACGATATGCTCGAAAACTGAAAACTTTCATTGTTTTCCCGCAAGATGGCAGCACGTCGGATTTTCTTGTGAGAAAAAAATCTTCACGGGTCCCGAGAAGGTTAGAGCAGGTGGTAGTAGTGGTAAGAAAAGGAAGACTGACGCTAACAATCGATATGAAGAAAAAAAACATAGAAAAATATGAGTGTGGTGTGCGTGTGATTGAACTGGCTCGACATTACAGCTCACAACACGGCTTACCTTATCCTCCTCTACCTACACACCCGCTGTTTCCTGCAACCTTCGTTCGCCATTAAGTTAAGGTGACAATAAAAACTCTAATTCACATACTTATTTATTCCTAATTTATTTCTTTTACATGTGTCTAATTTAATGCATTTGTTAAATTAAGAAAACGGCTCACCGTATCCCCCTCTACCTCTACACCCGCTGTCTTCGACGACCTCGATTCACTAGTCTCTCTGACAATGTGACAATAATAATTTCCGATTTATTCACTTTTTTATTTGTATACAAAGGGGCAAGAAAGTATTTAGTCAACCACCAATTGTGCAAGTTCTCCTACTACAAAAAGTTAGAGAGGCCTGTAATTGTCAACATGGGTAAACCTCAACCATGAGAGACAGAATGTGGGAAAAAAAAAACAGAAAATCACATTGTTTGATTTTTAAAGAATTTATTTTCAAATTAGAGTGGAAAATAAGTATTTGGTCACCTACAAACAAGCAAGATTTCTGGCTGTCAAAGAGGTCTAACTTCTTCTAACGAGGTCTAACGAGGCTCCACTCGTTAGAGTCGTTAAAAAACACACCTGTCCACAATCTCAGTCAGTCACACTCCAAACTCTATGGCCAAGACCAAACAGCTGTCGAAGGACACCAGAGACAAAATTGTAGACCTGCACCAGACTGGGAAGACTGAATCTGCAATAGGTAAAACGCTTGGTGTAAAGAAATCAACTGTGGGACCAATTATTAGAAAATGGAAGACATACAAGACCACTGATAATCTCCCTCGATCTAGGGCTCCATGCAAGATCTCACCCTGTGGCATCAAAATGATAATAAGAACGGTGGGCAAAAATCCCAGAACCACACGGGGGGACCTAGTGAATGACCTACAGACAGCTTGGACCACAGTAACAAAGGCTACTATCAGTAACACAATGCGCCGCCAGGGACTCCAATCCTGCACTGCCAGACGTGTCCCCCTGCTGGAGAAAGTCCACGTCCAGGCCCGTCTGCAGTTCGCTAGAGAGCATTTGGATGATCCAGAAGAGGACTGGGAGAATGTGTTATGGTCAGATGAAACCAAAATAGAACTTTTTGGTAGAAACACAGGTTCTCATGTTTGGAGGAGAAAGAATACTGAATTGCATCCGAAGAACACCATACCCACTGTGAAGCATGGGGGTAGAAACATCATGCTTGGGGCTGTTTTTCTGCAAAGGGACAAGGACGACTGATCTGTGTAAAGGAAAGAATGAATGGGGCCATGCATCGAGAGATTTTGAGAGAAAATCTCCTTCCATCAGCAAGGGCATTGAAGATGAGACGTGGCTGGGTCTTTCAGCATGACAATGATGCCAAACACACAGCCAGGGCAATAAAGGAGTGGCTTCGTAAGAAGCATTTCAAGGTCCTGAAGTGGCCTAGCCAGTCTCCAGATCTCAACCCCATAGAAATTCTGTGGAGGGAGTTGAAAGTCTGTGTTGCCCAACAACAGCCCCAAAACGTCACTGCTCTAGAGGAGAGCTGCATGGAGGAATGGGCCAAAATACCAGCAACAGTGTGTGAAAAGCTTGTGAAGAGTTACAGAAAATGTTTGGCCTCTGTTATTGCTAACAAAGTGTACATAACAAAGTATTGAGATGAACTTTTGGTATTGACCAAATACTTATTTTCCACCATGATTTGCAAATAAATTCTTTAAAAATCAAACAATGTGATTTTCTGTTTTTTTTTTTTCCCACATTCTGTCTCTCATGGTTGAGGTTTACCCATGTTGACAATTACAGGCCTCTCTAATATTTTCAAGTGGGAGAACTTCCACAATTAGTGGTTGACTAAATACTTGTTTGCCCCACTCTATGTGTATTTGCTATTTGTAATTTTACCTGTAGCATTTATTAAGGATTTAGCGTAGGTTTTTTTTGGGCTGTGGAACGAACTAATTAAATTGTAATTTATTCTTATGGGGAAATCCCTCTCGACTTACGACCATTTCGACATGCAAACCAGGTGTTGGAACAAGTCAATTTGTATTTCGGGGTACCACTGCATGTTTTTGAAAAGATACCCCGCTTTGCTTAGTCGACAACCATGTAACGAATAGTGAGCAGTCTCCACAACACAACAGTGTCAGGCTTTCATCAAGAAATTGAAATCACAAGCGTAGAGAGACAGCCGCTGGAAAGATAAATATCATAATTATTCCAGTAGTCTTGAGGGATACTCATATCCTAACTAGAAGTGGTGCCTTCGGCTAAGCTTATTCTGAAGTAGATCAAAGACAGGCTGTGATTGAACATGTTTAAGTCAAATAATGAACATGAATAAAACATGTCATATAAGTTGGGAGTAGCCTGAAAAAGATAATTGAGTAAGACTGGGTCTGCTGCACAATTACTCCTAGGTCCACTATTTTACGAAGCATCGTAAAATAAGTGTCACATGGCGGCTTCATAAAATGTGCCTGCCTATGAACAACATCGTCATTTGTAATAAACCCTTTTAAATTATGTTCCATTATTGGTTTTCTTTTTTTTTTCTCCCTCTGTCATTTTCTCTCCTTCATTTACCCAATCAATATCTATACAGCTGGATGATGGTCAAGGTCCTGTGCTGATGACCACTGTGGCAATGCCTGTTTTCAGCACTAAGAATGAGACTGTAAGTATTAATGCAAATTTCCCCCTTTGATTCCCCCAATTAGCTTGTTGACAGCACTTTCTGGAAAATGGTCATAGTTTTTTTTTTTTTTTTTTTTTTTAAATAATTCATCTGGCAAGCCCACTCAGTATTAAATTCTTTGAATGTTAACCCTTTTAAGAATTTTAAGCACATCAATTTAAAAATGTCCAGCTGTTTTAAACAATTGGTCCTTGGTGCCTTTGTCTAGCATGCCCCTGACAGTGCCTGAATGAAAATGTCAACTCACTGAAAACCAGTGATTGCAATAGAAGTCAAATTTCCATGTTAACTCATGAACTGCCACCGAGGGCAATTCGTTTAAACTGGGAGTGATGGCAGTGAATGATCTCTGCTAGCCGATGAGTTGACAAGGAAAGATAGAAGTAAATTTAATAATAGTGTCATTTTTAAATATCTGTGCAAGGTTTTTAAAACAAACTGGCAAACAACCCAGTTTCAAAACTGCTACCTCAGGTTAAAATCCCTAATCATCCCAGTTTCTATGCATCTACAAACGCAGTACATATACACTCCAAATCGAGGTGAGGAAAAAATGCAGTTTGACATTGAACCGTAACCCATGTCTAATGTGACCAGCTCTCATTTTGTCACTGTCATCTTAAACGACATGACAAAACAATTTTACTTTATGTAATTTGACATCCTCATTTATAAGACCATATTTAGTTATCAAGTATTTACCATTGTATGGCTGAATTTCATTTTATTTTCTTTATTTAGGCTGTGCATCTTGGACCATTGGTTTTAAACAAAGAATCAAATTGAAAATGATCCACTTCCATGTTTAAATCTTGCAAAAGCAAGCAAATAATTGTTAGAATGTGAGTGCAATACTAGTTTGCTTCCTGACTCCTGCTGGAGTAGTTGCCAAAATTAAAATATAACGTAAATTCATACAAATGACATGCACTGACATTCTTAGCTCGAAAGGCACGAGGTTGAACTTCCGACCTACTAGTTTTAACACATGCATTATCACACACATACTTACATTAATACACACTAGTAGAAAAATTCTTTGTAGCAGACCTTAGAATTGCCATAAAATACACTGCATTGATTTAGGAACTAAAATCACTTCTGCATCCTCAAAAACATGCAAATACCATAAACCCCACTGACACTGTTTCTGCCTTAAAGGGAACCTCAGACTTAAATAAACACAAAGGTAACCTTTTAACCTTTAGGAAATATTTTCATAACATTTGGGATTAAATGTCGACTCACAACTAGTTGAATGACACCTCTTTTATATCTGGAGGGGTCTGTATAGCTTTCAGCGACACTAATTAACTTTGAGGAGGGTGGCAGGAACCACACACAAATAAACTACAAATGTGCTGACTGCTTTACAGCATACGTCACTTCCCCCTTTCCCCATTCATTTTAAGATGGAAGTCAATGCCAACGCTTTTGCGCAAATTTTGTAAGGATCAACAAAAGACAAAAAGTTTTGTCTGAGGAGGGAAAAAAAAGAAGGCTACCAGGATATAGACCCTACTCACCAACGTCACAGAATGACGTGTCGCTGTATCCGGCCGCCATATTGTCCATCTCTGTTTAGCCCTATTCTCAATGGTTTCAATTAGTCGTTCAGTTTATAGAGCAATTCATGGAAGCCCCGGTGCTTTCAGACGCTGTAAACTCATTGGATGCGTTGCATAAAAGGCGTTATGTGGAAGAGCTTCAGTCTATCCATTCGCCAGATCCATATTTGATGCCTAAATCGATATTTTTCGACCCGCTGTCTTCGCCCTCTTTGCCTGACATCTGCTACCCTGATATCTACAACTATCTTGTCCACACAAAATCAGCCTATTGTCACGAAAGTTTGAAAAACTGTAAGAGCAGCACTCTAAGCAACATTACCCCGTGTGACCCTTTACTTCCAATTTTCTAAAATGGCGACAATCAATTTTAAAAAAGTTGACTCCGATGGCCGACGCTTCAAGGATAGGTGGATATTGGACTATTTCTTCAATGAAACACGCAACAACTGTGTCTGCCTCATTTGCAAAGAGACGGTCGCTGTTTTCAAAGAGTTCGATGTGACGCGATAATATTACCGAACAAGACACGCTGACATGTACGACAACATTACAGGGAAGATACGCAGCGAGAAATTATAGCAACTTGAAGCTAGTTTAATTTCAAAGCAGCAGTATTTCGCAAGAGCCCGAGTGTCGAAAGAGAACGCCACAAAGACGAGATTGTTGAAATTATGAATTTAAAGAAATAATAAGGCAAATGTGACACACAGAAGGACTTGCTAAAATTTGTTTAAATATATTGTTCTATGTAAATCAGCCAAGGTAGCCCCCCGCATTTTTACCACACCAAATCTGGCCCCCTTTGCAAAAGGTTTGGACACACCTGTTTAACTTGGTACCAGCTAAATGTTATTCAAAATATAATGATGGTGGAAGAAATAAGCATCTTGAATTTGAAAATGTATGTTGTCGGCGATTAGCCTCACAATGATCTTAATTGTGGTTGTCAGCCCAAAACCCTCTAAATATATATTAAATGCATCTTACCAGATATAAAATGACTACTACATAATCTGTAGTGATCGTTTGGTGCCCAGTTTTCTCGTCGAATTGCAGCAGTCCATCTCGCTCTCCTCTCCGGGTCTCTCGGAATATGGTAGAACTTCAAGTCTCTCCGTCTATCTTCTCTGGTATTGCAACCAACTGCCACACACGCCTTCACCATTTTGATTATTAATGTTAACGAGCAGAAAACCACGCCATAATAGGAGGAATTTACGTAGCGGTAATGCTTTAAACCCCGCCGAGCAAACGGACAATATGGCGCGGAGGCGTGGTTGTGACGTCATGTGAGTAGGGTCTATAGCTAAATAGTAACATTGTTTTTTTTTCGTTTTTTTTTTTTTAAACCCGGCAGCACCGCCCAGTTACGTCACCGGCCAGAGTGCATTGCAATGTCAACAACAACGACGTACTAAAACTAATTTTACAAGTTTTATTAAAATGAAAACATTGAGAGGGGTTTTAATATCAAACTATTATAACTCATACTAACATTTATATTTTAAGAATTACCTTTTTTTCCTCTCCGTGGTACCCTTTAAGGTGCAAATAATCAATAATAACAAATAATAATTCCTACATGCATGAAAATGTAGATAACGGTACTGTAGTTTCAACATCCATTTTGTAACAATCTTTTTACCTATCTCTTGTATGTTAACTGTTAATTCATCTGTGTATTATTTTGTGCTTTTAGCGGAACCATGGCATTTTACTGGGGGTGGTAGGGACAGATGTCCCTGTCTCAGAGCTGCTCAAAACTATTCCTAAATACAAGGTACAACATTCTATTATTATACTTCTGCTAACTCCCCAATACAATTATAGACTTCATTTGGACATAGACACTGAAACTGGGAATCAAACTGTAGCAAGAATGAAAAATAGATACTGTTCCTGCCTTCGAGCGCTAGTGCTGTAATTAAGTCAATCATACACCAGCTCACTTATACTACTTGATATGTGTTTCTCTTCAGTTAGTTCTTAATTTCAAGTATTCGTTGTTGAAAAATTGTTAACCCTCTGAGGCTCAAATTAAATCTTAGTAACAGGAAAAATGTTACTTCTGAATTTTAAAAAAAAAGGCTCATTAAATGTGAATGTGGATTAATTAGGTGATTAGTATTTAGTTGTTGCAAATCTGCAACACCTGCCTTTAAAGGGTACTTACTTAGTACTTACACAAATGAACTTATCAACAGCTTTCGTTGACACTGTTATGTAGTGGTATTGGTGGATCTAAATTATGTTGATTTTAAATATTGTACTTTGGATATAGGGATTTTTAGACACTATTTTGATGGTGATGATTAAATACACTTCTAAGGTTGAAGCTTTGAAATACAAGGCAATCGCTTACTACATAACTTTACAGTAATTAACTTTTTTGAGGAAATGAAATGCTGTTGTCTGTCAAAGCATTGGTTTCTTTGTAAAGGCTTTCTAAGTTTTATATGTTTAATCATTAATGAATGTGTTGTGTTTGCATTTTAGTTGGGCATTCATGGTTATGCCTTTGCAATCACCAACAATGGCTATATTCTCACCCACCCAGATTTGCGTCCCCTTGTGAGTATGAATTACCTCTGAGCAGAGACTCTGACAAGTGAACTGATTTTGGAACACACCGTTTCAGCCACCTATGCATTGCATAAATTACTGTTGATATTTCAACCTGCATTTTTATTACAGGAACGTTTGTTTGTAAATTGCATTTCATTCGAGTTCCCCAATTTTGACAGACATTTGTCATAACAGCAGAAAAACTTTTTGTGATCACATGCATTTTATAGTTGTGTAAAGTGCATTCTAGTCATTCATTGGATTCTGAACAGGGGTAGGTAGAGTAGCCAAAAATTTGATTCAATTAAGAGTAGCATTACTTCAAAATAATACTACTCAAGTAAAAGTGGTCACCCCAAAAAATTAGTTCAAAAGTATTCAGTGAAAAAATATAAAAGGTAATGAGTAACTGCTTACAATGTCTGTTTTTTAAACAATAGTATATCTCAGCATAACCTTTATGAACTGTTATTATTCTAATGTCCTATAACCTATTACATGACTACTTATTAAATGTCTACATTAGGGCCAAAAAACTACCTAAAAAATCATCGACTCAAAAAATCTATAGAAAATGAAACACCACCCGTCCAAAGAGCATGAATGCCTTCTAGTGGACAAAACATATTTCCTACCATGAAATTAAAATCATCATATCTCCTGTTTTCTGTGGTCAATTGATACAAAATAAAGCTGGAAGAGAGTTTGAAACCCGCGCTTTGGAGTAACGTTGATGACAACATGTAACAGTTAAATTTTTTATGGCGCTTTACAGACAATAATGATGTTGATTGAACTGGTGAGCATGATCATATGACTTCAGACTACAAGTTTGTGTGTTGTCATGTGACTGTATTGTTGCATCTCATTAATATAATAGAATCATGTGATTATTGTTACGATGTCTTATTGTTGAAACTGGTGAATCCACTGTGGCTCTGGCAAAAATGAAGCCTAAATGTAATTTGTAGAATAAAGAGGAAAAATGTAACGACTCAAGTGTAGCCCCAAGTAGCGGGGTAAGAGTAATGTTTGTTCTTCGCAAAGCTATTCAAGTAAAAGTAAAAAGTATGGTGTGGTAAAACTACCCTAAGAAGTACATTTTCTTTCAAAAGTTACTCGAGTAAATGTAACCGAGTAAATGTAGCACTTTAGTACTACTGCGCACGTCACCTTGGATTTTGAAAGACATACAGTGCCTTGCAAAAGTATTCGGCCCCCTTGAATCTTGCAACCTTTCGCCACATTTCAGGCTTCAAACATAAAGATATGAAATTTAATTTTTTTGTCAAGAATCAACAACAAGTGGGACACAATCGTGAAGTGGAACAACATTTATTGGATAATTCAAACTTTTTTAACAAATAAAAAACTGAAAAGTGGGGCGTGCAATATTATTCGGCCCCTTTACTTTCAGTGCAGCAAACTCACTCCAGAAGTTCAGTGAGGATCTCTGAATGATCCAATGTTGTCCTAAATGACCGATGATGATAAATAGAATCCACCTGTGTGTAATCAAGTCTCCGTATAAATGCACCTGCTCTGTGATAGTCTCAGGGTTCTGTTTAAAGTGCAGAGAGCATTATGAAAACCAAGGAACACACCAGGCAGGTCCGAGATATTGTTGTGGAGAAGTTTAAAGCCGGATTTGGATACAAAAAGATTTCCCAAGCTTTAAACATCTCAAGGAGCACTGTGCAAGCCATCATATTGAAATGGAAGGAGCATCAGACCACTGCAAATCTACCAAGACCCGGCCGTCCTTCCAAACTTACTTCTCAAACAAGGAGAAAACTGATCAGAGATGCAGCCAAGAGGCCCATGATCACTCTGGATGAACTGCAGAGATCTACAGCTGAGGTGGGAGAGTCTGTCCATAGGACAACAATCAGTCGTGCACTGCACAAATCTGGCCTTTATGGAAGAGTGGCAAGAAGAAAGCCATTTCTCAAAGATATCCATAAAAAGTCTCGTTTAAAGTTTGCCACAAGCCACCTGGGAGACACACCAAACATGTGGAAGAAGGTGCTCTGGTCAGATGAAACCAAAATTGAAATTTTTGGCCACAATGCAAAACGATATGTTTGGCGTAAAAGCAACACAGCTCATCACCCTGAACACACCATCCCCACTGTCAAACATGGTGGTGGCAGCATCATGGTTTGGGCCTGCTGTTCTTCTACAGGGACAGGGAAGATGGTTAAAATTGACGGGAAAATGGATGCAGCCAAATACAGGAACATTCTGGAAGAAAACCTGTTGGTATCTGCACAAGACCTGAGACTGGGACGGAGATTTATCTTCCAACAGGACAATGATCCAAAACATAAAGCCAAATCTACAATGGAATGGTTCAAAAATAAACGTATCCAGGTGTTAGAATGGCCAAGTCAAAGTCCAGACCTGAATCCAATCGAGAATCTGTGGAAAGAGCTGAAGACTGCTGTTCACAAACACTCTCCATCCAACCTCACTGAGCTCGAGCTGTTTTGCAAGGAAGAATGGGCAAGAATGTCAGTCTCTCGATGTGCAAAACTGATAGAAACATACCCCAAGCGACTTGCAGCTGTAATTGGAGCAAAAGGTGGCACTACAAAGTATTAACGCAAGGGGGCCGAATAATATTGCACGCCCCACTTTTCAGTTTTTTATTTGTTAAAAAAGTTTAAATTATCCAATAAATTTTGTTCCACTTCACGACTGTGTCCCACTTGTTGTTGATTCTTGACAAAAATTTAAAATTTTATATCTTTATGTTTGAAGCCTGAAATGTGGCGAAAGGTTGCAAGGTTCAAAGGGGCCGAATACTTTTGCAAGGCACTGTAATGTCTAAATGTTTGCATTTATATCCATTACAACTCACACATGAAGGTTTATTTCACAAAAGAATTGTAGGAGAATGAGAGAATACAGGCAGTGAGAAAGATCGACAGATGGTTTAATAGTGGTCTAATTATAGATGTTAATGAGTAGTGCTAATGAGGGTTGAGAGGCTATCCTCACTGATGGCTAAACACGGACAAAACTTTTCAGTCCACACATTCCTTACTGCTCCAAACAAACAAGTTGATGCACAGATGAGTGACAAATAGGAAAAAAAGAATCTAACAACATGAGGTGTCATATCCAGCTCTTGGCTTACCAACATCAATTTATGCTACTCATAATGCTATGACAAACCTAAATCAACATATACATACAATGTCCCCACCCCTAAAATTGTACAAAAAAATGTTGCAATACACTTCAATCCAAATGTGACACAAATAAGAAGTCATGCTGTCTCAATTTTTCTCAGTACCAATACGTGGTTTTTCTCTTTCTGTGCACATTTCCCACCTGCCTAGTACGGTGATGGTAAAAAGCGAAGGAAGCCAAACTATAGCAGTGTGGATCTGTCTGAGGTAGAATGGGAGGACAAGGATGACATGGTGGGACGTTTATTATTATTATTATGATTGCTATTTCACCATGAATTTGAACGCTCAGCACTGTCTTTGTGCTTACAGCTTAGGAACGCCATGGTCAACAGGAAGACGGGAACATTCTCAATGGAGGTGAAAAAGAGTGTCGACAAAGGGGTGAGGATTTTTTTTTTTTTTTTTTTTTGGACGAGGGTGGATATATTACAAAGAAAAATAATTTTTGAAGATCCTCAATAGTATTTCAAAGGCATCCCTCAGCAGGGAAAGACCACTTTGCCAAGAGGTTATACAGTGATGTACAACATTGACTGGGGAATTTGTGTCTGATTTGGTTTGTTCTGCATGCACCAGTGTGTCTGCCTCAGTGTGTGAGCTCCTTATCTCCGACATGCACATGTTGCTGAATGCAACGGAGACAGCAGCCCAATGTGTCTTTTGGAGAGACACACACACGTGCAGGGGAGCGTGGGGTAGTGTGTGTCAATGTGTCAGTGTTCCTTCACGTTGCACTTTTAAAGCTTTGTAGGGAACATTATACTTTCAGCCGATTAATAAGCATTCAATATGCAAATACATTTCTCCAAATAGATACCCAACACTCATTCATAATCAAAATCTTAATTCAAGAATTCTCAATGCAAATCTCCTACCACAAGCAAGTGCTCTCTTAACCGCTAGATGGAGCCATGCTGCAGAAAATGTACTCAGCTATAAAACTGTACTGTACTTTCCCCCTGTTTGAGCTTTGACTAAACACCTGCTAAAGCACAACGTGTTGTTATTTTGTGTTACAGAGGCGTGTACTGGTGTTACACAATGATTACTACTACACTGATATCCAGGGTACTCCTTTCAGGTGAGACATTATAAGACATTTATCCCTTCATAATGAAACATGAAACATTCTTTTATTATTAGCCTTGGAGTAGCACTTTCAAGAGGCCACGGCAAGTTCTTCTTCACAGGAAATGTCACCGTGGAAGAAGGTATGTTATACATATTTTTTCCCATACTCAGGCCATTCTTGGTGTAGGTTTTTTTTCTCTTTTTTTAAATCTCAAAAATCTAATTTTTTTCTCAGGGTCGTGTACACATTTTATTGTACATTATTTGTATGTATCGCTGCCCTTTTATTTTCCCTAACGTAATAAAGTATATCTTGAAGTTGTTAATTAATTTAAGCATCATTTGCCTGCTATTTTCTCCCTGATTTGTTTGTTTCTTCCTGTGCCTCATACCTCTGTATTATGGAAACCTTGGTGTTACTGATTGAAAATGTGTTTTAATGTTGTTATGGTGGGGCAGAGTTAGGGTAGGCAAATAAAATACGTAGAGTTGGTAATAGTCAAGTCAGATATGCCCCACAACTTCAGTAACCGATGGGTAAATTCCTCTTCTCAGTTTGCCTTGAAACACGTTGAAGTAGTAATGGTAACACAAAACCCCACAATAAGACAGGATGTTTAAAATTGCTTTATTGACTCTTTGGATGTGTTCATTATGTGTTGCCTTGATAGATGCTTATGTCACCGACAGTGCCTAACTTTTATATGCAGCCGTATGCATGTAAATATTCATGTCACGGTGGTCTCTTTGCAACTCCAAACATATCCATCATCGGGAGTGCTCTGAGCATGACTTGGCTGTTCCTGATCCAATCAGACCTGCCAAACCAGACACAAAATAAGTTTTTCTGACATGCTGTATGCATTTAAGAGTGTAAGAGCTACTTAAGATCAACTTAATTCTGGTTGATTCCTTCCATTTCTTTTTTCTTTCTTTTTACTTTCTTTTTTCTTCTTCTTCTTCTTTTCTTTGGTTTTGTTCCAGGTCTTCACGACTTAGAGCATCCTGACGTGGCCCTTGCAGATGAATGGTATGAGTATGGAATTCCTGAAGCATTTTTTATTGTCTGTTTGTTCCAAACAACATTTTGAAAGGAATCAAACCAAACATTTTTGTGTTTTGTTGTTGTTGTTGTTGCAATGTGTTAGAACCATTAACAATTTGTGTAATTTAAAATATTTTTCAGACTTTTACGTTTGAATTACTACCACTTTTTACAGCTTCCATACTAAGACTGGGAAAAGTCAAAAGTGGTTAAAAATTGATGATTTCAACCTAAATCAATAAAAAGGTTATTAAAATACTACTTTGTTTATTTTATAAATACAATAAAACTTGTGTATCCTATTACAAATGTTGGTCTTCAATTTGGGGATCAGTTGGTTTTCTTTAAAATGTGATTTCAGAACTGTTTCATATGTAATAATCAGTTATTAATTAGAACTATGTCATGTATTTATCTGTCCTACTACAGGACATATTGCAATACAGATGATCACCCAGAGCACCGCTACTTGACCCAGATAGAGGCAATCAAACTCTACCTCAGTGGACATGAGCCCCAACTACAATGTTTGTAAAAGTTAACAACAATCCACCTTTGTCAAGTGGATCACATTTTGATATTGGGTTACATTTTGAACTTTTATTTTTCTTATTTTAGGTGATAAAGAATTGATTCAAGAGGTCCTTTTTGACGCAGTGGTTACTGCTCCACTGGAGGCCTATTGGACAAGCTTGGTTCTCAATAAGTCTGAGTATGGCACACGCACACACACAAACAAGAGTCAATGCATACTGTATCACAGTAATACTTGACACACACACAGGAATTCTGACAAAGGGGTTGAGATTGCCTATCTTGGCACAAGGACAGGCCTGTCCAGAATCAACCTGTTTGTGGTACCTGACAAGCTTACAAACCAGTAAGTATCCCACGTCTGTTTGTATCTAGGATTTTACTTCTTACTCTTTGTAAAATTATTTGGTTTCGTAACATAGCTAAAAAAAAAAAAAAAGGCCACTGTTAATGGAGTCACATTCTGTTTCAGTTTTGATAAAATAAATTGTTGCTGATTCTTTTATATTCAATTTTTATTTAAAGAAATGCATTGATCTTTGGACTTTTTTTGGTCTTTTCTGTGTGTCTCAAGAGACTTCCTGACTGCTGAGGACAAAGAAGGGGTGTTCAATGCAGACCACTTCCCACTGTGGTACAAAAGGGCAGCAGAACAAGTTCCTGGCACCTTTGTCTACTCACTGCCCTTTAATACAGGTTAGGAAATGAAAAAGATGCATTTTTGTCTAATTGGCTTTAAGAGGAAGATGTAAAAAAAAAAAATCTTAAATATAATGAACACTATTTTATATATTTGATTTTTTTTATATAGCTTTCCCTCTCTTGTGGATGGGTTTGATTGCCTTGTGTCGAAATTAGATACATTAGGAATAGCTTTCGCCTTATCTGCACTGAGTTGGCCAAAACATGCTCACATACATGCACACACATTTAAACTACAGGTTTGTTTTTTTTGTTTTTTTGTTTTTTTTAATTCCAAAGGATGGAGTTGTGTTCATTCGTCCTCAGCCTGAGGCTTTCCATTAGTCTCAGCTAATACTGTACAAGTGATCAAAAGGCCTCTTATTTACTGGCAGTGACTTCCCTCGGATTCACTCACTCATGGAAGGAAGCTGCATCCATGAAATAATACTTGTTGGCATTTATGTTTAGTGCCTCCTCTCATTTATCCTGTGGTCAGATGATAATTAAAATATAGAATTTTAAAATGTGATAATACTACTAATAATACTAAAAGTGATAATATAAATTTGAAATGACTCATGAAGTGTGTCTGTGTGGTTGTAGGATCAGAAAACAAGAGTGTTGTGTTAGCCAGCACAGCCATTCATCTCTTGGATGAGAGGAAATCACCCATAGCTGCGGGTAAGTCAAGGATGGCTGCTTTGAGCTCCCACACACACTCATACATTGACAGTGGCTGCAAAATCCTGCACGATGGATACAGGGATATTTAGCCTGCTGAGCTGCTCTGCATTTGTCTACCCCATCTTTCCCTTCTTCGCTCCATGCACTTGCTCCTGTATGAATGTACACGCAAAAGAATGTGAAGACAATAAATAGACATTTCCATCAAGAAGCGTTCAAGCCTGAAATATTAATAAAAGTCGGGTTAATAAAATGCATATATTGGGTTTTGCCAGTTCAGGGATCATTGAAGAGGCACAGTTCACATCTCATACATTAATTACACAAAAAGTGCTTTGTTAAAATTCAATTGCAAATATCTGGAACAGAATTTAATTGCAGACAGATGATGTCATGTATATGTGGTTTGTCAATGGAGATACTGTATCTGAAATTGTGCAATGCCAGGTTTAGTTAAGACTTCAATTAAAGTTGCACTAATGTTTCGATTTTGTTGTTTTACACACATTTTCATAACATTTTCTCCTTTTATCAGGTTTGTCCAGCAATTTGAGTTGCAAGTTACCATAATGTCATTTTTCAAGCTACAGTGGTACCTCAACATACGATCGCTTCGACACACGATCTTTTCGACATCCGATGTGAAATTTGACTCGCCATTTGTTTCTACATTCGACGACAAGCTCGAAATATGACGATTTATGACAGCGTCGCAGTTACTTTGATTTTTATTTGACTTCCTTGTGAGAGAAATCAACATGAGTTCCAAGAATGTTAGTGCAGGTGGCAAAAAAAGGAAAAAGGTGAAACTTACCATGGAAATGATACAAAAATTTGAGCATGGGCGTGTCCGTGAACTGACTTCACAATACCGCCGTAGAATGTCTAGAATCTCGACGGTCCTGCTCCGACCTCCGTTCGCCAGTCTTTATAAGTTAAGGTTACAATATTATTGTAGTAACATCGCCCAAAAAGTCCCCAGCTTTGTCAGGTTTTTAATCATTTATTCCAGAACTTGTGCAACAAAACATGCCTATTGTCCGCCACAGCTGGACAAAGTGAAAGTAATAAGTCCCCCCCACCCCTCTCCCTCTGACAAGTCAGCCATGCTGTGCGTTCAGGTACACCACTCAAAACACATCCACCACATTAGAACCCTGTTCATTACATTATTACAGGTATTACTATTATTGTATTATTACTATGATTTTTATTCATTAGGGCCCGAGCACTAAGCGTGCGAGCGAGCGAGCCCTATTGTTTTGCAAAGGATTATTTTTAGGGCCCGAGCACTAAGCGTGCGAAGGCCCTATTGTTTTGCAAAGGATATTTTTTTGTTTGTTTGTTTTTTCCAGGGCAAATGAAAACGGCCAATTTGGAGGCCTGAACATGCACGAAAAGTCACCAAAATTTGCACCTACGTGCGGAAAATTGTAAATTTCGATAATTTTGCAACGTTGCAAAAAAATGTAACAAAATGGCTCAGTGGCGCCCCCTTGAAATTTTAAAATTCGCCTATAACATTAGGGTCCGTCAGCGTAGAGCAATGAAATTTGGGGAGTCTATACCTTGTCCAAAACTGCTCCAAAAAAGCATTGGCACCCATATTCCAAACCCAACAGGAAATCGGTTATTTTGGATCGAATATGAAATTTTTATCGATTTACAGGGTGCACATTTGAGACCTTATCGCCAAGGGAGTTAGTTGGATCATCTTCAAAATTGGTGAGACTGTTCATGAGACATATGAGATCTTAAGTTTTGAAAATAGTGCGTTTTCATTCACGGGTCTGACCTGAGCGTGGTGCCAAAGTCGGCCATTTTTTCGGCAAAATGACAAATTCAGTAAATGACTAATAATTCCTTGACACAACGTTCAATCTTTTTCATATCTGGCATGTATGTGCGGTATCCCACCCTTAACACGAGTGCATTGAAACATTACTCATTAGGCCTAGCGCCCCCTAGTGAGAACAGGAAATGCATTTTTTTACGAGACAGGCTCCTCCTTCAAGGGAAAAAAATCTGGTGACCTCAAACCTGTTTTAGGGGAGCCTCAAGACATGTGTTCAGGTGCCTGATGAAAAATATTGAGTTTTCGTTGAAGCGGAGAGGTCCAAACTGGAAGTAAAAAATGACCGTCAACAATTTGTCTCGCCAAAAACTTTGAACAGTCATAACTCGGCAGATATACAACATATCTGCGCCAAACTTCCCGTGTTTGTTGAGAGTCATACCCTGAAGGTTCTTGTAGGGGTCATTTGCATCAACTCTACAGTGCCAACTAGTGGCGACAGAAAGAAGATTTAAAAAAGGCCTTTCCTATTGGGTTTTTTCAACATAGAGCGAGGAAATTTGGGGAGTAGATACCTTATACAAAACTGCTCCAAAAAGTCTCTTGCACCCATTTTCCAAATCCAACAGAAAATCGGGTATTTTGGATCGAATGGGAAATTTTTATCCATTTGTAGTACAGTTTACATTTGGAGGCCTGAACATGCACAAAAACTCACAAAATTTTGCACATACATGCGGCTTTGCGTGTATTTCGATAATCTTGCGACGTTACAAAAAAATGTAACAAAAGGGCTCAGTGGCGCCCCCTTGAATTTTTCTAAAAGGCGTTTCTTATTAGGTTTTTTTTTAACGTAGAGAAATGAAATTTGGGGAGTCGATACCGAGTGCAAAACTGCTCCAAAAAGTCTCTTGAACCCATATTCCAAACCCAACAGGAAATTGGGTATTTTGATCGAATGTGAAGTTTTATCAATTAACAGGGTGCACATTTGAGACCTTGTAACAGAGGGAGTTAGTTGGATCATCTTCAAAATTGGTGAGACTATTCAGGAGACATAAGAGATCTAAAATTTTTAAAATGGTGCGTTTTTATTGACATGTCTGACCTGGGCGTGGACCTAAGTCGGCCATTTTTTCGACAAAATGACAAATTCAGTAAAAGACTAATAGCTCCTTGACACAACGTTCAATCTTTCTCATATCTGGCATGTATGTGCGGAATCCCACCCTTAACACGAGTGCATTGAAAAATTACCCATTAGGCTAAGCGCCCCCTATAGACCCTACCCACGTGACGTCACAACTCCTTCCTCCTGACTGGTGCCGCCCAATTGTCCGTCAACACATCATGTTTACCTGTTACGGCTACGTACATTCCTCCTATTTACGACGTGTTTTTCTGCTCGTTAACATTAATAATCAAAATGGTGAAGGCGTGTGTGGCGGTCGGTTGCAATAACAGAGAAGATAGACGGAGAAGACGGAGAGACTTGAAGTTCTACCGGATTCCGAGAGACCCGGAGAGAAGAGAGCGAGATGGGCTGCTGCAATTCGACGAGAAAACTGGGCTCCAAACGATTACCACAGATTATGTAGTAGTCATTTTATATCTGGTAAGATGCATTTAATATATATTTAGAGGGTTTTGGGCTGACAACCACAATTAAGATCATTGTTAGGCTAATCGCCGACAACATACACGTATGTATGCAGTGAGAGTGCTATCGCTAAACCATATAAACATTAAAAGCCCTAACTCCATTGACAAACGACATGAAATACATTAGACTTGACAGTGGATGTTAGCAATAACAAAAGATTTTGAATTGAAAATTTCGTAACTCACCTTTCCAAGCACAAGATAGATTCCTGCCGAATTTTCGTGGACGAGGACCTGTTTCACCCAACCAGCAACGAAGTATTTATAAGCCTCCAAGCTCTTAAAGTTTTTCAAACTTTCGTGAGAATAGGCTGATTTTGTGTGGACAAGATAGTTGTACATATCAGGCTAGCTAGCAGATGTCAGGCAAATACGGCGGAGACAGCGGGTTGAAAAACATCGATTTCGGCATCAAATATGGATCTGGCGAATGGATAAACTGAAGCTTTTCCACATAACGCCTTTTATGCAACGCATCAAGTGAGTTTACGGCATCCGAAAGCACCGGGTCTTCCATGAAATGCATTATAAATTGCTCGATCAATTGAGACCATTGATAATACAGACACAAAATGGCGGACAAGGGGGCGGAACCATACAGCGAGCACTTGATTTTGTGATGTCGGTGGGTAGTGTCTATAGGGAACAGGAAATGCCTTTTTTTTACTAAACAGGCTCCTCCTCCAAGGAAAAAAAATATATTCACCTGAAACCTGCATCAGGGGAGCCATAAGACATGTGTTCAGGTGCCTGATGAAAAATACTGAGGTTTGGTTGAAGCAGAAGAGTCCAACAGGAGAAGTGAAAATGACTGAAGCCATTTCGTCTCACCACAAGTTTTGAACAGTCATAACTTCTACAACATATCTGTGCCAAACATCTCGTGCTTGTTGAGTCATACTCTGAAGGGTCCTGTAGGGGTCATTTGCATCAACCCTACAGGTTGGTCATTGTAGTTTCAAGACCTTTTGAAATACTTATTTTACGGCCCATGTCCACATGTCTCTGTCTGTTGACGTGACGACCCTTTATTCGCTCCTTTTTTGTAATACTCTCTCCAATAGGGGTTTTTATCTCTTGGGTGTGTGAATGTAAAGAGGCGACTTTCGAGCATGTTAGGTTCTAATGAGATGATTAGAGAGGACGATCTGCCACCACCCTGACCTGCACACTGTCCGAGTTGCTTGACGTCCGAGTGGCGCTAGATTGCGAGGGCCCGTTCAGTCCTGCTTGCAGGCCTAGTAATTTATGTTTTGCTCTGTGTAATTGCTAGAGCTTGGAATCTTTGGGCACCTAACGATTAGATTACGATTCAGAGGCTCCGATTCGATTATAAAACGATTATTGATGCACTCCCCTCCTTTTTTTATTTTTTAATGTTTTGTACATTAGTTCCAAAATTGTTCAAAAATCCTCTCAGGCTAAACCAAACTACTATTTCAGTATCAAGTTAACATATAACAGTACACAAATATACAAAAATAACAGTAAATAAAAAACTCCAGTCCCCATTCTGTATCAGCAGATTTAAACTACATTCAATTAAATTTAATGTTGTGAATTGACTGTTACAGTTGTTAAAATTGCTCCCGTTATTCCATAATTTCCCTTCTGTCTACTTTTGTCAAAGTTTTAAAACTATTTCATCATTTAAAGATAGATTCTGTTAGGTTTTGTGTTGGTTTCTCTTAGTGTGACTTGTCCCTGTGATTGCCCATTGCTCTCACCTCTGTGTGTTCTCCCAGTGTATCCTGCAATCTGCATCCACCTGTGTTACCCAGCTGTTCCTCGTCTCGTTACCCCTTGTCTGCGTGTGTATATAATGACCCAGTTTCTTGTCACTTCTTGTTGCGTCTATGTCTGTCTTTGCCAAAGTCAAGACCCGTCCAAGCCCTCGCGTACCTGTCCATCCGTTTAAGTAAGTTTTGTTGATCCATAGTCCTTTTGTTTGTACTTTGTGATTTTTGTTATTATTAAAAAATTTTGTTTGAGTCCACTGCCTCCTGCCTTGCATTTTTGTTTCTCTGCTTTTGGGTCCACACAACCTGCCTGCCCGCGCATTCCCTGACAGATTCAAGACAAGATTCTGCCGATTTAGGAGTATTTTAAAATAAAAAGTTAATTAGGTTTGCTACAACAGAGCCTTCTAGAGAGGTCTACTGCTTTAAGATGGCGGCTGTTTACTTACGCCGGAAAGTCTGTCATTTCGCATCTCTGTTTAATAATATAACACTGACGTCGTCTGTCATTTTGCTTCTAGTTCTACATATATATATATATATATATATATATATCTACTGTAGCCTTATGTTTGTAGCAACTAGCAACTGGGTGTTGTTTGTAGCGGCTGTCAGCCGCAGTCAGGTATGATTTTTTTTTTTCCATCTAGCGGCATGAGTTGAACATGATATTTACTCTCGGTCCGTTCCTCCATGCGTCCCAAAGACCGCGCTGACTGTGTTTTACTTCCGCTTTACCTGGTATAATTCAATAATCGGAATTTGGATATTTGTGAATCGTTCTCAAATCTTCCACGGCCGAATCGCGAATAATCTAAGAATCGGAAATGTTGCACGCCTCTAGTAATTGCTATTTGCAGTAGTACCAGCAACATTTATTAAGGATTTAGTGTAGGTTTTCAGGCTGTGGAACGAATTAATGGGATTATTATGTATTCATATGGGAAAATCCTGCTCGACAAACGACCATTTCGACTTACAAACAATTGAAACTTGAACGAATTAACTTCATATGTAGAGGTACCACTATATTTACTGTAGTTTGTCCTCTTGGCTGGCGTTTCTGCAAAAGTTGAATTCTCATTCATATGCAGCTGACTCTGATTGGCCAGTGATTCACAGGTATAGATTTAAATACTGCATTGTTTTTTATATATTGTATGTTTAGTGTGAGTCAGTTAATAACCAAGAGTGGCCAACTTGA
This sequence comes from Corythoichthys intestinalis, assembly GCF_030265065.1. NCBI lineage: Eukaryota > Metazoa > Chordata > Actinopteri > Syngnathiformes > Syngnathidae > Corythoichthys > Corythoichthys intestinalis. Next base: position 54,052,469 of record NC_080396.1, on the reverse strand, counting down.
GACAGATATTAGTGGGGAATCAAATAAAATAAAAAAAAAACCACGGATAACACACATCAACCAGGGCACCTTATGAATGAAAGAGTTCAAAATATTGGAAAATGACTTTAGTCCCTGTTTAAGGTATCTAAACAAGACATCACTAATTGAAGATTACCACCGGTAGTTGTAATTACATTGTAGAGTATATATATCTACAATCCGGTTGCACATATTCCTAATCCACATACCTGATATAACAGAGGCGAAAGTGGCTAGAATGCGTGAAAACCCTCCAAAACCACCAAATTGCAAAGAAAACTGCTTTTGGCACACTCATACCCAAGGGCGCTGGAAGTCACTCACAGCAGGAGATGCTGAGGATCTTTTATTTTCCCATTCAAAAACAGCCGTTTTTGCTCGCGCGTTTTCTCCATACAAGGCGTGCACAAAGGAAGTACACACGCATGCTGGATAGTTTATGTACTACTAGAAGGCTACGACAAAGACTATTTCATCTACAGCACTGTAAATGTTGGGAGTTTTTGTATTGGAAATAAAAGCGTCCGTGTATTATAATGCAAATCCACAACAAGATGGCGCAATGACACACGAAAACATTTTAAAAATAAAAGGGCCAATAAGCCTCGGTTTTCTACTGCATTTTCACAACACTAAAATGAATTGCACACAAATATCCAAAAACGCTCTGCAAGGCGGCAGCTCAACAGCAACAACAAAAAAATAATATGGCTACAATGCAAGCATGTCTAACCTATTTGAAGATAACAAAGGACAATTATCTACATTTTCAACCTCGAATTAAATTTCATAAAATGTCTCTGCTTTTGTAAAGAAAAAAAAATCACAAATTATTTTTTGTGTCATGTTAACGCCTTCTCTGTCAACAGCTTACTTTTCTGTTCCAATAGTGCTTTATTCAAAGGGATCCGGTAGCAAGCAAGGTGTCAGGTGGTGTTATTAAAAAATCAACATTTAGTTTTAACGTTAAATGTGCAATTGTTTCCAATATGTTTTATTTATTTCTAACAAATAAAAAAAAAGTGGCTGGGGAGAGGGAGGTCTGGGATTCCCTACTAAAGCTGCTTTTGGGTGGATGGATGATCATTTTTTTCCAAAACACCTTTTCTCCCCAACCACCCTCAGCAACCCACTTCCCGCACCACTGCTCATACCTATGACACACAATAAAACAAAACAGGTTTCACACATGCACAAGGCTACTTCATTAGACTTACTGTAACAAGGCATACACAAGAAACAGATTATAATTCAAAATTGTATTTTTCAATGATATGCAAGATGTCAGTAAAAAAAAAAAAAATAAATAAAAAAAATAAACATTACCCGAGAGTTTAAGACAGGGGTGGGCAAATCAGTCCTCAAGGGCCGCAGTGGGTCCTGGTCTTTGTTCAAACTGACCCAGCACAGATTGTATAACCAATGAGGTTTCAGCAGAAATGAGAAGCACCTGACTGCAATCGACTGATTGTACTTGCAAAACAGCAGATTGGTGAAAATGTGTCCTCTTAATGAGTTGCAACAAAAAACCCGCACCCATTGCGGCCCTTCATGGAATAGTTTGCCCACCCCTGGTTGAAGATGATGCTCACCATGCTAAATTCTAATGTTAACGAGAACGTGAATGCTATGCTAATGCTCCGTGCCACCTAGCACATCATCATCTCGTTTGCACAGCGTCGCCACCCCCTTCCTTCCTCCCTCTCCCGCTCTGCACTCTCCAGGGCAGGCACTGGCAGGCAGGCAGGGAGGCAGATGTGTGACAAAAATAGACAACTTGCACTTCATTCAACCAAATTGTAGTAACGCGCACCATCACATCCTCAGGATGGTGACAGCATTACAAAGATGTAAAATGTAATTAATTTGATTACTTACTACTGGAAAAAAAAAAAAAAAAAACGCTGTTAGAAAAGCCGTGATACTCTAACGCTGTCATTAACCACACTGATAATAACAACTGTAGAACATAACTTGAGAACATAGGTTGTACATCAAAACTGAAGATAATGTACAGTCCCTGACAAAAGTCTTGTCGCTTATCCATTTTGTAGAAACAATTGCTAATAAGCTGACTTTTAATTATTCATTTGGTTTCAGAAATGGCTCATATGAAATCTAAGACCCTCCCAAATGATCTTGAATGCACAAAAATATATTTGTTTCACTGAAAAAAGATTGATCATTTAATGAAGATATAAAGGTCATATTTTGGCAAGACAAAAGTTTTGTCGTCTACAGAAAGTAGTGTGAAAATTGAACAAAAAATGTACTTCAAATACAAAAATATGTTACATAGCATAAGCGAATTAAGCAGTGGTGCTGTGAGATGCAAATTTAATATTTGTATGACTTCCATGGGCTTCGGCAAGGATTCATACAATTTATTGATGAAGTCATCAGGAACATCAAAGAAAGCAGTCTTGCATGCCTCCCAGAGTTAATCAACATTCTTGGGTTTCGTCTTCCATGCTTCCTCTTTCATCCTACCCCAGGCATGCTCAATGATGTTCATGTCTGGTGACTGGGCTGGCCAGTCCCGGAGGATCTTGATCTTCTTTGCCTCGAGGAACTTTGAGGTAGAGATTGAAGTATGCGATGGAGCACCATCCTGCTGCAGAATTTGTCCCTTTTTATGGTTAGGAATGTAAGAGGCAGCTAAGATTTGTTGATATTTCAGACTTTATGTTGCCTTCCACCCTGCAGATCTCTCGCACAGCCCCATACTGGATGTAACCCCAGACCATGATTTTGCCACCACCAAACTTCACTGTTTTCTGAGTGAATCTCGGATCCATGCGGGCTCCAGTAGGTCTCCTGCAATATTTGTGGCAACTGTGGTGTAATTCAATGGAAGATTCATCTGAAAAATCCACCTTTTGCCACTTATCCAGTGGCCATCCTTTTGACAGGCTCTGGGCCTTGGCAAATGCCACACGGTTTTTTGAATTGTCTGCACCCTGAGAGATAGTCTGAAATATCAACAAATCTTAGTTGCCTCTTACATTCCTGACGATAAAAAGGGACAAATTCTGCAGCAGGATGGTGCTCCATCGCATACTTCAATTTCTACCTCAAAGTTACTCAAGGCAAAGAAGATCAAGATCCTCCTGGACTGGTCAGCCCAGTCACCAGACATGAACATCATTGAGCATGTCTGGGGTAGGATGAAAGAGGAAGCATGGAAGACGAAACCCAAGAATGTTGATTAACTCTGGGAGGCATGCAAGACTGCTTTGATTGATGTTCCTGATGACTTCATCAATAAATTGTATGAATCCTTGCCGAAGCCCATGGAAGTCATACAAACCAAAATTTGACCTTTATGTCTTAAATGATTAATGATTGATTGATTGATTGAAATGATTAATCTTTTTACCGTGGAACAAATATATTTTTGTACATTCAACATCATTTGGGAGTTTCTTAGCTTTCATATGAGCCATTTCTGAAACCAATTGAATAATTAAAAGTCAGGTTGTTTGCAATTGTTTCAACAAAATGGATAAGCGACAAGACTTTTGTCAGGGACTGTAAACATTGACTTATTTTTTTTAATAATATTTTTGTAACATACATGAACAAAATAAGCACAAATGACTAATACACTACTCACATTGAAATTGAGTGTATTTTAAAGATAACACAAACATTGGCCTTTTCTTCAATTATTGGGAAATAAATAAGTGGATAAACGTAAATAAACAAAAATAAATGCAAATGTGCACATTAAAATGGAAGATGTTCTGAACTTTTCATCAGAGCAAATAAAAGAAATTGAAATAAGCCTCTTCATCGCTCTCCTTCCTCTTAAAAATCTGATACATTTTCCGTTGTATTCTCCTTTTTAACGCATTATTTCCAGAATTTGTTCATTACCTCGCTGGTGTGTTCTTTTTTCCTTTTTTCTTTTTTTTGTTCTGGAAAACATGTGTTTTTGAACCAATCAGAGCTAACGATCCTTGCTGATCACATATCAGTCTGTCAGCCAATTCCATTTCAACCAAGTCCATGGTGGTTTGGTGCACACATGCTCACATTGACGCTATCATCAGACTCGGATACACTGCGACAGAGCTGCTCGGCAGAACTTCGAAATTTAAAAATAAATAAATAAGAAGAATAAATATCGGTGATAACGGATTACGCTACACAAGCACTTTAATAGACTTGTTGTTAACACTTGTGTGTGTAACTCTAACGTTAGTACAGTAGATTGTTTTCTTCTTACAAATGCGTGTGTGACAGCCTGGCAGGTTTTTTTTAACTTGGGGTTTCGACAGTTACCGTCATATTTTCGGGATCAAATCACTATTCTGGTCCTGAATCTTTTATGAGTGTGTTCACCCCGGCAGATATCTAAAATGACAATTGGGAATATGGGAAATGAAGTTGCAGATATCAGACATGTTCATGACAACGCACAACTAAATCACAAATATTTGCTACATCTATCCAGTCTAGCTTTCAAACGTTAAAAGTGCTTGCCATATTGCAGTGATTTTTTTGTTGTTTTTGACATTTTTCAATCACAAATATTGTGTGATTGTGTGTACACAAATGATCATCTTTGTTTAAGAATCACATGTAAGACACTGTACCTGTATCTTGGCACCTAACAACTACTGGGTTGAGAATAACCATTGGTAAGACAAAGAGAGAGAACAGAGAAGGGCAGGAAAAGAGAAACACTTTCACGGTGCCTGGCTGCGTTGACATGAGAGCAGTGCATTGTGGGTGCTATAGGCCTGGGGGAAACCATTGGAGCAGAAGGACAAAGATGGGAGAGTCTGTGTGGTGCCACAGCTCTCTCTCACTGACACAAGCAAGCATGCGTGTGCACACACACACACTACACAAATGCAAAATGTACACACTCACACAGATACATCCAACTCCTGGCAGAGCGGTAAACATGCAGCCCACCATATTATTTTCTCAGCATTCTTTTAAGGTTGCATCCTTGTGTCAGATCTGTGAAGCTGTGCGCCAAGTGATTATACTAGCTTTAACAAGGAAACCTATTATTACAAAGGCTGCTGATGTACAGTAATGATGAGCATGGCTGTCAGATTGGGGGATGTCTGTAAGAATGATTTTATGTAAGAGAGGCAGACGGGAGGGGATATGTAGGCTGTAATGCAAATTTAGCGTGGGCCGGTTAGGGCCAGTTCTCGCTGGCCTGCGTTCGACTGAGCTGGAGACTTGTGAATACGCTTGCAGACTAACTTGACAGGACAGGCCGATGACATCACATGCCACGGTACCCCATCGGCCTATCCTACCACTCCCTGCGCCCCCATCCTCTCCCCCAGCACCCCGCAGACATCTCTTGAGTCACAACGTTGGCAAACGCACGCTTGCACACGTGAATGCCAGCATGTCTGTTAGTGTGTCTACGCGTGTGTCACATCTTTTGCCACGTGCGGTGGGTTTGCTGGCATAACGCAAAGAGCCATAAATGTCAGGTCAGCCGTAAAGACCAAAAGCATCTGTGTGTATTTATTGTATTTGTCTCAGTAGAGCATCTTATGGAAAATATAACTAAAAAATTAATACATTTAACTATAATTTCAATTTATTAATTCCATTGTTAATTTTTTTACGAAGTGTTATATGTTAAAGGGATCGACGGATAGAAAGCCTTGTAGTTCTTAAAAGATAACTTTATTATGAGTTAAAATAATTTGATATTGAAACCCCTCTTGATGTTTTCGTTTTTATACAATTCGTAAAAATTAGTTTAACTAGTAGGTCGTCATTGTTGTTGAATTAGAAGGGCGGTGACATCACATTATTACACTGCCAGGCTTCCAGAGTATGACTCTTGCGACATAAACATGTCATCTGTTCAACTTTTTCAATTTGAACCCAAAGGGAACATTAATGAGCATGACAGCACTGTTGATATTTCACAAAACGAGCAGCAAAAGCAAAATGAACAAGAAAGACGGGATGAGACGTGACGAGAGTAGGGAACAAAACGGCAAAATGTCTACCAGAGGCGAATTTGACACCCAAAGTACTACAGTGCACTTTCAGCTTGTTTTGTTTAGATGCATACAGACAGAATATACTTAATATGCCTTAAGAAAATACGTAAACATAGTAATACCAAATAAGGGTGGTTTAAATATGCTACATTACTAATGTGGTCAACAGCTCAACAATCGGCTTTAAAACTACCACAAGAAAACACTATGCTTAAAAGTATGAGAGGGAAACACATACAAAAAGTATTTTTAGGCAATGCAAAGGTAATAAAAGACTCAATAAAAACACAAATAGTAAGTACTCGCCACTTTTTAGCCGATGAGCGCATGTGTTGGACATCTCGCCACGAAGAAGGAATTGCAGTAACCTGGTAGTATTCGTTGAGTGACAGTGACAATCTGTCAACACCCCAAGTGTCCATAAAACATGGCGTCCTCCTTGGGTCAAAACATGTACTAATTATTACAGTTTTTTAAATCAATGGCAATATTTTTTGTGTTTCTAATAACATATTTTAGTAAAAGAGAACATTTGTGGCTTATTAGAGCCTACAAGTGTTTAAGTTGTTAAGGTTCCCTTTAACAATATTTTAATACCATAAAAACACTCTCCTTCTTAAATTCTGATATATTTATTTATTTATTTATTTATTTGGGGAAGGGAGGATTTATGTAATCAATAAAACTATCAACATTTAAGAAAGAGCACCTTTAGAAATTAATTGACAGTGGACATCGGCTATTTGCGGCGATAGGGACCGGGAATAGAAAATAACTGTGAATAATTCAAAGCAATTGAAAATATTATTTGGGGGAAAAAAATATTACTACACACACGCATCCACACCCCCCAATGGATGGATCTGCGGTCCCAAACCGTGTACATGCTGGGGTCCACTGTATTACAAAATTACATTTCGTAGAATGATCCAAATTTTAATCAATCAAAAGAATGTGTAGATTCTAAGTTCTCAAATACAGTATATGGAAACAAGTAAATTGGAGTGCTTAAATTCATTTCCTTCTGTAGTAAAGTTTTATTGATTTCATTTTTTTCCATCCATGAGTTTAGGACAGAGGCTGATATCCTCTTCTGGCTTCTGCCAAGAGAGATATTGTTATTCTTTTAAATGTTCCTTTCCGACCTTTTTTGCATTGCTTTGCAAATGCAGCATTGATGCTTTGGTTCCTTTGTATTTGTACAATAGTTTTTCCATTTGAGAATGGCAGCCTCCTCACACGTCGAGTCAATATAATTAATGTTGTCAGTTCCAATGTTTCAATTTATTTGTATCATACAGTACATACTGCAAGAGATGCATACATGATTGGTATGACTCACAAAGAATAACGCAACTGACTGTTCAGTAAAAGTATGCATGTGTTTGTGATTTTGTGCAGCAGTACATCAATGGTCAATAATCTATGTGTACCCGTAAATTTGTTATTGCTCAAAGAAGTTCCCATTTTCCCTTCGAGGGATGTCAGAAAAAATGTCCATAATAAAACATATTTTCTCTGCAAAACTATATCACATTATCAGGCACAAACAATTTCATATTTGCATTCACACTAACACACAACAACTCAGTCGTTCATATTTTCTCGTCACAATGAAATCAAAACGTTACTGACACCAGCTGCCTACTATGAATTAAAAAATAAATCTGATATTAGACAACATAACTACAAACAACAGCTGAAAAACAACCACATTCTTAAATAATATTTCAAATACCAGAGCTAAGACCTACAATTAGTATTAGATATGAGAGTATAGTTGTATCTGTGATATGCGTTTCTCAGATAAAATGGAATACTTTGGCCTGCTCCCGTGCATTCGCATAGAGTTACAGTTCTTTGCAGTGCATAGTCAAATACCTGTGGAATTTAATTAGCTACCCAAGTTTCGGAAGATGTCAACTTACACAAGTTTCACACTCTTCATTTTTTTTTCTTCACAGCACATACACACAAACACGCCATCCAGAGATGATTAGGTTAAAGGGTTAAGACCCAAGTTTAAAGTTCAGGGTTTGTGTTGTCATCTCCTAGGCAATGGCATTCTCCAGTGGTTCCTTCTCCTCTAGCCTGGCACGATCGGCTGCACGAGCCGCAGCCAATTCCTCATTTTTCTTCAGCTCCCGCTGATATTTGGCCATGATGGCAGCATAGGCGCAACCGTATACTGCTGCAGCCAGCATCATCAGACATACAATCCCACACACTACACCAGTGATGATCACTGTGGCAATTGCATGGCGTAAGTTGACCGGTCGCTGCCTTTGCTTAGTCTCACACTCTGGTATATTAGCTCCTCCGCCACCGAATCCCTCTCCCATTGCCATCGGGACATGGAGCGCGTGGCTTGAAGGATGAGCGTGGTTGCCGTGGATGTGACCTCGCAGCAGCCTCTCTGATTCCAGATGATGTATGTTGGCAAACAAGTAATGGTAGCTCGTGGTCATGCAAGCGTGGAAGAGCTGGTAAGGGACCTTCTGCAGGTCTCTGTCCCTCATCTCTACTGGCTGGCTGCAATGCACCTCATCCACCACACCACCTTGAGAGTGGAGACATACATCATCAGTTATGTTATAATCCTTTTTGCACCACGCTATAAAGATGACCTCAGTCAGAGCCCAGCCTCAACCAGTTCATGGGCTTGAGAGGCACTATTAATTAATCTAGTCTATAATGCCTTTCTTCAATGGGCTATAGATCGTGTTAGGATTAATGGAAAGACTTCAACAGCCGCCTTTTGTGTTCCTCTCTGTTTTATTTGTCTTTCTGAAAGCACACCTTTTTTCCTGCTCTCCGGGTAATCACTGCTCCTCTCCGAACCACACATTCTTGTTTCAAGGCCTATTGTTCTTTTCTGTGACAATTGTAATTTACAGTTTTAAAAGGAGGAAAGGAGAGTGGCTTTCACTGTACAATGGTTATTTTGGTGTAGACAGTACATATACTGTACATACCAGAATGAATTGTATTTTTGCATGCTCATCTGGGTACCAGTGCCATATTATTTTATTATACAAAACTTATTTTCAAACCGGATCTGCTAATTTACTGACACAGAGGAGGGAATGCAATCCTATCACAGTAATATGCACACATTTCAAATGTACATGAATGGGTATGATTTAAACTAGTGTTGCACCGATACCATTTTTTGGGCCCGATACCGATACAGATACCTGGCTGTGCAGTATCGGCCGATACCGATACCATTCCGATACCGCTCTGTTTATATATATATATATATATATATATATATATATATATATATATATATATATATATATATATATATATATATATATATATATATATATATATACACACACATACGTTTTAGGGATGCAACGATACAGTTAAGTCACGGTTCGGTACGATTTTCGATACAATTCAATACATTTAATGCTCTGAAACAGAAAATACAACTGTTATTATTATTATTATTATCATTATTATTTTATGTGCTAACAAGCAAAAATAACAGTGCCATCATACAAACAAGCATTTTAGTGCATAATATTTATGTGCTTACTTATTACTGATCTGAAGAAATTCTGTATATAAGTGCTGAGAACAATCTTTACTGTTTGTAAAGTGGGCACACTGTTGATTGCTGCAGCTCTCTTAGCAGCTATATTTACCATATAAGCAAAACATCCTATTTGTGGTCCGAGTCCATCTGTAACATGTGCTGAATTAACAGTATTTGCAGCATTATCTATAGTCACTGGTATGGCTTGATTTGGCCTGCTTAACTTCCATTCAGTCATGGCGGTTTCTAATTCATCAATGTAGTATATGGACCCGCTCTGGGCTCACGCAGTTAATGGCATGGGGTCTAAAGTAGCACATCTAGGTTGCTATTTGATGATATCTAGTGTGTGCACGTGAGAGTTGGCATGGGATCTAACATAGGACATCTAGGTTGCTATTTGATGATATCTAGTGTGCGCGCTGCACCGCTTGAGTGTTTTCTGGCCACAGAAGTCACTTCTGCTCATTACTGCACAACACCAGCATATGAAAATCGACTTTCATAAACAGGACGAGTTTGAAGAATTTGCCACTCATTGTTCATCATGAAACCATGAGTTTGCTTAGTCTCTCACGGTCTTAACCTTTCTGATCCCATTGGCTCTTAAACAACAGGCATATTTAACGCATGTTAATCGTTAGTGAATGACATGTTAGAAAAGCAGTGTATCATCATAGTTTAGCGTTGTTGTGAGCATCCTCAATATTAAAGTCGAAAGTATTATTGTCATTTAGTAATTTCGAAACAAACACATGCAGATGTCATGCATCGGGATTTGGGACATTTGTTCACGTGGGGAGGACAGGTCATTTGCACTCAAGTGATACCAGCAGATGGTATCGGCGCCCTAAATGTTGGTACTCGTCGATACCGATACCACCAATTCGGGCCGGATCGGCACCCCCTGCCAATACTGGTATCGGTATCGGTGCAACTTTAATTTAAACCAGTGGTCCCCAACCACAGGGCCGCAGACCGGTACCGGTCCGTGGCACATTTGTTACCAGGCCGCAGAGAAAATAAATAATTTTTTAACAATTGCAATCTGGTCTCTGGCTCTTGGCACATAGATATCCCTGTCTACTCTATAGACTAATCCAAGTAAAGGTCACCATCTAGTGGTTGGTCGCAATTACTAGGGTGTTTTGCACACCAATAGCAGCCCAGCGAAAGTGTAAACAGTAACTTTAGCTGCTGTTGGACGTGTGCTGTGGGCGGTGACGTCTTTGGACAGTTTTCTAAGGGGAAAAGGCCACCTGCTGAGCCAAAAGAGGAGCCTACAACCAAGTCCATTCTGCACAATATGTGGCTAAAAGCTAGCAAATGAGGTAACAAAAGCGAATGCACTGAGAGCATCATACCTCATGCCGAACTGTATTGCTAAAGCTAAGAAACCTTTCATGATTGAAAAACTAATTATGCTTGCGACCACGGATATTTTAAGTTTTAGGAGAGGCTGCTGTGAAAAAAAGGTTTATTCAGTGTATGGTGAGTGACATTTTCCCTGCACTTGATGTTCGTTTTTGGCCTCGACGTGTGATTTATATGTACTGTCTTTTTCTGCTACACATTGCCGGCCCATGAAAAAAAGGCCCACATTACACCGGTCCGTGGTGTAAAAAGGTTGGCGACCACTGATCTAAACAACTAAGCTGTAATACCTCTTTCACTCCCCCCTTCCTTTTTATTTTATAATTTTTCTTTTGTAAGTACAGTATACCAACTCCTTGTCCTTGGCTGTCCAATTAACATTGGAGCAGTGTTGCACAATTGCAGCCCGCTAGCAACCTGGTAGCAACTTGGAGCAGTAGGGCTGCAACTGCTGCCATTAATGAAAACACTGAACTCCACAAGCAGGTGTTTCTGCAATGCCAGGGAAAGTCTGCCAGAAAGTTGCCCTTGAGCCCAACATCAACGATAGCTCAATTCAACAAATGCATCACGAAGAGGCTTACATACTAACTTCTTGATGTTGAGCATCATAATTTACCACTCAAAGCCTTTGAAAAACCTAAAGTCGATACAGGAAAAGAGTTTTCAGTCCATGCCACATTCGCTGAATCGCACTTTCGTTGATGACTTTGTCTGGATTCGCATAAAGGATCTAGCAGGCATTCTGCTTTGTGGTTTGTCAATGATCTGTTTCGAGATACTTGCTTTGGCTATTTGAACTGGACGAGTGTGACGGCCATAGATCTTACAAACAGACTGAACGGAAATTTGCGTACTAATATAAAGTCAGTTTGTGAGCCACAGGCAAAGCCATGAAACGTATCCCTATAAAAACTGCAAAATATAATCTGTCAAATTTTGATGGTCTTTAGTTTTTCCGAAGGATAATTGAAATGCAATAGGAAAGCAGTGTTAGTGTGCATATGTGGATTTAGTGACTTTTATGACACCCTGTACTCACACTTTCGTTGACATACTGACACACAAACTGTCTTTATTTGTGAGTGGTTGTTTTTAGTTCATCTACACATATTAAGACTCTATATCCGATTAAACAGGAATTTTACTGGAAGAAACCATCCAAACAATTTTGAGTGCATGCATGCACCTTTGAAGAGATAGGTCTCCAGCCACAGTTTGAGGCCTATAAGGTGACAGTCACACCTCCATGGGTTGCCTCTGAGTGTGAGACTATCCAGGCGGCCCATAGCCTCCAGCAGGGATCGGTCTAATCGTGTTAGCCTGTTGTGGGCGAGCCCTAGGTGGCTCAGGTTCCTCAGATGTTCTCCTATGGCTCCAGACAAACCCCACAGGCTTAGTGAAAGCACATAGAAAGAAAACAACGTGAAATCCAATCACCAAAACTATTAAAATTCCATCACGGTGTGATTGAGGCAATTACGTAGGCTTACCTGTTGTGTGAAAGGTCAAGGTGTGAAAGTGAGTGTATGGGTCCAAACAACCTCTTATCAAGCTCTCTCAAGCTGTTGTAGGCAAGACTGAGATGCTGCAAAGTTCTGAGCCCCAGTAGAGCAGTTGGGGAAACAGATGTAATGGAATTATTTGATAAATCGACAACGCGAACAAGGGGTATCTCTCGAAAAGCCATTGATCCGATGCCTCTGATGCGATTGTCTTGGAGATATAATTCTTGTGTTTCTGGATGTAATCGTCGGGGAATGTCATAAAGGCCACGACCCCGGCAGTCCACAGCTTTGGTGTTTGTGTTGCAGCTGCACTCTTTTGGACAGGCACGCGATAGAGAAAGCAAGGAAAGTAGGCAACACACCAGTATCACTGCAGAGACAGAAAGTAGTAATGATCAGTTTGGTTTGAAAATAAATAAATAAATTAATTAATTAAACTAAAAAAGAAAGCACAGAAATTTGATCGAAGTACTGTACTCGACACAAAAAGCCAAATAATCACATACTTTATGTTTAGTATAAGCACATAATAATTATATATTTCAAATTTAAAAGTCAAAATAATTGGACTATTCACGCTTTACTTAAAGTAAATAATTCAGACACATCTTTTCATTCAATAAACAATTTGAATGAGTCCAAACTACTACTATTACAAAATACTATTAAGCATAGTTCATACATAACATACCTAACATACATGTATGTTACGACATACAGTAGCCCATTTGACGCTCTAGCTGAAGCTAGTAAAGCTCATTTCACAGCTGTTATAATCTCCCCTTCATCTTTAAAATGATAAAAGTTTTAGATTTCATGTGCAACAGTGGAAAATCACTGCATTCCTACTTAGTACGAGGGTCTTCAACTCGCTAACTTCCTGTATGCGGCTACATCAGTATGACTGGGCTACCACTACCTGCTAGTGTGACAAGGCCAAAAGAACATCGGCACTACTTTGCTTGTGTGTGTGCGATAATCAAGAACTGACAGACCGCGTGCTTAGATCTATTATCTATATAGATAGCTAGCTAGCTAGCGCAGTCGTTTTGGTTAGTGAGGATATCAACCATTCTGTTCTTTATAGCATTTTCCATTGTAACACCAAACTTCAACTAAAGCAAAATGTGTCCAAGGCACCACATTTTGCTCGCACCTTCAAAACCATGATTATGTTGAATACAGGCCTACCATTACATTGTTTTTTTTTTTCTTTCCCCAAGTTTGTTTGAATGCATCATAGATCTGAATATGATACAACAGAATGTTCACTCCCACCTCTATAACCTGCTTAGAAATGGGCCCTCCGTGACGTCAAAGTCTTGTACTGTAACCCCTCACCCACTCTCTACCCACACACAAATCCATACATAGCTGATATTGGGTGTCTGATTCCTTTTGAGTTGACTTCACATGTCCATTCCTCCTGGAACATCACAGCAGTATTTATAGCATCGGCTGGACTAGCTTGAGGCTAAATGAAATGCAGTTCAAGCCCAACCCTGGGAATGTAGCTAACTAGTTCTAGTCTATTTACAGATTTCGAACGTGTCATTGCGCCATGTTTGCTCTTCAAGACCAGCAAACATATGCATTACAGTTAAGCAGGATTAAAAAAATATGTTTAATAAGTAATTCATTTATTACCCATAGTGTATTTTCCCCTTGTCAACCTAGTACTACTTAATGGCAGTTCATTTCAGAACACCAATGAGCTGAGCAAGAACTATTTCATGGTCACATGCTGTATACTATGGTCAACACACCCCATTCAGTAGAAGGTAGTCAATTTAAAATAACTCAGATTTCCAAATAAATCAAAGTTGATCAAGGTGCACCCTTAAACATATCAACTTTTCATGCAAACCTATGAAACCAATGAAGAATAAATATTCATATTTAGAATAATTTAGTATGGTTCATATACCAGTGTTTCCTTGAAAGAGAGCACTGACACATGTGCTCCCCTTCCTACAATGACACTTGTCCATATACATAGAGCACTTGCATGGCCAAACATAAACAGCGCATCAGCTCAGTGGAGCATTGTAGCTCAAGAACGAGGTCAGAATAGCTCTATGCTCTGATGTGTCCCTCCAGCCCCAAGTGCATGCAGAGAGGCTTGTAATGATGTGCGCACAAAGCCTAAAGCAAGTGGCGACCACTTAAAGTTAGAATCATACCTCTAGCTCATGTATCTTCTGATTTGAGGAGCCATAGAAATCAAAACTAATATTACAATCATTATTATCGTAAACCTGTGTTGATATTCCAATACAGCATGATAATATTCCAAGAGCCCAATGAAACCAAAATGTTGTTGAATTGCTTTCTTACCTCTCATCTCTGCCAGGCGTCCTTTGACTGCTTGAGTCCGCTATCCTTTACTTTTAAAAAAATTGAATATGTCAGAAAAGAAAAAGAAAAAAAAAAGAAAAAAAGATCCCCTTTTTGGGTTTGAGTGACCGATCTTGTTCAGGATCCATTAGCTGTCATAGAGGCTGAGATCAGTTGTCCTCAATTTTATTTTGGGAGGTGAATATATGGTCAATATATTTATCTAGGTATATTTTCAACAAGCCAAGATGTGGCTTGGAAACCTGTGTTGCTTTCAAAATCCTCAACACTGCCTACAAGCATGAAACCCCATCAGAGGGGCCGGATCAGAACACACAGCTTAGTGCCAGCCAGACAGTCAGTGTGGGAATCTCTCTCTCTCGCTCTCTCGCGCTCTCTCTCTCTCTCTCTCTCTCGCTCTCTCTCTCTCTCTCTCTCTCTCTCTCTCGCTGTTTGATTCTTTGTCTCTTTTATTTTCCATCAGGCTGTTTTGTTGTGCTTCTGCACATTTCTCTTATAATCATACGTTTGCTTGCTTGCTTGCTTACCCACTCTGTCCATAGTTATACCAGTACTACAATTAACTAAAGTGTCAAACCCCAGCGGACAGCTGTGCCTCTTAAATCTTAAGGTCCACGCGCAGTTTGACATTCACCACCGCTCCTATTTTTATGGGAAGAGCTTTTGAAAATGGAGTGTAGTACTGAAATAATTAAATGTGCAAAAATACACTAAAAGAGTGTCTATTGCAATGGTGTGCTCTAATGCTAAAATGCATGAGACATGGACAGAGGGGATGGCAAAAGACGCTTCTAGAAAAGAAAAAAAAAACGCACAAATGCACACATGAACTCACTCATACAAAGCAGGGTATTAAGCTGTTGTAATAAATCTACATGAAATTCTTTTTGCTAAGCTCTCTTGAGCTATTGGGTCAATTGCAGGAGAGGAAAAAATGCACAAAAGATGATGCATTAATGAAGGACCTTTAAAGTGGTTCTTATTGTATCAAAGCTCTCAACATGACCTTAGACATGTCCCTTGTACTATTTGCCTGCTCAGCCCACTAAGTGCATATTCCAATAATTTTCCTTCACATGGACAGATAAAACTGTCATTTATATAATTCAGTATATAAATACATAAAATATGATAAAATATCTGCCTTTTTACGGTAGTTTGTCGTGAATTTGACAATTAACATTTAGTTTCCTTGTTTTTTTTTTGTTTTTTGTTTTGTGATACAGTATAATTCTGACAGTCAGAGTTGCAAGTATTTTACTGTAACTTTAACTTTTTTTTTATACAATGTAGATTAGTCTACATCGCTTTGACAGCAACAATCATAAAAAAATTCCTAAAGGTATTTGGTGAAAAAAACTTAATCTGACAGTGACTTGCTTGTGGTTCCTGGGGAGGTTTCATAAGGTCATATATCTCAGTACAAAACTAACCGGATGACTGACAATAACCATAGGTATTTAGCATACATCATGTTATGCACTGATCTATTTTGTTTTAGCATAGTGTAGAATACACTCACACGCCCACACACATATATATATTAGGGCTGTCAAATTTATCACGCTAACGGGCGGTAATTAATTTTTTAAATTAATCACGTTAAAATATTTGACGCAATTAACGCATGCGCGAAATGACTCGTTCAAGCGTTTCCTCAAAGAGTTTACAATGACGCCGTTTTAGCACATCGAGAGCGAAAAGGCAGAGAAATGCGAGTGGACACAGGTGTTTATTGGACCGCACCTTTTATTGGCTTAAGCTTTGGCAGCCAGTCATGTTTGCCCAACTTCCCATCATGCATTTGGGCAGAGCAGGAGAAGTTCTTTTTCTTAACACGCCTAATTGAACACAACGCAGAACATAATGTATACCATTTGCAGCCACCACTTACAGTCATGGTTGACCAAGTTCCCATCATGCACTTGGGCGGAACAGTTAGGTCGCTAGTATCATTTAGTGAAAGCACAACAAAAATAATATTCCTATCTCTCAAAAAATAATGTTCACAAAAAGAAAAGCACTCAATGCAAAGAGAACTGGCATTCCCAATCAAAATAGCTATGCAAAATACACATAAAACTTACTCAGACTTTGCCTTGGCTAGATCTTGGCTAGATTTAAAACTCGCCATTGACACCCTGTAGTGTATTTGAATCTCTCCCTTACGTAGTTAAAGAATGGAGATGTCGGACGTTGTTCCTGGTATCTGTTGGAGCCATGCACCCAGCTTGGAGGTTACTGCCCCTAGTGTCCCGATCACTACAGGGACCACTGTTGCCTTCACTCCCCACATTTTCTCCAACTCTTCCTTCAACCCTTGATATTTCTCCAGCTTTTCGTGTTCTTTTTTCCTGATGTTGCTATCGCTCGAGATTGCTACATCTATCACTACATCAGTCTTCTGATGTTTATTATCCACCACCATTATGTCAGGCTGGTTGGCCATCACCAGTTTGTCTGTCTGTATCTGGAGGATCCCACAGGATCTTGGCTAGGTTGTTCTCGACCACCTTTGGAGGTGTCGCCCACCTTGACTCCGGGGTCTCCAGTCCGTACTCGGCACAGATTTTCCTGTACACTATGCCTGCTACCTGGTTATATCGTTCCATGTATGCCTGGCTTGCCAGCATCTTACACCCTGCTGTGATGCGCTGGACTGTTTCAGGGGCCTCTTTGCATAGCCTGCACCTAGGGTCCTGTCTGGTGTGATTGACCCTGGCTTCTATTGATCTTGTGTTTAGGGCCTGTTCTTGTGCTGCCATGATCAGTGCGTCCGCGCCGTCTTTCAGTCCAGCCTTTTCCAGCCACTGGTATGTTTTTCCCATGTCAGCTACCCCCATCAATTTGTCGGTGGTACATACCATGCAGGGGCTTGTCCTTTTGTGATATCTCCTCAGGGTCCTCCTCCTTACTAGGCATCTGTTGCCTGAGGCATTCACCGAACAGGTCATCACTGGGAGGTCATTTTCATTATGTACTCTTGGAGGGATGTAGTTTCCTATATATACAGTATATATATTAGTGGTGGGACTCGATTAAAATTTTTAATCGAGTTAATTACAGGGTCTGTAATTAATTAATCGAAATTAATCGCATTCTAATTGAAAACCATATATTGACAAAACAAATCATGTTCTCAATAAAAAGGCCTTTTTGAGCTTAACAACAAATTTATTGCTGTTAATATGTAATGTCATCAGCAAACAATTGGTCAAAGTGCTCATACAGCTATTCAGGTTTCAAGTGTTTCAGGCACCCGGTTATTCATGTTCTTTGAAAACATTTTTCTTTAGATATGTAAACAGTTAAAAACCATAACTAACTACTTTTCAGTAGTTACAAGATAAAGCTATGAGGCATAAAATATTGCCAAACATTTTCTTTCAAATAGTGAAATGTAAACACTGATAATTAAACTGAAAGAAAATAACAATTAAAGTGTAACACTTCAACATTAAGTTTTTTAACAATCCGTACCAATTGTTGTGACTTTTCGTTCAATCTCCCAGGACTCGGCAAACGAAAAAAACTGGTCTGCACAGTTTACTGTTTAGTGTCTGTCATTGGCTTTTTGCACAGACGCCAAATGCCATTCATTGTTGACGACTTGTATTGTATGTGCGGTCACTCCGAGATAGTTAGAATTGCTCAAGAAAGTCCAGTGGTCCCGTGTCAAACCAACATACTCGACAGACTGCAATAGGTCTTCTTTGGTCTGCTTTTCGTCATCGCATAGCAGCTTGCACAAGCACCGGCCGAGGCAGCCTGCTGGGTGCGACCGCCAAGCCGACCCCGCCGGGACCCTCGCCGCCGCAGCGCCCTGGTTAAAGGGCGGGCAGGAAGAGGGGGATGAGGAAGGGGCGCAGCTGCGTCGGCAGCTTGCACAAAACGATGCTCTTGTCCATTGTCCCATCAGGACGCGTTTTATAGGGAATAACTAGCCCCTAACTGTCCAAATAAAACCTCAACTCCCGTCACTGCTACTGTTAGCGTTTGTTTGTGTGCGTCAGATTTACCGGCGTACCAGAAACACGTGAGTAGGAAGGTTCCACATGCGGACAAATGGAACTGAAACAATTAATTGTGTTAAAATTTTTAACGCATCAAAAGCTTTATAATTAATTAATCGAAATTAGCGCGTTAAAGTCCCAGCCTTAATATATATATACAGTGTATCACAAAAGGGTGTACACCCCTCGCATTTCTGCAGATATTTAAGTATATCTTTTCATGGAACAACACTGACAAAATGACACTTTGACACAATTAAAAATAGTCTCTATGCAGCTTATATAATAGAGTTAATATATTTTCCCCTCAAAGTAACTCAAAATATAGCCATTAACATTTAAACCCTGGCAACAAAAGCGAGTACACCCCTTTGAAAAAATGTACATCCTTAAATGTCCAAATTGAAGACGGTGCACAAGAAAGCCCGCAAACAGTTTGCTGAAGACATGTCAACAAAGCACATGGATTACTGGAACCATGTCCTATGGTCTGATGAGACAGGCGGGCTTTTTTGTCTTCAGAAGTGGCTTCCTCCTGGGGTGACAGCCATGCACACCAATTTGATGTAGAGTGCGGCGTATGGTCTGAACAGCAACAGGCTGAACTCCCACCTCTTCAATCTCTGCAGCAATGCTGACAGCACTCGTGTAACGAGTCACATGACATTTTGAAGGGAAAATGACAAGCAGTACTCAATTTGGACATTTAGGGATGTACGTAATTTCTAAGGGGTATACTCACATTTGTTGCCTGGGGTTTGGATAGTAATGGCTATATTTTGAGGTTTTTTGAGGGGACAACAAATTAACTGTATTATATAAGCTGCACACAGCCTACTTTTCATCGTGTCAAAGTGTCATTTTGTCAGTGGTGTCCCATGAAAAGATATACCGGTAGTTAAATATCTGCATATATATATATATATCCATCCGTGTCTTGTTCCAGTAGCCCACTTGACATCAGGTTGTCTTGGTCCCCCAACACCTGACACGAACCTTGTTAACTCAGGCAACATTCGAGCCGGTATGACTCTATCATTGATTGTTCCGCTCATTGTGAGGTATAGGCATACAGCATGAATGGCCTTGCCTAAGGACCCATCTGCATATCATTATGCTCCTGACCGGGGTTTGAAACACCAACCTTCTGTACCAAAGTCAGCGTTATTACCACTGAGCTATCCAGCTGAGAACAGCTGAATGAAGATGCTGTGGGACTTCCAGATCCAGACAGACAAAATGGTGATGGCTAACCAGCCTGACAGTGTGGTGGTGGATAAACATCAGATGACAGCAGTAGTGATAGATGTAGCAATCCCGAGCGATAGCAACATCAGGAAAAAAAAACATGAAAAGCTGGAGAAATATCAAGGGTTGAAGGAAGAGTTGGAGAAAATGTGGAGAATGAAAGCAAGAGTGGTGCCAGTAGTGATCGGGACACTAGGGGCAGTAAAACCCAAGCTGGGGACCCGAGCTTGAAAGGAGAGACCATACCGGCCGGGTGGGCGAGACGACGATTTTTTATTTTATATATATATATATATATATATATATATATATATATACAGTGCCTTGCAAAAGTATTCTGCCCCGTTGAATCTTGCAACCTTTCGCCACATTTCAGGCTTCAAACATAAAGATATGAAATTAATTTTTTTTGTCAAGAATCAACAACAAGTGGGACACAGTCGTGAAGTGGAACAAAATTTATTGGATAATTTAAACTTTTTTAACAAATAAAAAACTGAAAAGTGGGGCGTGCAATATTATTCGGCCCCTTTACTTCCAGTGCAGCAAACTCACTCCAGAAGTTCAGTGAGGATCTCTGAATGATCCAATGTTGTCCTAAATGACCGATGATGATAAATAGAATCCACCTGTGTGTAATCAAGTCTCCATATAAATGCACCTGCTCTGTGATAGTCTCAGGGTTCTGTTTAAAGTGCAGAGAGGATTATGAAAACCAAGGTACACACCAGGCAGGTCCGAGATACTGTTGTGGAGAAGTTTAAAGCCGGATTTGGATACAAAAAGATTTCCCAAGCTTTAAACATCTCAAGGAGCACTGTGCAAGCCATCATATTGAAATGGAAGGAGCATCAGACCACTGCAAATCTACCAAGACCCGGCCGTCCTTCCAAACTTTCTTCTCAAACAAGGAGAAAACTGATCAGATATGCAGCCAAGAGGCCCATGATCACTCTGAATGAACTGCAGAGATCTACAGCTGAGGTGGGAGAGTCTGTCCATAGGACAGCAATCAGTCGTACACTGCACAAATCTGGCCTTTATGGAAGAGTGGCAAGAAGAAAGCCATTTCTCAAAGATATCCATAAAAAGTCTCGTTTAAAGTTTGCCACAAGCCACCTGGGAAACACACCAAACATGTGGAAAAAGGTGCTCTGCTCAGATGAAACCAAAAATGAACTTTTTGGCCACAATGCAAAACGATATGTTTGGCGTAAAAGCAACACAGCTCATCACCCTGAACACACCATCCCCACTGTCAAACATGGTGGTGGCAGCATCATGGTTTGGGCCTGCTTTTCTTCAGCAGGGACAGGGAAGATGGTTAAAATTGACGGGAAGATGGATGCAGCCAAATACAGGAACATTCTGGAAGAAAACCTGTTGGTATCTGCACAAGACCTAAGACTGGGACGGAGATTTATCTTCCAACAGGACAATGCTCCAAAACATAAAGCCAAATCTACAATGGAATGGTTCAAAAATAAACGTATCCAGGTGTTAGAATGGCCAAGTCAAAGTCCAGACCTGAATCCAATCGAGAATCTGTGGAAAGAGCTGAAGACTGCTGTTCACAAACACTCTCCATCCAACCTCACTGAGCTCGAGCTGTTTTGCAAGGAAGAATGGGCAAGAATGTCAGTCTCTCGATGTGCAAAACTGATAGAAACATACCCCAAGCGACTTGCAGCGGTAATTGGAGCAAAAGGTGGCGCTACAAAGTATTAACGCAAGGGGGCCGAATAATATTGCACGCCCCACTTTTCAGTTTTTTATTTGTTAAAAAAGTTTAAATTATCCAATAAATTTTGTTCCACTTCACGATTGTGTCCCACTTGTTGTTGATTCTTGACAAAAAATTACAATTTTATATCTTTATGTTTGAAGCCTGAAATGTGGCGAAAGGTTGCAAGGTTCAAGGGGGCCGAATACTTTTGCAAGGCACTGTATACATATATATATATATATATATATATATATATATATATATATATATATATATATATATATATATATATATATATATATATATATATATATATATATTAGGGCTGTCAAACGATTAAAATTTTTAATCGAGTTAATTACAGCTTAAAAATTAATTAATCGTAATTAATCGCAATTAATCGCAATTCAAACCATCTATAAAATATGCCATATTTTTCTGTAAATTATATGTATATTCTGTAAAATAAATTGTTGGAATGGAAAGATAAGACACAAGATGGATATATACATTCAACATACGGTACATAAGGACTGCAGTGGGCATTTCACTCTACTGTCATTTAAATGTGTCTATGCTGTCCTCACTCCGAAGCGTCTACTTTTTCCAAAGCTAGACAGCTAGTGAACGACGCCTTAATAATTAGACTTCTTCCTTTTTCATCTGATTTATTAATAAATTGGCCTCAAACCATTGTCCTCTTTAGACCGTCGTAAAACTACAAAATAAAAGTACACAAGCATTGCATTAGCAACAACGTTAGCTTAGCACGCTATACAGGTTAACTAAACATAAACAAAAAGCGTCTCATACAAAAAATATAACATTTCGCTTATTAACATAATATGTACATTCTTTACAACAACCATACTTACGGACAAATCTTGTCCAAGGATCATATAAGCACAACATTATCAGCCCGAGACGTCGTGCAGCCATAATGAAGAAAGAAAAGAAGAAAATAATAAACCATGTCGCAAAGCGACCACAAGAGTTCGCTGTTGGACAGCGCAAAAAGCCTTGCTGTAAAACTTACCAAAAGGCAGAATACTTTCTGAGCGGGACATGTGCGTTAATTGCGTCAAATATTTTCACGTGATTAATTTAAAAAAATTAATTACCGCGCGTTAACGCGATAATTTTGACAGCCCTAATATATATATATATATATATATATAAAATATATTATATATCAGGGGTCGCGTTAACCGAATATTTTCCGTCGTTGACCGATTTTTTTAAACGGTGACGGAAAAAACTGAAGTCCATCAGTCATTTTGACCGGTTGCAATTCACACCCCAGACCACAGAGTGGCGAGTGAGCATATTAATTAGCTATCGTCTCTCTTGATGCATGATGCCGTTGGCCTTACTCTGAAAAATGTCAAGGCAACTGAGTGTCCGAAGTTTCTTCAAAAAGCCCCAAAACGACGATGGTGTTGATAAAAGAGGTGAAAAACAGGGACTGTACAAGCGGGCACGCAATTCAAGTCCATGCGCACCAGGAGGAAAGTGTGAGACTACGTTCAGGCCACAGCAGGTGAACTATTAATTTCATTGTTCCATATGCTACACATGGTAGGCTACCGAACTACTGGGGTGATCCAAATGAGGGGCGGCTAGCTTGACTTCGTTTTAACGAGTGGAGGGTGGCTTGACCGCAGTGGCCACAGTCAGCTGTTTTTGTCACTGCGGAGAAAAAGTTACATATTCATCTGCTTGATGTGTGATGGCACGGTGTGGATTCTCTGTTAAGCTTGTTCGGACAGAATATTAATTTAAAATGAATGAAAACTAAATACTATTGAATATGTTGAAGCGGTATGCAATGTTAAGAGTCTTGTTAGCTGTAGGCACACTATCCTAGACCCCTCACTATCCACTCGCGGGGGCCTGCGCTTGTCAGTGACGTTCCTTATTCTCGCTAGATGATTATACAACTTTAACATTTGTTAATAATACGCTCTGTGTGTAGTATCATCCATCGCTTTTCCTTTTTAAATTGGCACTTATAAGCGAACGCAAGAAGTAACAACGGGAACATTTTTAAACAGGCAGTTCACGGGAGAGCATTTCGACTCTTCGGCCAATCATATAGCGAGAGCGAGTGGATAGTGAGGGGACCGCGCGCGGCTCTTAAAGGCTCAAACACACCAGCAACGTGAACGTCGCGTCAACGATCTCGCCACGATTACGCTTCGAAACGCGGCCGTTAAAGTCAATCAGCCAATGCACACCAGTCGCAGTGCGTCCGCGTGTTAGACGCGTCCCAGAAGCGCTAAACGCGACGCACGCTAAAAGAACAGCAGAATTTGTTTTTTGACGCGAGACGCAGCCCCCCTGCGTCAATACTACTAGGTAGGATCGGGCAGGCCGGAAGTCACTCGTGTAAAAATACGGTGGATCCGGTCGATTTTCAAAATAATATGCAATCGTAACTTCCTTTATAGATAAAATAAACTGAAATGAGCTAAAACACCTGCAATTAATACGAATAATACACAAATCCTGCTACACAATTAAATTAATTCCTGCGTGGTGCTTTAACTTGAGAAAAAAACATCAATAAAGCTTAGAAAAATGTTCATAAGAAAAAAAATGTTAAAATCTTTGTCATTGGGATTGCTTTTTGCTTTAGCACATGACTTTTTTATTCTTTCAAAAAGAAAGCTCGCCAATACACGGGGTCTGAAAGGCAAACTTCCTGCAGCTGAACAGCTCCAAAACAGAAGCTATTCACATAGGTACTCCTCACCAGCTCCGTTCTGCCCCCATTTCCTCAGTCTCCTTTTTCGGCCACAAATTTTCCCTCTCCCCTTCTGTGACTAATTTGGGAGTCAGATTTGACCCCGATCTTAGCTTTAACAATCACATCAATTACATTTGCAAAACCTCCTTCTTTCACCTCCGCAATATTGCCAAACTCCGGCCATCTCTCTCCCGTCCTGCTGCAGAGAGACTCGTCCATGCCTTTATCTCCTCCAGGTTGGACTATTGTAATGCACTCCTCATCGGGATCCCTGGCAAGAGCCTACAAAGGCTTCAGTATGTCCAAAACAGCGCTGCCAGGGTCCTGATGAGGGTGCGTAAACACGAGCACATCACCCCCATCCTTCACACCCTACACTGGCTCCCTGTTCACCTCCGTATTGAATTCAAAATCCTCCTTCACACCCATCACTGTCTACACGGTGTAGCCCCCACCTACCTCACCGAACTCCTCACATCACATAATTCAGCTAGAACCCGGTCAGGCCAACAGCACCGTCTACTCCCGCCCAGGACTCGACTCAAGACTATGGGCGACAGGGCCTTTGCAGCTGCTGCTCCCCGTCTGTGGAACGCCCTCCCAGACCACCTCAGAGCCCCGCAGACGGTGGATGCATTTAAAAAAGGACTAAAAACTCACCTTTTTAAAAAAGCTTATTCTAGCTAATTTTATTTGACTATCTTATTTTTATCTGATTGGTATCTGATTTTATCTGTGCTTCTGCCTGTTTTGCTTTTCCTCTTTTATTCTTAGTCTTTTTATTTATTTTATTTTTTTCTGGCGATGTGCACTTTGAGATTTGTTTTCAAATGTAAAGTGCGTTATAAATAAAATGTATTATTATTATTATTATTGTTTTATTACCTTTAAATACCCGCTATTCTCGCGCGATCTTACAATCCTCGCGTGAACAGATCAAGCCGCTCCACAGACGCGCTGCTCGTGAAACGCGTCCTATGGAAATTGACGCTGAGCGTCACAGGTGCGTAATCGCGGCGAGATCATTGACGCGACGTTCACGTTGCTGGTGTGTTTGAGCCTTAAGTGTCTCTGTCACGTGACTGTCGTAGCCGGGAACGCGCTCGGCCAAATGGACACACAAGTACGGAAGGTGAATTATGCCAAACAAAGGGTCACCACAATGTCATTATCATCATTTTAAAAATTTAAGTGACGGGTAAAAATAGATTATGACCTATATATATATATATATATATATATATATATATATATATATATATATATATATATGGCAGAAAACACTCAGTTGACTTGAAGTTCTGCTCTGAGACGCCAATTTGGCCAAATTTCAAAATTGTCCGATCTGCATGTGTGATTGCCTGGTATACCAGACTCACCGCTGTTCCAGCGATTGAGTCTGGCGACCCTCCGGCGGATCAAATTCTGAGGGCGGAGCAAGCCACAGCAAACAGAGAGCGGAGAGGACCAATCAGTGACGGGCAGACATGACGTTGTTAAAGCGACAAGTAATTAGCGTGAGCGGAGAATGGAGGCGTTAATTCAACATGGCTAGCGTGAGCCATGTTGACTGCTGTCAATGACTTGTGTCGATGTGTTTTTGGTCATTTAAAACTGGTTTTACTGCGGATTGGAACATATTCTTGGCTCTCCCGTTCGCCATCTGTGTTGTTGTAGAGACGACTTTCGGCGCGCAAGAGTGACGTTACTCGTTAAGAAAACGTCATGCTAATAAATGAATCTGATTGGACGGTTGATTTTGTACTTGTTCGAGAGGCCGTTAATGGGCTGGGTCCCAGACTATTTCTCACAGTGTTTGAAAAATACAGGGAGAATAGTCTGGTGGTGCCAGGCAACATGTGTGATACATCATTGGAAAGCTTAAAAAAATTTTTTGAACAAGAGGGCATTTAGAAAAAAAATGCTTTTTTAAACAGCAAAACCCTATCTGGAGCTGAGAGCACGCGACAGCAGAATTACAGACACCATGACTTAAACGAGATATTATCGTATATTTACCTTGTTTCAATCCAAAAACTCCATGTAGCATGTATCACCGAGTGTCAAGACACAGCTGTGAATGGCCACAGCCGGATTTTGGGGGGATTTTATGGGTGACACATGGTAATATAACATGGGTCGCGATGCAGAACTCGCAGACATCAAGGATTGGTCGAGATTTTGTTTTTCATATTTTTACCCCTTTAAGCATTGTTTTTCAGTTTTTCTTTGTTCGGATCGATTATTTATCATCTAACATATCGGAGAAAATGCGAAAGTAACAAAAACAAAAAACAAAAAAAAAGAATACAATTAAGCTATAGTTATGAGGTAGATATCCGTGACTTTTTTGCAGACACCATTTTTTTCATTTTGACATAATTTGTTTAAAAGTTTAAAATATGTGAGTGAATAATTTTTTAAAGGTTTTTTTTTTGTTTGTTTGTTTTTTTTTTTAACGGAATATGAGACATCAATTATTGATTATAAGCTAAAAACGACAGACATTTTGAATAATAAATATAATTAATTACCTTTGTGATGGCTATCAATCAAAACGAATTAACCATCAGCCCAGCAAGTGTGTAGAAAGACTTGGTTTAACGCACTTTACTTGACGTCTTGCTAGCGGTACACAGGTGCTCTCGTCCTTCGATGATGATTGTCGTCCTTTGGCTCAGTCACGTTATGTTAATAGTGAGTGTGTGTATGTGTACATTCAAAGGAAAATTTAATAACGGTGTGGTGTGTATCTTTTTATGGTAATCTCTTTGTATATCTACAGTAAAATGGTAAACTTCTTACATTGTGAAAACTGCCATGAAATTTAGGGCGTTTAAAAAACACTCGTTGCTTTAAACACTTTATGAATAATCTGAAAACTAGTTACATACTACTGTCAAAATGTCACCTTAACTCATTTAGTAATTATTTTGACCCTGTCAACTGGATTTGTATCACAGCTCCCAAATACACAATTTCCACTATAGCCTTGGCTTTAAACAGCATTTATTCATACACTCACTCAAATGTATTTAGGTTTGAAAATCCTTAGTAGAATTCCAATTAACTGTAGGCATTAAGCTGGTTGTCATCTCTTCCTGCCTAGGATTGTGCTGATGGGATGTTGGAAATGGGTGGATTTGGAGTGGATTTTATGACTCTTCGTCTTTGGATTCATAAATCCAGCTCAGAGCATATTACTAGACACCCCCACATGCTTAAATCATACCTAGGGAAATTTGATTCTCCCCTATATAGCAGAAACTTGAGCATGACAGATTTAGGCTCTTTGTCTTTTAGCACTGAGGTTCTATCTAGATGATGTGACTGTTTCTTTTTACCTGTAATGCACGTTGACATTATTGTATTAATTTTCCATGTGAACTAATGGTTTCCCAGCCTTCTTATTTTTGTTCCTTACGGGCACTATTTCTGTTATGTTTTTTTAGGGTAGAAAAAAAGAATAATTATAGTATCTGTTTTGGCATCATGATCTCGGCTCTCTTTCCGTTGCTCAGGCCAGTGTCTTAAATTAGCTTTTCCTCTTGGGTTTTCCAAGTGGGTGTAGAAATGGTGGGCTGCTGAAAAGATCTGGCAAAGCTTATGATGAGATAATCTGCACCTGTTCCTATGGGCGACAGCTAAGACAGGCCACAACAGCACACTGCTGCTCCTAACAATTGTACAAACATAAACAAAACAAGACCAAATTCACCCTTTGATCCAATACAGTGGAGTGTTTTATCATCCTAGCATTCCCCTGCGGTGTCTGTTTCTAGTAAAAATCAATTAAATACCCTAATTCTGTTTAAGAAATTTAATTAAAGCCGGCAAAAATATTCTACAGTCCTGTATAAGCACTCTGATTGACTGATGACATGCCCATGGTATAACCTGCTTTTCACCCAAATGTCAGGTGTTATGGTCGCAATTCAACACAACCCTGATGCGTATACAGGTAGAAACTTCCACTGTACAGATCAAGTAGGGATAAAAAAACCAAAAACATTTTTTGTCACCTGCTACAAAGGTAACACTTTATAATAACTATCCGTTTTACTAGTTAATAGATCATTAGTAAACTTTTGATAAATTATTTATTGTTGATTTGTGAAGTATTTGTTAACAGTTTGTTAAGCATTTACAGGGTGTTCCAATATGGTTGACCCCATTCTAAATGTCCATGCTAGTTGATGGATCTTAATAAAACTATATACACTTTATGTTGAAGGTAATAAGTTTTATTGGTCAAATATACAAAGAAAAGTACAAATATTTGATGGTTCTATGGCAGATTTTCATAAATGTGCAACATGAGCGCAGCCTGCAAAATGCCTTACCAAAATGGCTTTTCTTTTGAAGTGAACGGCATTTCTTAACCTGAAAAGATAGAAATGCCAAACGTTACACACAAAAACTTAAAACGTTTCTACACAAACTGTGTTTCAGGTTAAGAACACCCTGTAAATGCTTAACAAACTGTTAACAAATACTTCACAAATCCACAATAAATAATTTATCAACAGATTACTAATGATCTATTAACTAGTAAAACGGATAGTTATTATAAAGTGTTACCCTCATGTATTATGCTAATGTATATATCATTATTACAAGTATTATACTAATCTGTTCTTGTTTTTATCACATGATTCCTATTTCATGTGGAGTATTGCCATTTTTGAGCTATCGAACGCATCACTCAATTCACAAGAGTAGGATGATGCTTCAGTCTAAAATGTTTATAAAATACAGAAAATTGGGACTATACTTGTCATGTTTTCAAAGGTTTAAGTGGCGTTAAGTATATAAGTCCACATATGTTTTGGTAACAGTGGATACTTAATGCCATTTTAGGATAAAAAGCCATATTACAATAGGATTCCGGATATCAACACAACGCACAAGCAAACACATGATATGCTGATTTACGGTGAGTAGAAGAATTGTTTTTACATATACATGAATATGTAACATTAGACAAGAGGTTATGTCTTACAAAATGCTCAGTTAATGTTAAATTTTCTTTTCGCAAAAGACAGCACATTATCCTAAAAAAATAATCAACAATATGTATCATGAAATGTACCACCCTTATTTCAATTTATTAAAAAAAGAAATTGAGAAGGGAAAGTAAAATAAGAGTTCAAATAATCCAGTTGCACAAGTGTGCTCAGCATTTAATAACTGGGTAGTAGCTGTGTTCAGAATTAACCAATCACATTCGAAAATAACGTGTTTGTCAAAATGATGTCAGTAAACTACGTTTATCATCTTAAAAAATATCATAGCTGTTCTATTTGATTTGGTCAACATTTTATGTGCTTCAGTAAACGCACGAAGGGATTGCTCCAACGTCAACTGTAATTTTGGATCCCACAGCTGCTTGTAATGACACTTAAAATAATTATTTAATAAATCTCCTGGCCAGACAATAAACCCTGTACACAAATAATATTTGTCTGCCGTCGTGCTGTTGGATTATGATTTGACCGCATAAATCAAATGGTTTGCCTTAATTGTATAATAATGATGACAGCCATTGGCTGATTCCTATCACCTAAAAATCATCAACTGTCATGTCAATAACTGGTTGTCTAACTAGCTCTGCAGAGGCAAGGTACTGTATGAGTTCTTCACTGGTCATTTTCCCAGTATATCTTCTGTTATTGTCACTGTTGCATGTATACTGCCCTACTACTATACTGTGTGAGAAATGTGTGTGCAGATTGTAGGATGTTTAAATAAGAAGGTTTCACACATCAAAATAGGAGAGAAAAATACTGAGGTCTAAATAGGATCATGTCAATGTTATAGACCATGAGTCGAGGAAAGTATGGCTCTCGAGTTGTATCTGGATCTTCTGATTAGTGTTTCTGGCTATCCGCTGATCCCGACTGCAACTGACATCTTAAGTGTCAAAATGACTGAATGACATGACATGAGCTGCTCTTTCACTGATCGCATAAAATGTTTCAATTCAGCACCCATCGGTTTCAGATTGCGCTGAGACGGGTGTCAGAGCTCGTCTTTTCATGAGTCGTAGATGTTTAGAGAGAGCTTGTTAGCTTTCACTCAGTCAATGGCAGGGATGGCACTTCCCAACTCAATATTGAGTAAATTGAAGTATTAAAAAATGTATAGGGGAAATTAAACCACAAATTTTTGAATTGTACCCAATATCACACATGCAAGAATCCGTGTGATCAGTTTAACTTTCAGCAGGCATGACTTTTTGGGCTGTCAAATTAGCACCACTTCCAGGGGATCGAGGTACCCAAAATGGCTACCCTGAAAGGCTGTACCTGTCTCTGAAAAACCACAAAGTAGTGTCACACCCCCAATTAAAATTTGTTTTGTGTATATATTTACCGGTAATATCAATAAGTGTACATTAAACCCTAATGCATGTTACCATTATAACATTAATCAATAGTTTGAAACATAATTAGATATTAGCAGGATAAATATCATCCATAAAATAATGGATGAATATAAATAATGCGTACTGTACATTCATTCTCTCATTCTCTTTCATATGATGTGTGTGTTTATGTGGCATGGGTCTTCCAGCAGGATAATGACCCAAAACACACTTCAAAAAGCACTAGAAAATCATTTGAGAGAAAGCATTAGAGACTTCTAAAGTGGCCAGCAACGAGTCCAGACCTGAATCCCATAGAACACCTGTGGATCTGAAATTGGCAGTTTGGAGAAGGCACCCTTAAAATCTCAGAGACCTGGAGCAGTTGACCAAAGAAGAATGGTCTAAAATTCCAGCAGAGCATTGTAAGAATCTCATTGATGGATAGCGGAAGCGGTTGTTCGCAGTTATTTTGTCTAAAAGTTGTGCTACCAAGTATTAGGCTGAGGGTGCCAATAATTTTGTCCGGCCCATTTTTGGAGTTTTGTGTAAAATGGTATTTTATTTTTCATGCTCTTTTGTGTTTTTTCATTGCAAGCAAACTAAATAAAGATTTTACTACCAAAGCATTTGTAATTGCAATCATTTTCTGGGAGAAATTGAGCATTATCTGACAGAATTGCAGGTTGCCAATACGTTTGGCCAACACTGTTTAGAAACAGAATTAATCCTCACATTCAAAGTGACATTCAGCTGAAACTGAACCGACACTATGCTGGCTGCATAGGAGTCTACAAAATTGGTCGTTGCACCGTCAGAGACTGTTTTAGGCAATGCCGTTTAAATTTTAGTCACCCCAATTTAAGAACAATCATCAGCTTAAGAACAATCATCAGCATCAGTTTGCAATATCTGCTTTTCATGCACAGTAATTGCATTTGTGAGATTTTAGCCAAGTGCAGATGGTTAAGGATGAAGATGAAGTTGTTTTGGCAAATGTGAATATAAAGGTTTTATTATTGGCACCGGCTGATACTAGAACCATGGAGGTGAAGTCAGCTCCTATTGGATGTATACTTGTATCAGGAAAATTGGAGGAGGTGTCATACAAAGGGAAATTCTTGCATTATTAAGTCTCTCTGTTTGTAGACAAATGTGCTACATACGTTACATACAAGTAAATGACTTTAATTCAGGTTTCATTTTTCATTTTAAGTAATAATTTTTTTATTGTCTTATCTGTCCCATCGTTGTTTTTGTTTTATTTTTCCAGCCGTTGGCATTCAAATGAAACTGGACTTCTTTCAGAGGAAATTCTGGACAGCCAGTAGACAGGTACACCACCACAAATAGTAATGGTAATTCATATTACATGTTAAAGAATGAGGTATGGATATTCTGTAGCAACAAAAAAAGGTTGGAAATAAATCACAGCAAATACTTTATAGAAGTATTTTGCCATCCATTTTAAATCCATTCATTCAAGAGGCTCAATTAATAGTGATAAGGTTAGGCAACTTACTGTATCTCATTAAATGGTTTCGCTACATTTTAAACGCATTTTAAATATGAGTTTACAAAATAATAACAATAAGAATCTGGCAGAGGGTTTTCTATATATGCCTTCTATAAATTCCTTGCCTTACATTGCACATGCTTTTATTTCCTCTCTTTCAGTGTGCTGCTCTGGATGGAAAATGTTCCATAAGTTGTGACGATGAGGTCTGTCATCTTTAATTATACTGTCACTTGCCACTGTTTTATACATCAGCTCGACCATGATGATTTTTTTTTTCTTTGCTTCAACAGAACATTAACTGCTACCTCATCGACAACAACGGCTTCATTCTGGTGGCAGAGGATTATGCTCTGGTTAGACACACAAACATTATATGGGGCCAGTATAATCTCACATGTCACGGCATATTGTGGAAATATTTTGTTCATGATGTAAAGTTAACACACAGCACTATAGCTGTATTTGGCATATCTATACTGTAAATTGTTTTGGTGCCCTGGTTTTGATGTGCCAGACTAATGCAATATGCCTTCCATACAGCACATAGAATGTTTTCTAATGTATTAATTGATATTGACAGCAGCAGACATCCAATCAATTTCAATTGGGGTCCAAAATTGCATTGGATTGGATGTCTAACACAGTAAATGACAGCCAAAGAGTTAATAAATGTGTAAAATTGTTATTGTGTTTTAACTTATATTATTAGTGAAGACAAAAACTATTATAGAGTAAACAGGACAAATATGAATGTGCAGTGGTACCTTGCAACACGTACACTACGCTTACCAAGTTTAATAATATAAATTTGTATCATCTAGATTAAAGCTTTTTTAAATAAAGATGGTGAGACAGCATAGAAAAAGCAATCCTAGTCGCTTGGTGGGTAAGCAAGTTTAAATTTGATAAAGTTAATAAATAGGGTGATTAAAAAAGAATGTGCCAAAATCATCACACATTTATTCATTTTAAAATCATTGAAATAGACTGAATTAAATTAATTAATAATTTAATAAGAATTAGAATAGGAATTGAAAGTTTTTTTACTAAGTAATTAATTTTAACAAATTAAAAGTTATATCGATTTTGTTAGTGCCGCTGGTGGTGGTCACACTGAGCACTTGTAAAGCATGAAAAGTTATATACAATAATTGTATTGTAATACTAGTTGTATTACTAGTTATTATTATTATTATTATTATGTTTTTTTTTAATATACCACAATGGTTTTGGCTAATTCTTTTTTAATCACCCTGTATATATAATACAGTATTCACTTTGGCCAGTCATTTAAGAAACAACTGCTGAATAACATGGCTGTATTTTTTGTTTTTTTAACTTTTCAATATTGCCTCCAAGTGGCATAGAAATCTTAAGTAAGAATGCAATTAATGAACAAGTTTGAAAAATCAAGTATTATGATTGACAGATAATAAATATAAATAAGACTTCTGTTAGCTGAATAATTAAAAATTATGCTAGTCTGGATACAAGTACAGTACCAACTTTCCTAGCGTCTACCAATATGATCATTTTTCATTTTACTGTGACTGAATGTTCTCTTTTCTATCAGCTGAGGTTTGTACTGTTGATTTTTTGGGGTGAGTTTATTTATTTATTTTTTTTTAACCAAAGTTCTCACTCATGCTCATCTTATATTCTAATTTGTTAGGAGCATGTTTTTAGACCTGCTGCTGCTCACAGGCTTATTTTGGAAAAGGGAAAAAAAAACTTTTGTCGAGGGTGGGCAATTATCAAATTGACATGACTTTTCTTCCCTTTCAGACAGGGAACTTTTTTGGAGAAGCCGAGGGGGCTGTAATGACTAAGCTCCTGCAGATGGGCTCTTTCAAAAGGTACTTTAAGTCACATTTGCTGTGTGTGTGGGGGTGTATATTATAAAATCCACATGCATAATATCATGGCACACAGACGGGCCACAAAATGAGAGCATGTCTCCAATGGCGCTGACAGCTCTCAACCTGGCCAATCATGTTGAGCTATTAAGTGCCGAACTCCGACCCTTAGCATAGCGTTTTTCGTTTGGGAATTACCACAAATCGTTTGCTGAAATGAAGGAAAAACTTGAAATTATAGACACATTTATAGATTTTGAGCACATTTGCTGATCCAGAGCTTGTTGCTTGAGCTGCTTTTATTGTATGAGTCAACTGTCCAAAATTGTTGTCCTTAAAGTGCCTGTGAAACAAAAAAGCTTGTTTATTTCATATTACACACAACGATCGATAGATATATTCAAGTTTTTGCTCCCGCGCCATGAAAATGAGTGACTTCCGGCCAGAGCCTGGATTGAGGAAGAATGACAATGTGACGTCAGCGGACTAATCATTTTCACAGTACAGCAATATGCAGAAGGACTGCTGATTCAGCTGATTATGCAGATTAATTTGTTTATTTTTTGGGCCATGCCAGCCCAATGTGCTGCAGACTTTTGTTGCTACACCAGGGAGAGTGATATGAGGCTTTTTGGATTTCCAAAAGATCCTGTTCACGGCAAAGAATGGGCAAACAAGTCCGACAATCTAAAACCATATGACGGATGACAAAATAAGCTACGTGTTTTATGTTATGTCAAACAGTGGGATCATGGCAAACGTTTTAATAAGGAGGTGACTTGCATCTGTGGGTGACAATGCTACCTGTCCAATGAGAAGGCCACTCCACTGACAACCGAGCGTCTTGTCGCACACTATGGTCACCAGCCGATAAAGGCATGCCCACCTCTAGAGCACTATCCTCGGCTTTGGGTCTCCATTGTGTAGAGACTTCCACTCCCCTCAGTCTTCTTTGCATGCCAGCCTATAGAGCGCTATACTCGGCTTGGGCTCGGGCAGCCACGTGCTCCGACGTCAACCGGTTTGTCCACCGAGAATGCGCTATTTTTGGCATTCATTCCCCTCTGCGCCCCCGGTGACGCTGCCTGCCTGCCGGGGCCGCAGCGGAACGTTGAGCCGAAACTTGCTCGCCACCGGGGCCTGGCAGATCGGTGAAGACAATCACTCCCGCCGCTGTGTGTGACTTGAGTCGGGGTAGTTTTGGGTGATTTTTCGTTTTCGAAAGTTGAGAAAGAGACTTGGAAGAAGTGCAGTTCGGGTTAACATGTCGCCTAGCTCTCATGCCTTTTGTTTTCTTTATGCTGTTTTCTCCGACTCCAAAGCCGGGGCAGGGAAATGATAAAAGCCGGAGTAACTCCGGTGGCATAATATACCATTCGGGAGAGGGAAAAGTCAGCAGTTTTGACCAATATGCAGTAATTTAGCCACTGAATAAATGCATTTTATATTATTTCATATTCAATTTAGGACATGATTGTTATCTGTCATGACCATGCAATTTTTATTTAGCAATTGAGGAAAAATACTTAGATAAGATGAATATCCTGTAAAATATTGGAGTAGAGAAATTAAAACGATGATATTTTGCTAATCTCGCTCGCATTTTCGCAGTCTGAATCTTCCCCCTCAATGGGCTGAATTCTGAATCAGCTGAAACTTACTCTGCCTACGTCATTACCCAGATTGAGGCGCTAGAGCACTATAATGACAGGCGGAGCTGAACAGCAGATTAAAGGTCATTTCTCATCATCTGCGCTTTGCTAAATTGTTGTATATAGTTGAATCGTCTAAAAATACAATTTTAATGCACATAATAATGCTATTTAAGATTTTTTTATGGTGTCACAGGCACTTTAATGTGACGAATGTTCTGAACATCTGATACATACGGTGCAAAAACTATTACTCCCCGTTTACAACCACATTTCAGTACTTAACCATAATTTCACCTTGCTGATTCTTTTCATTGTTTAAATCTACAGTATAAAATACATAGCTGACAAATCAGGATCCTCTCAACTATTATATGGATAAATCTCACCTTCATAAAGTACATGCTGTCAAAGAAGGCTCTGATGGATTTAAAAGAATCTTTACTTTTTTTATGATGAGGACAGATGTGCAGAATCAACATGCTAATGTGAAGAGTTTTAATTTGGATTCATCCTTAGTATGAGGTCCATTAAAACTGCTGGCATATTTTACAGATGAACTAAGGTTCTGTTTTCAGCCACTTGGATTGCACATGATAATTTCCTAGGTAAAGGGCAAATTGATGATATACTGTATATGTATTATCACTAGAGGTGTGCAAAATTTCCGATTCTTAGATTATTCGCGATTCGGCCGTGGAAGATTCGAGAACGATTCACAAACATCCAAATTCCGATTATTGAAATATGCCAAGTAAAGTGGAAGTACAACACACTCAGCGCGCCGCGCGGTCTTCGGGACAGAATGGAGCGCGAGTAGCTAAACATTATGCTTCTCATTAACCGGCCCCTCGGGTAATGCCAACACTCAACTCACGGCTCTAGCTCAACTCATGCCACGAGATAAAAAAAACACAACAACATACCTGACTGCTGCCGAAAAGCTGCTACAAGTACAGCTAAGCTACATAATGTTACGGTAGATATCATTTATATAGGACTAGATGGATTATAGACTCGGTAGCGGTAGCAGCACATTTGCAAAAAGCTAGATGCGGGCGTTAGTAAACGGCCGCCATCTTAAAGCAGTAAACTTCCCTGCAATGCTGTTGTAGCGAACCTTCCAAGCAAACCTAATTAACTTTTTATCTAAAATACTCCTAAATCGGTAAAATATTGACTTGAATCTATCTTTAAAATAGTTTTAAAACTTTCACATGTCAAAAGTAGACAAAAGGGAAATTATGGAATAACGGGAGCAATTTTAACAACTTTAACGGTTGATTCACAACATTAAATTAATTGAATGTAGTTTAAAGCTGCTGATACAGAATGGGGACTGGAGTTTTTTTATTTAATGTTTTTTTGTATATTTGTTTACTGCTATATGTTAACTTGATATTGAAATAGTAGTTTGGTTTAGCCTGAGAGTATTTTTGAACAATTTTGGAACTAATGTACAAAACTTAATAAAAAAATAAATAAATAAAAAAAGGAGGGGGGTGCATCAATAATCACTTTATAATCGAATCGGAGCCTCTGAATCGTAATCGTAATCGAATCGTT
This sequence comes from Corythoichthys intestinalis, assembly GCF_030265065.1. Classification (NCBI taxonomy): domain Eukaryota; kingdom Metazoa; phylum Chordata; class Actinopteri; order Syngnathiformes; family Syngnathidae; genus Corythoichthys; species Corythoichthys intestinalis. The sequence goes on along the minus strand of NC_080396.1, from coordinate 54,014,969 downwards.
AGGTGCCCAAAGATTCCCAGCTCTAATTATCACTCTCCATTCCCATCAAAGAAGTGTGCATGGCTGTCACCCCAGGAGGAAGCCTCTTCTGAAGACAGTACACAAGAAAGCCCGCAAACAGTTTGCTGAAGACATGTCAACAAAGCACATGGATTACTGGAACCATGTTCTATGGTCTGATGAGACGGGCAGGCTAATAAATACTTAAAATACTTAAAAATATCTGCAGAAATGCGAGGGGGTGTACTCAGTTTTGTGATACACAGTTTATTATATATACATATAATACATATACAGTATATATATATATATATATATATATATATATATATATATATATATATATATATATATATATATATATATATATATATATATATATATATATATATATATATTTAACTCTTTCATCACCCCCTCATCTCCCCTGGTAGGGTGGGTGGCTGTTCATCTCAAGCTCAGGTCCTCTACCAAGGGCCCGTGAGCTTGAGGGTCCTATACAGTATCTTTGCTGTTCCTCTTCTGGACGGAGATGTTTGATGTTTTTCCAGGTATTTTCTGAAGCGACTTCTCCAGTGTGGGGGACACGGCCCCCAGTGCTCCAATGACCACGGGCACTACTGTTGCTTTCACCTTCCAGGCTCTCTACAGCTTTTCCTTGAGCCTTTGATATTTCTCTCCTTTCCGGTGTTCCTTTTCCTGATAATACCATTGTTGGCCTTTTCCGTGTTCCTTTTCCTGATAATACCATTGTTGGGCATGGCTACTCCTCCAACACACCTGAATCAAACTGTCAGGATTGTTATCAGGCAACTGCAGAGCTTGCTGATGAGCTGATCATTTGATTCAGGCGTGTTAAAGGAGGGAGACATGGAAAACAAGATGGATTGCGGCTCTCGAGGACCAGGGTTGGCCACCCCTGCTCTAGATACTGGATTTGGGGTGGAACCCCCTGCGCATGGTGAGCAGTTTCCGCGTTTTCACATCTCTGGTTTGAACTTCCTCATTTGACCAGCTTATTATCCTAGCTGGGTATCTGATCACTGGTAAGGCATAGCTGTTAATTGCTCGGATCTTGTCCTTGCCATTGAGCTGACTTCTTAGGACCTGCCTTACTCGTTGCAGATACTTGACCATTGCAGCTTTCCTTGTTCCCTCCTTGTGGTTACCATTTGCCTGTGGTATTCTAAGGTATTTGTAGCTCTCCTCAACATCTTCTATCCTGTCTTCTGGGAGTCAACCCCCTCAGTCCAGACTACCTTCCTTCTCTTAGTCATCATTCGACCACATTTCTCCATTCCGAATGACATTCTGATGTCCCTGCTATAGATCCTGGTGGTGTGGATCAGTGAACCAATGTCTCGCTTGCCCTTACCGTACAGCTTGATGCCATCCGTATAGAGGAGGTGATTGACTGTGGCCCCATTCTTAAGTCTGTATCCATAGCCAGTCTTGTTGATTATTGGTTGTCGGGGTTCAGGCCAATGCAGAACGGCAGTGGTGATTGGGCATCTCCTTGGTATATCCCACATTTGATAGAGACTTACACAATAGGCTCGAAGTCGACCTCAAGGTTAGTCTGCCACGGCCTCATTGAGTTTGCAACTAAGGCTCTTTGTGTGGTGTTAAGCTTGTACAACTTCAGATATTCCAGGATCCATGTGTGCAACATTGAGTCGAAGGGTTTCTGGTAGTCAATCCAAGCAATGGACGGGTTGTCTGATTAGTTTTGCAGTCTCGGGCGACAGTTATGTCTGTATTGGTGTTTGGCCCCTCTTGTGTTTCTGCCAATGCCTTTCTGTTTCTCTGTCATGTACTGATCCATGTGCCCATTTATCTTAGCTGCTATGATGCCCGACAGGAGCTTCCATGTTGTGGAGAGACAGGTTATCAGCCAATAGTGGGATGGGACTGTTCGTTTCTGGGGTCTTTTTGGATCAGGACTGTTTGTCCCTTGGTCAGCCATTCAGGGTGGATCCCATTATTCAGCAGTTTGTTGATTTGTGCTGCTAGGCATTCATGGCTTCTTTAACCAGTAGGTTTAAATCGTGTCATGGCCAGGTGCTGTCCAGCTCTTCATACCATAGATTGTTTGTTGGATGTCTGCCACTGTGATGGTCACTAGGCCTTGGTCAGGGAGGGTGCTGTGGTCTGCTCTTAGGTCTTTTAACCACTGTGCATCACTGTTATGTGATGCTTCCCTCTCCCATATGCCTTCCAGTATTGTTCTGTCTCCAGCCTTGGTGGGTGAGATCTTGCTGTATGTATAGGACTTTTTTAAGGCAATATAACATGTATGACGTGTTACCCACATGTATCATATCTGAGCATTAGTTCATGCTTGCTGGTCACAACATAATGGGACCTGGCTTACAGCTAATTGGTTCCTGGTGTAGAATTGCAGCTGTCGGTACTGTGACTGAGGTTTTAGTATGACCTGTGGCTGCAGATGGACCTGGTTCTCTCAGACACACTAGAAAATTTTGTCACAGACACCCTTCATTTAAAAAAAGTCTGTTAACCACAGACGTGTTTTTACGTATCACATAGGCATCATATTATATGCAGTATTTATAAGCAGTACAAGCAGCCAGCCTCAAAAGATTTTATGCTTCTTACATCAGTGCCAACAGTTACTATGTTTTCCCATATCATTTGCATACCATGTTGAAAACTAATATGAGTCCAAATGTCACAAATCTTTGCAAATCTTAGCTGTTAAGATGTGATGTGATGCAGTCATAACCATTCACTGCATCATCGTTATCGAGCATTCTTCAAGTGTTATAAATAACACTTGAAGAATGCTCGATAACACATAAAATGGATATATAATCCACACATCTCTTTAAATGCTAGTTTTTTTTTTTTGCTAACTAACTTTAAAAAGGTTTCCACAGTAAATATTTCTGATAAAATTTATAACTTAAATACCAACATCAAATTAGATCATGTGCTTGAACGAGTGTACACACTTTTATGACTGGGTGTGTTAATTAAACACTCATGTTCAAACTCGTATTAAATAGTTGTTACAACACAACTGTCACCCTTAGAAAGGCCTCTGAATATCCCTAATAAAAAAAAAAAATCTTTTTTACTTTTCCTTATTTAAAAATTTCAGTTCAAGTTTTACAGGTTGTACTGCAGGTCACACTAATGGTGACAGCCTTTTTTTCTTGTAAATATCTCACAATACAAAGTGGACACCTTTGAGTTATAGTCAACTGCGGCTTGATAAACAAATACACATTTCTTGTGAAATGTGGTGTCTATGTCTGGGTGTGCCATATAGTCAAGAATTACAGTAAATGTTTTGAATTATATGAATAGTAATTGAAGTTTAAGACACGTTTAATAACCTTACGGCATATCTAATAGTCTGGGGATTTACAAAACCCTTAATTCCACCGATTCCCATCCAATACCCCCAAATCGTTGACACACACCATGTGACATTACTTGAGAAAGCTCTGTTTTCTGCTTATTTTCCGTACCCCGCACTTTCTCGCCAAATTTAGCCTGTATTATATCCAAAGCTATGGCAGTGGTGAGATGTTCTGCCATTTTGACAACAACCAAGACCAGCTGAAATACCAAAAATGTGTGATAACTTGGATAAACTACCTTATTATGGAATGTATTTTCCTAAATCATTAATTTCGTTTGTCTATGCAGGGTGACTCTTTACGACTACCAGGCTCTGTGCTGGGTCTATTCAGAAAGTAGTGACAGTGGAAACACATTGTTGGATGTAAGTAATTTACTGTCTTAATTTACTTTTTCACCTTATAAATTATACCAAGTTCTGAAAAATGTGTCATTTGCGGTAAGGGAACATACTGTTTTTGTTCTTTTTCTCTCATGCAGCCTTGCTTTGCCTTTCTCTCAGCTGTGAAGTGGCTCCTTACAGAGCTTGTCATGTAAGACTTCTGATGTGGGAGCGTGGCTTCAAGCCGGAATAGACATACGTTTAAAGTCGCGTTTTGTTGAAGGATTCAATCACATTTATGTGTTTTATGCAGCAGCTGTAGATTTGTTTGTGAGTTTCCACTCACGCATGATGACGTGGATGTCAAACAGTGTGTCCTGCTGTTTCTTTATAGCCAATGCATGCTTATGATGCCACACTGTGGCAGCAGCATGTTCCTTAGTGGTGTGGTGTCACCAAAATGCACGAAAGCAATAGTGTGAATAATATGCTGTTTTTCAGTGATTTGTTATGATTATAATATTATATTTATTTTTTAATTAATTTTTATTTTTGTCTTCATCTTACATCAGTTACACTTTGTTTAAAAAAAAAAAAAAAAAAAAAAAAAAAACTCCCTGACTTGCATTTTAATTTTTCTTTTATTTTCTACATTTTAAATAATACTCGTCACTTGCAAAAAAAAAAAAAAAAAAAAAAAATGTAATATACAGTATAACAACATGGATTTGGACTGGAGATTGCGGTTAATACTGATGAGTTGTATTCAATTTGTAATCTTACAGTGTTCTGTTGGTTTAATAGATTTATGGTCGAGTTCAACCTGTACAGCTGGTGGCAGTCTGACCTGACTGCAAAAGGTAAGAGGCATGCACACACAAACTTACTCTCACCTCTCACATTAACACACGCACACTTTATTTTTAATACTCAAAAGACCCTGTGACTGATTGTCATTGACAATTTTTTTGAAAAATATAATTATTATAATATTATCAAGCAATAAGGATTAGCAATACAAATTTGTACAATTAAAAAATGTGTACTTTAGGAAAAACAAGTTGGCCGTTAGACAAAGCATTATTATTTTTATTCTTTTTATCAAACTGCACTTTTAACTTCTGTCTGAGGTAAATACATTCTAAAACAAAATCTGGTTCTCCAATATATGAGAAATATAAACATGAATATTTTTGATTCAAATTAAGAATTAATAACAACCGTTTTTCCATCTGGAAAGATCTACTTACAAACCAAAATGTTAACTGATCCAAAAACTTTTCTGGGTGGGGGTGAGGGGGTGGTTGAAAAGACCAGTGTTTGACATCATATGTCGATTTGACCACGGAAAAACTGAACGGAAGAGGCATGAGTCCAAAAAGTGGAGAAAAAAAAAACAAAAAACAACCATAACCCAACAAAAAGCCTCATCTGATTGCCCCAAGCGAACTCAGCCATGGTGTGTGTCTGTCAGCACACCAGTTTTTTGAATATGTCTAAAAATATATGTGTATGTAATGTTTAGAACTGTGCATTATGTTTGAACTTGCGGTAAGAAATATCCATCCACCATGGAGTATATTTTACGTGTGCTTTTTATTTTCTTTGTTAGCTTCACTTTTCTTCCCATGCATAAACATCTGATCTGATTATTTCAACATTTGAAACATTGTGAGGCCTGATACTTTGCGGTGTAGTGAATACCGAATTCTTGAGGGGAATGAAAGCCTGGTTATGAGCGGTAATATTTTATGTTTGGATAAGGGAGAGGGGAGAAAGTCGGTGCTTTTTTTGAAGGGAAGCTAAGCACTGCTGCTCCCAGAACAGTCGGGACAATTTCATAGCTGGCTGCCCTAAGGTCTTAACAGCAACCTCTACAGCTTCTTACAATGCACACAATAGACCCATGACACCCAAAAGACATGGAATCACAAATAAACCAGTCTGCAACACCTTCCAAGTTTAACTAATCCCACGCCTAAATACATGCAGGTTTTATAAACACAGACATATCTTCATGGCTTGTAATTAAACTACCCTATTCAAATTAGAGACATAATCCACATTCCCTTGAAGACTTGCTTGGTAAAATTTGTTAAGGGTTTATGTAAGGACAACACTTATGTTTAAATGTTTATTTTCGACATGCAAAGTAGGATTAGCTCTTCCTTTGATAAAGCATCCTTGAAACATTCCGTTTGAAAATGTTTATATTGCAGTTTACTTTTCAACCTCTAGGTGGCAGGAAAGTTCAACAACACCCACCTGCATTGCCTAGTGTTGGATTTAGCTCCACTTCACAAATGCTGTTTTCTTTCAAGCATGTATATATACTAGGATGTGGTGTGTCTAACTGTTTGCTTGCATTCTATTTGCACAACTATTTCGGCAGTTCATTTTCCAGGAAATCATCACAAACGCCTTCACTTCTTTCTCCTCTCTTCATCCTTTTCTTCTTCTGTTTTCTTCCTTGCTTGCTCAGCTCAGAGGATGGGCCGAACCATGCAAGTACCATGTGACACTGAGTACCCGGCCTTTGTCTCGGAGAGAACCATCAAAGAAAACACTGGGAATGTCGACTGTGACGGCTGCATCAAGTAAATGTGACACAAACATGTGAACGTACATTTATAAATTCATTGCCAGTATCTATAGAACAGTGAAATAAATGTAACTTGAGTTGATTCCGAAACACTGGCTTTCTAGTGTGATAAGGGCTGCTTCTATTTATTAATGACATGTGTATATATATTTTTTTAACCATCTATACCAGCAATGTATTTTAACAAGGAGAACAATTAAATTTCTTTGATTAGATGCAGAAGATACAACAAGTGTGTTGCTACCAACAGAACAATTCATGTCTTCTTGTAGTTTAATTAAATCAGACAGAACTTTCAAATAATTTGTTAGTAGATTAGAAGAGATTTAATATTTTGGGATGACATTTTTGTTAGGTGTTGTGCCATATTATTTTTCAAATGGGGGCCTTGGCTCATAAAGATAGGAAAACGATAAGCAACAGAATGCACCAAAAGGTTTTGCAATATTCCATGGATTTCAGGTGCCCTCTGAGAGCTCATTAAAACAATCTCCTGCATCTATAAAGACACCTTTTTTAAATGTATAATCAAAATAAGTCATTTGTCTGGTAACACATGCTTGCAGTTTGATATGCACGGCATTTTTAGGAGAGGTGGGAAAAAAAGGAATCCTTTTTAAAAATGGGAAAATGAGTGTGGTCCCCATTAACAATTTGCGCTATTCTGTCAGGCAATTGTGGGGTGCTCTCCGGAACCCTCCAATGGAGAATTCATTGCTCCCAGCTGTTGAACTGCCAGGGAAATATGTGTTCAGTCCTCATGCATCTCTTTACACAATCTCACTGCAGGGATGCGTACATAAAAACCTCTCTGTTCTATTTGAAATGATCATGGATCTATTTATTTAACAATGTTATGCTTATTGTTGTTGGGGAACCAAGATTTTAAACTTCAAGTGTCTGTTTAAAAAGGCTGACAAGGAAGGAGAATGTATTTAAATTCTGATTTAAAACACAGTGCGCCCACACAATTCAGCAGACACCCAAGCCGACCAGCCACAAATTTATGACCACTTGCACAATATAACGCTACTCTTCCTTTGCGCCTTTTGATTGACAGTGTTGGAACGGTATTGGTTTATATGTTTATTTAATTGTTTAATATTGCGGTTGGACTTGAGGTAACCGGAATGTTAGCCAACTCCTGTTGTAATGTAGTATAGTTACAACCACTGCAATAAATTATTAAACACTGAATATACCTCTCTTAGAGTGTCAATCAAAAATGAACGGTTATCCTTGTAGACGAAAAACATTTTAGCTTAAGTGCTTGTATTATGTATTTTGAAAGTATATTGTGCAAATGGTGGTAATTTCATAACTGGTCATTGGATCTTTTTTTTATGTTTTTCTCTAAGGTTTATGACATCAGCATTCAGGACATCTTTAAACCAAATTATATTTTCAGTGCTGATATATAATGTAATGATACATTTTTAATTGTTTATACTAACTGAAATAGTAAACATTGTACTTCTTTGAAAGATGTCATTTTATTGATCGATTATTATTATGATTAGGATATTTCTGCAGAGAAGCTAAGTGAGGGACTAAACTTTGGGTTTAAATGAATGAATAAATAAAGAAGGAATCTTAAAGGCACTTCTTCATCCTGAATGTGCGCACTATTTTTTCTCGTAAGTGGACTAATACATTTATTAAGCACCTAATCAGAGGTTTCATCTGCTTGACTTTCTTCTGTCACATTTTGAGAAAAATAATGTGGGCTGTTTTCCTTGTCACACCATTTTGCTCTGACTTCTATTGCAAAATCGAAGTGGATTTTCTTACGACAACTAGGTTTTGTTGATGTGCAAAAAAGGTCTTGTTATTATTTCATGGGAATGTTTCCAATGTTCTAACTTCCCAAAGAACCATACCCAGAAATACCTCACTGTATATATATTTAAAATAATAGTACGTTTTAAACCACATAAAGTAACAATGAAAATATTTGTTAGTTATGATAACAACTAGAGAAATTTGTAATCGGAAAATATGCACCCACACAATCATTAAGCCAAAAGTGAGCAAATGAGATGTGTGACACTTTTCTTCCTTTCTTCTAAATGCAAATATCATAAAATATGGAGTGTGTGTATGCGTATGCGGGTTGGTGTTGCACCCCCAGAGTACAGTATATTCAAGGCCATCAGGCATACAGTCAGCAAATGTTTTCATCCAAGAACAGCAGTTTAAACATTAGTATGTCCTGTTCACTACGAGTGGGACAGTCTTGGCCTGTCTTGGTACGATGACTGTTTTAAAATGTGGTGCAACTCCGCAACTGAAGGCCGTTTGCGGTTGGTTGAAAATGACCGCGCTATTAAATTAGGAGAATATTCCAGTAGTTATGAGGTCATTTTCGTTCCAACTTGCCTGTACAATTCGATTCCATTTATGTACTGACACAATAAAAGTAACCTCAAGACACTTCTTTTTATAGGGAGGTTTTGGAAGAAAGGAACATTGATTCAATTGGGGTGGACATCTGACTCAACAGGTCAGGTTAAAAGAAAGATGAGATACAGTAGATGATAATTCGCGGATGAGAGAACAATGCAAACGGCAGTAATAGTAATATAGTATAATGTGAACTCAGTGCTCTCTATATTAGCAATACCTGCAGTTTAATTTTAATGTACTGTATATGTAGTGTAACATCAGCCTTTAAAGATATTTCTAAAATAATACCCTAATTTGTAGTTAGATACATTGTACTTATGATGCTCAGGAGCACTCAGCTTTATGATCCTTGAAAAACACCTGTTTTGTTTTTTGCTTTCATCTGGGCTCTCATTGTTTCACTGTTTTTGATTTTATTTTATTTTTTTATTTTTTTAATGGTAGGAAGCCACGAAATTATGAACACGGGTGGTTCCCCCTTCTCCTTCAGCATGTTTTATATTAAGCAACACTTCTTTGAATCTCACCTTAAATTGAATACAAGAAGTGCAGCAGAAGACAAATTGTGGAGGAAGATGTGCACTTCTGACTCTGTGTTGATTGACAGCTGGCAATGAGTTTCAATGTTCATCCAGTGGAGTCTCTGATCCACTGTACACCAGATTTGTAACACAAAGCTTAAGAACAAATTTATTATTTCATCCTCATGAACCTTGCCTACAAAGCCATCTGTCAACACACTGCAATTACTGAAATGTATATGCACATATTCATTACGTTTTTGTCCCCCTGTCTATGACTGGCAGGTCCTTTGTAATTCAGCAGATCCCCAGCAGTAATCTCTTCATGGTGGTGGTGGACAACAAGTGTGATTGCAGCATGTTTGAACCTATCACCATGGATCCTGTGGAAATTATGTATATCCTTTACTAGGAAAAGCTTGGACTTTAAAGTCGATGAAGCTTTACCTACTTTAGAAGTTTGGTGTTTCATCTGTTGGTTTTGTAGCAAGCGTTCCATTGCAGTTTGTCAAGAAATTGTTTTGTTTCATCTTGCTAGAGATGGCAGAAATTGTATTACTCATTGGAGCAGTATGATAGCTATAAAGCTTCTCACACTGGTGTTGAACTGAAGTCGGACAGAAAAATGTATTGTTGGGCATGAATTTTGTGGTGCTGATTATACAACAAATTATTGTTCCCACCTTAACTTTTTCTTCACATAATGAGTCCCTAAAGTGTGAGAGACTGAAGATGCAAAAGGACAGGCGGCGCCCTGATACCTGTCACCCGTTCCACCCAGAGGTATTTGCATGCTCAAAGAATAGCCTGCATGTTAACTGAGCCAGCATGTGGGTTGTATTAAAATGTTCCATATCTGTTATACATTATCACATTTGGCCCACGTATTTTTGCAGGAGAACTCAATGGAGTGTGGAGGAGCTCAAACTCTCACACCGTCATTTTCTGCATCACTGCTTTGCATCCTCCTGGCGCTGTTCCCCAGGTGACAAAGCTGCCTGCATCTTTCCATCTATCCATACATACATCCAGAACTTTCTGTCAGATCAATTTGGCAGGTAAAGCTATCTCAAAGAAGTCACACAAAAGAAACAATCTGAGGTAAGAAACACTCCTTGTGTTCCAATTCTAGCACCTGTCACCAATTTAAAGGTCCTTTCCTAAATTGCCTGCTGACAGCACAACTGAGAGTTCCAATGTATGTGATCACTAAGGTGCTATAGCAATGTTACATGCACTCGACCTTTGATTTTTTTTTTTGATCGATCAGATTTTACCTTAATGACAAATGGTCTCACTCACTCTCCCAAGTAAGCGTTCAAGCCACGGAAGTCCCATTAGCAGAAAGAATGGTGCACCTTCTTTTTGTACTGACTTTTCATGGACAATCTCATTTTGAAGATTTAAAAAAGATGAAGATGAAACTATAGTAAAGCAATGTTTAAGCATATTAGGTTTTTTAACCAAATCTTCAACTTCTCAATTTTTGTAATGAAGTATATGTGTGTGTATACTGTATATACAGTATATACTGTATATGTACACACTGCATACACATGTATGTATGTATAAGTTTTATCTGTACAGCATATGACTGAAAAGTTGAGGAGTTTGACATTTAATTTACAAGTGGTATCCATAAACTGTGACTATGAGATTTTAAGTCCTCTGATGTGGGTAGTTGTTAAAGTTTAAGCCTTGCCTTACTCATCAGTATTGGTCCTGTTTGTGTACTTTTTGAAAACAAAAATAAAAACATATTTAAAAGTGGAAAAAGAACTGTAATGTTACGTTTGTCTCCCAAAGTTAGAGGCAGCTTTTCATTGGGTTTTACGTGTTTTATTCTTTTTGTTCTTTGATTTTCGGTCAGCATATGAACAAAAATGCGGCAGGCCTGTTTGTGTGTGAGTCTCTTGGGGTCTGGGGTGGGTGTGCATGTGTGTGTTTTCATTCATCTGTTATTTTGTCCTTTTGTCCTTTTACGTACACTATACACCTCTAACCAAGAACTCTTTCACCGACAAAGAAAAGGATAAAAGCCATGAAGCCATTGAAATCAACAGCAAGCCAATGAATTCAACAGCAACACACATCTGCAAACGTTCAGCAAATAGACACAAACAATCCTTTGATATTGATTTTCAGGCCATATGCTCACATGCATGCAAAAGGATTTCATGGCAAGTTGGGTCAATCTTATTGTGTTTGTGCAAACAAAGTAGTACAAGAAATAATAAACCACAGAGGTTCTGTGAAAGTATCCCAGGCGCCTCATCTATGGTTGTCAACATGAAGGTCCCCATGATCACATTCGTCATCTCCTTCGGCACCTCTGACCCAGTCACCTCAGCGGGCCACCCTACTTTGACAAAGTAAAGCTCGCTCTTCTTGCAAGTCTGATTTTTCTTGTACTGTTTGAACAATTCTGTCCCTTGAGCAGAGCAATGTGACTGTAATCACTCCCAGTTCATCCTGTTCTTCCTCGTTCAATGCTCCAAAGACTCCCTGACTAGCTGCTAGGTCATTTATCACTCCATAATGGGCTGAGAGCTGTTTGGGGTCAACACACATTGAATCCGGTCTGTGATTCCTTCCCGGTTGCCAGATGAGTTATACGAAAGTGTGTTGCAACACGACATGGGAGGATAGGTAGACTTATGGAAAGCAATCTTTTCCCTGGGGACTCTGCCACAACCACAGATCTGCTGCTATCCTTATGATTGTGTGAGTGATAAATGGTCATCACCATTTCCTTTATGCCCTTCATACATCTAGGCTATAGGGTCATTTTTTTCCTCTTAGTGTCTTGAAGATGTATTTAGGTAATATTTGGCTCTTGAGGTCAGCAGTCATTGGTGTTGATTTATTCAAAAGATGTTTGGGTTAAGGTCAAGCTGATGTGCCACAACAAAGTCATTCATCCATGTACAGTTGTGCTTAAAATTATTCAACCCACATTGCAGTAAGGTTTTAGTATTACATTTATTATTTTTACGACCCCAATTCCAATGAAGATGGGCCAGTGTTTTAAATAAAACTAAACAAACAAAATACAACATTTGATTCAATATTTTTGTTGTTGTTTAGCCTATATTTAATGGAATACACTATAAAAAAAACAAGGCATTTAATGTTCAAACTGATAAATTGCGGAATCGTTGTACTACTTTCCCATTCTTGCTTGATGTAAAGCTTCAGCTGTTCAACAGTCCAGGGTCTCCGTTGTCATATTATATGGTTCATAATGTGCCACACATTTTCAAAGGAAGACAGCAGGCTGGTCAGTCTAGATCACTTACTCTTTAAACCACGTAGCAACACGTGCAGAATGTGGTTTGGCATTGTCTTGCTGAAATAAGAAGAGGCCTTCATGAAAAGGACATGTCTTGGATGGCAGCATGTTTCTCCTAAACATGTATGTCAGCCTTAATGTATAATTATGCATGCCATTGGCACTAACACAGCTCCATGCTATCACTTATGATGGGTATTGAACTGAGTGTTAACAACTTCAGTTGTTAACGCTATTCTGTTTTTATTCATGTTTGACAACTTCCCAACTTCATTAGAATTGGGTTGTATCTTGTTCATAATCAGATCAAATTAAGACATGGAAAATCAACAATTATATTTGTCTTCATTACAATGAAGCCTTTATTTCATCTGTTCAATTTTGAGATGGAAAATAATAAATGTCAGACTTACTGAAAAACTATAGAGCTGTTGGGGTTGAATACTTTTGTACACCTTATGTGAAAATGTCTTTGTAAACTTGGACACGCCCATGAATAGCTACAACTGTGTATCAAATACAATCTACGCATTGCAAGGAAAAATAGAACAAAGAAATAAAAACAGCTGCCCCGCCTCTATGTGCAGTGTTGTATAATGTGTACTGTATGTTTATCTTGACAGGACTGTCTCACCCCATAATTCTGTGGCCAAGACAGCCACACCCAGAAAATGTCTATCAAAAGCAAGAAAAAAAAATGGCTTAATTTATTTTATGGTTTAGCAACCACATTCCTGATGTATGGCACACTGTTGTTTGTGGTGGGAAGGGGCTTAGAGAAACATATGTGAAAATATCCTCAAAAAGTTTCTGTGCTTATACACTGTGTATAGATACGATATATAATGGTTTACTTACCATTATCTTGACGACGTGAAACATATTCTATACTGTATGTGGTGCCTTGAGTGATGTAATAACTTTTTAGATACTACGTGCTTTTGTTCACTTTTTTTTTTTTAATTACTTTATTTATTGTATGTTGACCCGTGAGCAAAAATTTAATATGGCACAAGAGTTGTATGGTTACAGTTATTCATTTGACAACAAGCAGCAGTTTGGCCAATAATGGTCTGGAAATCTTGAAAAAAGGCTTTCTGTTTTTTAATGCCACTCTCACTTAAAGTGCCAACAGGATTAAAAAAAAAAGTCTTATATAGCATAATTATGTGAATTGCAATCATATTTTGAGACGATTCGATTTATATACAACAATTTGGCAAAGAGCAGATGATGAGAAATTAGTCTTTTAATCTGCTGTTAACCATGCCTGCCGTTATACTCAAGCGTCCCCAACAGATGAATGGCATCGGCAGGGTCGTGGTTTCTTCTGATTTAGAATTCAGCCCATTGAGGGGGAATTATTCAGAACGAGGAAAATTCAACAAAGAGAGCTGCAAAATGTCGTTGTTTCGGTCCCTCCACTCCAATATTTTTACAGGATATTCTTTTTATCAAAGTATTTTTCCTCAATTGCTAAATAAATGGTAGCCTATGGTCATGACATTGTCAATCATTGAAAACTACCCGGGATCATTTCACATAGCGGTAGGGTTGTCGATTGTCTTCGCTGATCGGCAACCCGCCCAGCAGTGAGCAAGTTACAGCTTGTTGGAATCGTTCCCCTGCTGCGGAGAGCTCATTTGCCGGGGAAGCAGCTGAAAAATGACCACCGGACAAACCGGCCAATGTCGGAGGAGCACGTAGCTGCCACATGGTCAACACGAATATGGTGTAAATTAATGCTTAAAAACACGGCGAAAACGTAAAAAATAAGAGAGCGGCGTGCAGTTGTGTGCAGCTAATAAGGCAGGATGTGTCTGAGAACTTTTTGTCTGTCCATGATCAAACGTAAGTAAATATTCCTTTATTTAAAGAAAGTTTGTAGTGTTTACTTTGTAATCACTCTATTCGTGGCCGTTTCTGATGTGGTGGAAAATGTGATAGAACACCGGGCAAACGAAGAGGGCAATAAGTCGATATAGCGCTCTCCAGGTTGGGGAGGGGGGGCGATGTTGTGCGACAAGCCGCCGGTCTTGGGCTGAGTGGTATTCTTGATGGACAAGGAGCATGTCAGCTACAAAATGCAAGCCACACCTCCGTATTAAAACGTGTGCCATAATACAAAACATGATTTTTACTCACTTCCTCGTAAGTCCAATGGTCCCACAGTTGTCGCACACTTGTTTTGGCCGATCTCGGGGTGAACGGGAACTTTCTGAAACCCAAACAAGCTCACACACCTCTCTCTGATACAGCTACAAAAGCGTGCAGCCATTTGGCTGGAGTGATGCGAAAAATAAATTAATCCGCAAAATCAGCTGAATCCGCAGTCCATCTGCATGCTATAAAGCAATGCAGCATTTTGAGATGCTAACCTGGGATAGGCTCCAGCACCTCTGCGACCCTTGTGAGGAAAAAGCGGCATGGAAAATGAATGAATGAATGAACCCTGGTGACATCACATTCGTATTTGTCCTAAACCCGAGACTGGAGCCGGAAGTCACTCATTTTCATGGCGCAGGATTCAAAAATTGAATGTCTAAAACAATCGCTTCCACACACATCCAAGCGGTCCATTTCATTCAGTAGCACCACGTGAAATATGAACTAAACATGGTTTTTGATGTCATCCGCACTTCAAGCTTGCTGTCAAAAGGAAAAAAGTAACATAATTGTATTATTTTGTATATATTGTAATAATTAATTCAAATAGGGAAACCCGGAAAAATCAGTTGGATGATTATTTAGCACGTGTCCTCATAGTTCTGGATGATTTCTGTATGATTTAGGATGCAAGCATTTTAAATTTAAATGGTGGTCATAATTTACTCGCATCTAAAGGCACCCCTGTATGTAAAGTGTTATAAAGGAATGAATGAATGGAATCCAATCAATCAATCAATCAATCAAAGAAATACATAAATTCTCACAATTTCATTGTCTTCCTTATACAGTACTACATACACATGTTGTTCATGCATTTAATGCTCATCAGACTTGATTAAAATAGCGAAAGTGATACCTGAGTACTTCTGGGTCGAAGTGAATGCAATTTATCGAATAATTTCCTAGAGTAAAATTGTTAAAGTATTAGACATTCTGTGTACTTTGTTAGCCAAAATAATTTTGTCACAATCAGGAGGCTCATTGATTATGAAAAGTAAGAGTATTTAGAAAAGGATTTTGTTTCTTTTTTGTCTTTCTAATAGTTTTGTTTTTTAAATTTTAGTTCTGATCTGCATGTTTATCACTGTAGTCGTCATCATCGGCTACTAGAGATGTTGTGTGAGCAGCAGGGTGAGCAACACCAACTTCCATTTTAAAATCTATCAGTTTGTATTGTGTTAAACGAAAAAAAAAAATGGTTTGCCTAAACACTTTCACTTAATTACTGTGAAGTATAAAAATTATTGTGGGCTATCAATCATCTGCTACTATAGTAACAGACAAGTAATAGCCAACAATAATTTTCTAACTTTTGTGTATAGTATACGCAATAACATTCTACAAAGTTACTTTATTTCCAGATACTTGTACTATTACTCAAGTATGGATTTCAACTACTTTCTAAAAGACTGAACATCTACATGACTGAGGGCTACAGATACTGTATGTTTTAAATGGAATGATTTGGAGGAGCTTAACCACACCAGGACCACACACAGGCTTGGCGACCACAACATCCATTGGTAAAGGCAAGCTGGGAAAACACAAAAGTGATTCTGTCGACATTCCACTTGGTGACTTGCAAAGCCTCACTGTCTCCATATATACTCAGGAAAGAAATCTCTTGTGACATGAACCTCTTTCTATTGAAAAAAGTTTTTAACATTGTGTCTTTCTAGAAGGCTCTCTGCAGTCTATTACACATTCCATGTTGTGTGGATTGTGCATAATGCGGCATAATTGTCATGCAATGCATTTTTTGTTGACATGGGAGATTTGGCTTTTATCCCTTGGCCTCTAAGCATCTTTGACAGATCCTTTCTTCTCTGTCCTCTTTTACCTAATCCTTTTTGCTTTGGCCACATCCATCACACTTTCTGGCTGCAGTTGTGATAATGAGCAGAAACACACACAAACACATGCACACACACAGTTGAAAAATCCCAAAGACCAATGCAGTCTTGCAAGGTCTGTAACTGCCAGGAGATTTCTACTAAGGTTTGGCGAAACCATCCTAGGAGTCATTAACATAGCTGCAAGAGAACCTGTGGAGTGTTTTCTGATCTCATGGATGTGATACTTTACGACACCTACTGATACTTGTACATATGACAAGAGCTGTCCCGACTAGTTGACGTTGTCGACGTCATCAATGACTTTAATGCGTCGACGAGCACACCATCCCGTCAATGGTTAATAAAGTGTTTTAAAAAATATATGCGTAGAAAGTTGAGAATGGTGGACACTCGGGATTCAGGCAGGAAAGCGGCACAAAGCCAAAAAAATGCCCCAGAATGACCAAAGCATGGACTTATTTCAACGAAACAAAGGAGGGTACACTTTCGTGTGCAGTCTCTATACTGCCAAGCTTGCATACCACGGCAGCACGTCGGCTATGAATGAACACCTGAAGCGTCGTCCATCCATCCATTATCTTCCGCTTAGTCCGGGGTCGGGTCGCGGGGTCAGCAGCTTTAGCATGGAAGCCCAGACTTCCCTCTCCCCAGCCACTTCAGCCAGCTCCTCCGGCGGGATTCCAAGGCGATCCCGGGCCAGCCGAGTGACATAGTCTCTCCAGCGTGTCCTGGGTCGTCCCCGGGGCCTCCCGCCGGTGGGACATGCCCGAAGCACCTCTCCAGGGAGGCGTCCAGGAGGCATCCGAACCAGATGCCTAAGCCACCTCAACTGGCTCCTCTCGACGCGGAGGAGTAGCGGCTCGGCACCAAGCCCGGGCTTCTCACCCTATCTCTAAGGGAGAGCACGGACACCCTGAAACTCATTTCAGCCGCTTGTATCCAGGATCTTGTTCTTTCGGTCACGACCCACAGCTCGTGACCATAGGTGAGGGGAGGAACGTAGATCGACCGGTAAATTGAGAGCTTCGCCTTTTGGCTCAGCTCCTTGTTCACCACAACGGACCGGTGCAGAATCCGCATCACTGCAGACGCTGCACCGATCCACCTGTCAGTCTCCCCCGCCCTCCTCCCCTCACTCGTGAACAAGACCCCAAGATACTTGAACTCCTCCACTTGGGGCAGGAGCTCATCCCCAACCCGGAGAGGGCATGCCACCCTTTTCCGGCTGAGGACCATGGTCTCGGATTTGGAGGTGCTGATCTTCATCCCAACCACTTCACACTCGGCTGCGAACCGCCCCAGTGAGAGTTGCAGGTCACGGCTTGATGAGGTCAACAGCACCACATCATCTGCAAAAAGCAGCGATGCAATGCTGAGGCCACCAAACCGGACACCCTCAACGCTTCGTCTGCGCCTAGAAATTCTGTCCATAAAAATTATGAACAGAATCAGTGACAAAGGGCAGCCTTGGTCGAGTCCAATCCTCACTGGGAACGAATTCGGCTTACTGCCGGCAGTGCGGACCAGACTCTTGACACCGGTCGTACAGGGACCGAACAGCCCTTACCAAGGGGCTTGGTACCCTGTACTCCTGGAGCACCCTCCACAGGACTCCCCTAGGCACACGGTCGAACGCCTTCTCAAAATCCACAAAACACATGTAGACTGGTTAAGCGAACTCCCATGCCTTCTCGAGGATCCTGCAAAGGGTGTAGAGCTGGTCCACTGTTCCACAGCCGGGACGAAAACCACACTGCTCCTCACAAATCCGAGATTCGACTTCCTGATGGACCCTCCTTTCCAGCACTCCTGAATAGACTTTACCGGGGAGGCTGAGGAGTGTGATCCCTCTATAATTGGAACACATCCTCTGGTCCCCCTTCTTAAAAAGGGGGACCACCACCCCGGTCTGCCAATCCAGAGGCTCTGTCCCCGATGTCCACACAATGTTGTAGAGGCGTGTCAGCCACGACAGCCCAACAACATCCAGAGCTTTTAGGAACTCTGGGCGAATCTCATCGACCCCCGGAGCCTTGCCACCGAGGAGCTTTCCAACCACCTCAGTGACTTCAACCCCAGAGATCGGAGAGCCCACCTCAGAGTCGCCAGACCCTGCTTCCTCAAAGGAAGGCGTATTGGTGGAATTAAGGAGGTCTTCGAAGTATTCTCCCCACCGACTCACGACATCCCGAGTCGAGGTCATCAGTACCCCATCTTTACTATATACAGTGTTAATGGTGTACTGCTTTCCTCTCCGCAGATGCCGAATGGTGGACCAGAATTTCCTCGAAGCAGTACGGAAGTCGTTTTCCATAGCCTTGCCAAACTCCTCCCATGTCCGAGTTTTTCCCTCGGTGACCGCCGTAGCTGCAGCCCGCTTGGCCAGCCGGTACCTGTCAGCAGCCTCCGGACTCCCACAGGCCAAAAAGGACCGGTAGGCCTCCTTCTTCAGCTTGACGGCATCCCTTACCGCTGGTGTCCACCAGCGGGTTCGGGGATTGCCGCCACGACAGGCACCAACCACCTTACGGCCACAGCTCCGATCGGCTGCCTCAACAATGGAGGTGCGGAACATGGGCCACTCGGACTCAGTGTGTCCTCACCTGCCCCGGGACAAGGGAGAAGCTCTGCCGAGGTGGGTGTTGAAGCTCTTTCTGACAGGGGATTCTGCCAGACGTGCCCAGCAGACACTCACAATACGTTTGGGCCTGCCAGGTCTGACCAGCATCTTACCCCGCCATCGGAGCCAACACACCACCAGGTGGTGATCAGTTGACAGCTCCGCCCATCTCTTCACCCGAGTGTCCAAAACATGCGGCCGCAAGTCCGATGACACGATTACAAAGTAGATCATCGAACTGCGGCCTCGGGTGTCCTGGTGCCAAGTGCACATATGGACACCCCTATGCTTGACCATGGTGTTCATTATGGACAAACCGTGATGAGCACAGAAGTCCAATAACAGAATGCCGCTCGGGTTCTGATCGGGGGGGCTGTTCCTCCCAATCACGCCCCTCCAGGTCTCACTGTCATTACCCACATGAGCGTTGAAGTCCCCCAGCAGAACGAGGGAATCCCCAGCGGGGGCGCTCTCCAGCACACAGTCCAAGGACTCCAAAAAGGGTGGGTACTCTGAACTGCTGTTTGGTGCATAAGCACAAACAACAGTCAGGACCCGTCCCCCCACCCGAAGGCGGAGGGAGGCTACCCTTTCGTCTACTGGGGTAAACCCCAGCGTACAGGCACCAAGCCAGGGGGCAGTAAGTATGCCCACACCTGCTCGGCGCCTCTCACAGTGGGCAACTCCAGAGTGGAAGAGGGTCCAACCCCTCTCGAGAGGACTGGTACCAGAACCCAAACTGTGTGTGGAGGAGAGTCCAACTATATCTAGTTGGAACCTCTCTGCCTCACACACCAGCTCAGGCTCCTTCCCCACCAGAGAGGTGACATTCCATGTCCCAAGAGTTAGCTTCTGTAGCTGGGGGATGGACCGCCAAGGCCCACGCCTTTGGCTGCTGCCCAAATCGCTACACACCCGCCCCCTTTGGCCCTTCCCACAGGTGGTGAGCCCATGGGATGGCGAACCCACGTTGTCTTTTCAAGCTGTGCCCGGCCGGACCACCAGACGCTCGCCTTCGAGCCCCACCCTCAGGCCTGGCTTAAAGCCCCCAGACAACATAGCTCCTATGATCATTGGGACACGCAAACCCCTTCACCACAATAAGGTGATGACTCAAGGAGGGGTGAAGCGTAGTCACCCAGGTAATAATTTTGGAAGACGACAGGAGACAACAAGCTGGCGGAACGTAAGTCCGTATTACGAGAGTTTGAATTGAAGTTGCCTTTATGTGGGTCGTACGACAGAGTATTAGGGGCTAATGTTGGGCTAATGTAGCTGAATAGGCAGCTACGTATTTTGGCGTAGAACGTTGCCGCCTCTGTTAAAATCAACAATATTGAAAGCCTCTTGTGTTTTTGAATTGGTTTTACAAATAAGGAAATCCTTTTTTTTTTTGCTTCATCTATATAAAACTATAATCAGTAGAAGAATTTATACTCATGCTTCGTCGTAGCTCCCAGTGAAGGTACATGTATGTAAAGTGCATAGAGGCTCACAGCTACATTACCAGTAGCGTCGTATCAATGTGCATCATTAATTTTTTTCACGTACTTCACTCTAGTGATTCATTTACTGTATTTCTTCTGCATGTCCTCACTTTAATGCTCAGAGCAATATAGAAATACCACAAAAAGTAAGAATTGTGTTTATCCTGTTGGAAAAGTGAAGTCACAGTGTTAATGCTAGTTAATGCCATCAGCATTTGACCTCATTGTTT
Organism: Corythoichthys intestinalis; assembly: GCF_030265065.1. Taxonomy (NCBI): domain Eukaryota; kingdom Metazoa; phylum Chordata; class Actinopteri; order Syngnathiformes; family Syngnathidae; genus Corythoichthys; species Corythoichthys intestinalis. The sequence continues at coordinate 53,994,074 of NC_080396.1, read as the reverse complement.
ATTTGTGATTTATTATTGTTATTTATATGTTTAGTACTTCAGTAAAAAATGTAAGTGTTTTTGTGAATTAATAATCGTCAACAAAAATTTGATTGCAAGATTAGAAAAAAAAAAAAAATACTTCAAAAATTATTAGACTATTCGACTAGTCGTTTGGGACAGCCCTATATGTGACAGGCTGGACTACAAAGCAGTAACAGACTGTTGCTGTAATAAGGCAATGTCAACATTATTGCGTTACCAGAACTCAAAAGAGCATGCACAGGGGCATTTTGGCTAATGCTTTTTGGTCACAAATGTTTCATTTTTGTTTACATTGATCAAGATTAGTCACCATATGTCACGGGTCGAGGACGAACAGGCAGAAGGAGGACCAGGGAGTGGACTCAAATGCAGGGAAAAAATAGGGAGGTAAGGAAGAGTGTCGTTGAACTCAAAAATGCTTTGATTCAGCTGCAGAATAGCAAAGTGCAAACAAAGTACTAGGAATCAAAACTTACTTGGGGATGCAATAACAACCAGGGCAAGGACACAGAACATGATCAGACTCGGATATTGACGAGAATGACGCAAGAAGAACTGAAAGCACCTGGGTATCTTTAATACAGACATGGGGTAGCAAGATAATGAGGCAAAGGTCGGTGACACAAGAGGCAGCGTATTGGTTGACACATAAGGAGCAGGAACAGCAGGTGAAATCAATGGGCAATCACAAAGACAAGACACACTAGGGCACAAACTTGGCAGAACCTAAATCAAAACATGACACCATTCGGCTTAAATTGGAACCAGGATGGGCTTTGACCTGTCTCTGTGCAAGTATCTCTCGCTGTCTTGGACCCCTACACTATTCGACTTATGGTTCAGAACCATAGAAACAAAACCATCAGGTTTCGGTTTGTCGGTTTTGTTGAATAGGGACACAAAATGTGTTTGGACTGCTCTGTTGGAGCTTAGATGTAAGTCACATGAGAGTTATTGAGGCCTTTTAGGTAGATGACCGTGAGCACAGTAAATGACAATGAAGTTGCCGGGGCCACACATGAGGTCTTGTCTAACAAGCCGACACAGCCTCAGCATGTTTTGCTCCAAAAACTGTCTAGAGAAGGATATTAGTATGTACTGCCGGAGCAAGGTCTAATGGAAGCCACAGGTAGAGCGCCACTTGGTAAAGGTCATGTGCAAAGATGAAAACGATGGTGGCAGCAGATGTGGTATGTCAGAGAGGAGTCAGAAAGCAGTGTCAGGAAATGTGCTGCTAGTGCAAGGTGAAAAAATGGCCTTTTTATTGAGCATGAGAATGAAGCAAGTGAAGAAAAAACACTCACAACTTGTGCAAACAAAAGCACCTCAAAAGAGGACATACAATAGAACGATAAACAAAACAAACATATGTCCAACAGGGAGTAAATCATAACCAAAAACAAGACCAAAGGTATATCGCAATCGGCTAACACAAATGAACCAATGGAATGATCTGGCATCTTTTTGGTGTGGAGCTGAATTTAAGACTGGAAGTTGGTTACTAATCCCTGCCTACTTGCTCACTCCACCCATTTCACCAAAAAACAGGTGATTGCCAAGTGACAGCAAAAAAAAAAAAAAAAATCTGACAAAATATGCTAGATACAGTTCTGTCATCTGCGGGACAAGAGAACAGTCAAACGATGACATTCTTAGTTCACAATAATCTGTTCTCATTAGCCAAACGTTAATAAAACAAACCAGGAGTATTTTTGGCATTCCGCTCTGTTTTTCTGAAAACAAGCAATGAGAGACTTTTAAATGTTAATATATTCCTCTTACTCTTTGGAGTGGTAATATACTGTATGCTTGTCAAATCCAAAAGCCATCATTGGTTTGTGAGCAGAACAATGGCCTGGGGTGGTGAAATATATTGGCCCACTCAAACAGGAAGTGGCTAAATGGAATGACAAGGGAAGAAGTAAAAGCTAAATTGGGAGTTCAGGGATGTGATGGAGACAGCAGCAGAATAAGCAGCCCTCACTGTATCATTGCTCACAGCAAGATCACCGTGGCCCTAGTGTCTTCGGGCCACCTCGATGGATTTTGGACAGCTTTTGTATCATATACACTTTTAGCGTTATATCAGGCCATAGTTCACATCAAGTTAGAAAATGGATCTACCTTTTCCTGATAAAAAATCCCAGCATATGATGATGGATCCAGGGTTGTTTTTGTTAAATGGCCTTAGTGTGGTTATGTTATGTTTTTATAAAAGTCTATTTGTGCATGCGTGGCTGTGTGTGGGTTCATGTTCATCTGTCATGTTTGATTTGTATCTTTATACCTCAGCTGGAGAGCTGCTGCAACCAAGCCTCTATGAGGTCAGTGTGGACAGGCCTAATATTTTGGCACATTAGCATGCATGTATGCGTGTGCGTGTCATATGTTGGCACCCACACAGAACTACACTAGCCATATCTCGATCAAGTTTACAGTGCCCTAGTATTTACCACCTTTACATATAGTATGTATATATATACACGTATATATACATAATGTAAACAATTTCTTAATTTGAATGTTTGATGAACATTGAACATTTGGTCGATCTGCACAAATTAGTCAATGTTTTAAAGTGAGAAATTATAGGGTTAAAATAAATATCAAATGTATTTGGAACCAGCCATCTTTCATTTGACTCATACCAGTTCCTCCACGGTTTTATCTTCTTATTTTCACCTGAGAGTAACGACTATTTTTTGGGGGCCACACTTCCAAAAAAACCATCACTTTTGGTATTCATGGCTTACTTTTAGTGTTCGAATGGACATGCATAAAAGCCTCTGTGGTGCAATTTTGAAGCTCCACCAATTTTCTCTGTGATTTCTCTACTGCCTCGCTGATTAATGCCCTCCTTGCCTGGCATGAGTTTTAGTTGGCAGCTCTCTGGATTTCATTTCACTCCTGAGGATAATCTGAGGTTTCGCTTTTTTATTATTATTATTTTATTTTATTTTATTTTTCTTCGTATCAAACCCTGATTTGTACTACTCAACAGTGTTGTTAATCGTACTTTAAAAAAGTAATTAATTACAGTTACAAATTACTTAATTAGTATTAGTAATTAGTTACTTGACACTTACTACTTAGTTACTTTACGTTTTCTTTCTTTAAAAAAAAAAAAAAAAAAAAAAAAAAAACAGGTCACACAATCTGAAGTTTAAAGGGGTTTTTGGGACAATTGGCCCTAGCCCAATTCTTTACCCTAAACTTAACTAGACATAGGGGTATTGCAGATATTGCGATAACTAGATATTAACCTTTGCTATGTGTGGAAGTCATTTAATGTTGTGAATCAACCGTTAAAGCTGTAAAAATTGCTCCCGTTTTTGCATTAGTTCCCTTCCGTCTATTTTCGACATGTGTAAGTTTTAAAACTTATTCATCATTTAAAGATAGATTTAAGTTAAATTTTGCCGATTTAGGAGCATTTTAGATAAAAAGTGACTTAGGTTCTCTAGGAAGGTTCTCTACAACAGAGCCTTCATGAGAAGTCTACTGCTTTAAGATGGCAGCTGTTTACTAACGCATTTAGTTCTTTATTATATATGTTGCTAATGCCGCCGTGTCTGTCATTTGCATCTAGTTCTGTATATATGTGATATCTACCGAAGCATCATGTGGGCGTAGTTTGTAGGCTATCGGCTACAGTCAGGTATTATTGGAGCCACCTAGCATAGTAGCATCGCGTTTGCAACGGCGTCAGACTCCCTTGCCTCCTCCCCACTCCTGCTCTACTTTCTCGTCTCCGTGAGTCCATCGATTTCCAACTTTTCGCGCGTCAGTCTACCAACATAGTAACGCACGCCTTTACTGAAAAGTAATTAATTAGATTACTCACTACTGAACAAAATAACGCAGTTAGTAACGCAGTTATATACTAGCGTCGTTATTAACAACACTGCTACTCAACAACTTTGACGCTGACAGGTTTGGAGAGTTCCTCTGTGTTCAGTTAGCCGTGTCTCTTACTTTGGTTTTGGAGCCACTTGAAGCATTCAGAAAAGGTGTGGATGTATGCTGATAAATCATGAAATACTTAGGCTACGTCTACACTTGGACGGATTATGACCTTAAACGTATACCGTAATTAGACCATACGGCATGTCGGCTACACGAATGTACCTCTTGTCCGGAGACTTTATTACACGGGGGCGTGTAATGTCATGAAGGGACGTCACGGAGCGTGCCATCGCCATTACACATTATAGCATTGTAAACAATGAAGGCAAATGATACAGAAGTGTCTTTCCCGCTCCTGTTTTTACAAATGAAAGAGCTTGTAAATTTTACTCTTGAATATGTCCGGAGGAGACATCGAACAATGCCGAAAAATTATATGCCTTCGGTTCAGAGATGACCCGGTCGGAAGATGACATCACACATAAGGCCGCTCCTTTTTGTCCAGGCGTAGTCTGCGCAAATGTAGGCGTCCCTTACGTGGCGTTTATAAACGCACCTTAAACATATTGCGGACAGGTATAAAATATTGTCTGATTAATAAGGAAAAAAATCATCCTAGTCTAGACGTAGCCTTTAGATAGCACAAAGGTGGATTTGATGTCTCTAGTTGCATGTTTTTTGAAGATACGTGGTTGCAAAGTAGCATTTTAGGAGCTTCATTAAAAAGGGGGTAACTCCACTGTTAAAAATGAATAAATAAATAAAGGGAACACTAAATAGTGTTTGAGTGTTCGCTTTTGTGTTTAATGTCCTGTTTTTTGCAGGCAGTATACATACCAATTTTCAATGTTTTATTTTTCTAATATTTTGACTTGAAAACTTACTACTTTGTTAAGAGCTGTCAAATCAAATTCATATTTAAAAATAATGTAATTTATGACTGAAAATAAGCCACTCTTCTGTCTAGACTTGCAGAGCGGCGAAGGAGAGGTAAGGCTGAGACCACAAGCCAGACATAGAAATAATTGTTGCAGTGCAACATTTATACACTGATTTGTCCCCTGCTTACCCCTATCTCTCCCCTCATTCAACGGTCATTACCTATTCAATTGCTGGATGTTCCAAAGGCTCGCTGTTGAGCTTGACCAAAGGCTTGTACCCTGTCCTGCTCTCCCTCACGTTAATCTGCCTTCGCATATAACACATACACATTCATTTGAAGACAATACACTCCTGTGTGCTGTACGTGTTCATTAGTATGTTACACCTTCATATGTACAGTGGACGCACATGTGTTTCTGTCCTGCACTCTCTCAGCATAACTGGCGGTAACGTTAAAGAGACATGACATCACAGGAGGCAAATGTTGGCCACAGACTTTGGCTTTGCCGCGAAGGCGAAGTCGCCCGTGACGCCATTTGTTTTTGGAGATCCACAGTCTGGCATGAGGCTGGTGGAGCCAGTTAATTAGTGTTCTCATTTGTGTAGCACTTGCAGCTCTACACTGCAAGGTCAGGTTATAATTAAAATAATCACGGCTGTGGTGTATTAAATGTGAGTTTGCCAAGGTTTAAAGTCATGCTGTATTTTTTAGTTTCCGTCTTTTGTGTGTGGTTGCAAGTCTGTGGGTCCCTGAAGAGAAATTGAGAATCATATTATTAGAGAGGTTGTTATTAATGAGGTGTGTGATCTCAAGGTTGTAGTCGTCATTGTTAGGTCAGGAAAAGACCACCATTTCATAAAAAAAGAAAAGAAAAAAAAGGGGAGCCATAAATGAAGACAGAGATTGCAAAAGCAAGTGTGCTATATATTAGATATTCACCACAGTTAACTTATGAATCTGAAAAAAAAAGAAATCATCATTCTTTAACTATAAATCTTTACCCAAAGCTTTGTGAAGGATTTAATTAGGATTTAGGTTGACTAAAGGTTTACCTCGAGCAATTAGTGGTTAGGGTAAGTCCGCATGAAATGAATGAAAGCCAATTTTAATTCTTTTTGAAGTAAAAACACATCTCCAACCCATGGTTCATAATAAAAAAACTGCTGAAGACCCATTCCACCCCAACCTTCACACACAAAACACTATCATTATAGTCAAAATCATATTGGGACATTTGAATAACATAATTGGTTTAATCTCGTGTTACATTCCAGTCTAGTCCTCGAAGGCACCTATCCAGTTTGTTTTCCATGTCTCCCTCCTCCGAAACCAACACACCTTATCAGGCTTCTACAGAGTTTGCTAATGACCTGATCATTTGATTCAGTTGTGTTAAAGGAGGTAGATGTGTAAAACAGGCTGGATATGCTGTCTTGAGGGTCGTACTTAGTGACCAAAGGTGGGTAGAGTAGCATAACATTTTACTCAAGTAAGAGGCTGTTTCTTGGGAGCGGAACGATTCGATTGCAGGGATTGCTTCGCAACCATATGAATAGAACGCTCTCACTCCGATGATATATGGCCGAAAACACAGACAAGACTGAAAAAGCAGTTTCTGCTCTTGCACTCCTCCTTAACAGAAACTGCTGTATTATAAGCCAAAACAACTGTTGTGTTTGATCGAACAATATGTCTATATGCTGCCATAGCAGATTCATGGCACATTAAGCCCCCAAACTATTTTTAATTTGCCCGTTTTACCCTGGAAACCCCCTTTAACCGATGTCGCGCAACCGTTTTTTGTTTCAACCTAGCCATGAAAACAAGGTAAATAATTATATTTATTATTCAAAATGCCTGTCAGTTTTAGCTTAGAATCATTAATTGATGTCTAAAATTTTGTTAAAAAAAAACAACAAACGACTTTAAAAAATTATTCACCGCATATCTTAAACTTTTAAACAAATTACGTCACAATGGGAAAAAATGGCGTCTGTAAAAAAGTCACGGATATTTACATCATAACTATCGCTAAATTGTATTTTTTTGTTACTGTCGCATTTTCCCCGATGTTAGATGATAATCAATCCAAACAAAAAAAAATTGAAGAAAAAAACGTTTAAAAGGGTAAATATATGAAAAAGAAAATCTCGACCACTCCTTGATGTCTGCGATTTTTGCGTCGCGACCCTTGTTATACTGCCACATTTCACCCATAAAATACCAAAAAAATCCAACTGTGTCTTGACACTCAGTGATACATGCGACATGGAGTTTTTGGATCGAAACAAGGTAAGTACGCAATAATATCTCGTTAAAGTCATGGTGTCTGTAATTCTGCTCTCGCGTGCTCTCACCTCCAGATAGGGTTTTGCTGCTTAATTTTTTTTTTTTTTTTTTTTTTTTAATGCCCTCCTGTCCAAAAATTTTCCTCCCCCAGAAAATTGATATTTTAAGCTTTCCAATGATGTATCTATCACACATGCATATCAGACAATTTTGAAATTCTCAGAGCGGAACTTCAAGTCACCCAAGTGTTTTCTGCCATATATCAGCACTCGCACACATCACTTTGGGCATGTGCAGTCGTTGCTACTAAACATTCAAAACAGCAAAAATGGCAGAACGTCGGTTATAATTTACTGTTTTTATCATGTTTAATTTAAATAATTTTCATGTCCACATTTTTGTGCAATTTTTAGAAAAAAAAAGGGGGTGGGTGGGGGGGCATTGCATCAAGTGGGCGGGTATGTTGTCTTCCGGGCTGAAGAGGTTGTTGTCAAGGAAGTGCATTATTGGCTGTCACCTTGTAAAACTGCACTGCCCCCTAGCACCTGGCATGAATACTACATCGTTTTCACATGGAGACGAACCATGTAAATGCAATTAAGAGTAGTGTTACTTCAAAATAATATTACCCAAGTATCCAAAAAATCTACTCAAGTATAAGTAAAAAAACTTTTGGTAAAAACAATACTCAAGTAGTGAGTTAAATGTTTGCAATGTTAGATTTTTTTTTTTAACAGTTTATTTTTCTCTCAGCACAATGAATGAATTTGTACTATTATGCTGTACTGCAAACTATTACATGGGAAAATAAAAGTAATAGAATTGCGACTGGAAAATCTACAGAAATAAAACATCACAACAGACAAAAAAATGTAACAACTTTTGTGTAGCCCAAAGTCCAAACGTTTCTTCACGTAAGTAAAAAGTATGGGGTGGTAAAACTACTCTTAGAAGTACATGTCTCCAAAAGTAACTCAATTAAATGTAACGGAATAAATGTAACATAGGTGACCTTTGCAGTTTACACCCATCGACAATTTTCTTTAAGAAAACTGGAATATTTGTAAATGTCACATGAAAAATTTGTACACACTTAAACAAGGAACCTTTTGATTTAAATGCCATTAAAAAGCCCTTCAGATTTTGACATCTCTGATTAAATATAGTAAACTGCATTTGGACCAGGGTTCATCAGAGTTCCTGCCCTGACCTTAATGGTCCCAAGTTTCTTTCTGAAGGAAGGCTATCTTTTATCAATCTAGATGGATTCTCACTTCTCTTTGAGTTCTCTGCTTTAGCTTTCATAAAGGTTTTCTTTTTGCTTGACAGACTCATCAGTCTCTGTCCATGTGAGGCGCGCCTGTCTAAATGCTACACACTTGTGGTTGTGGGTGTACATGCCTGTCCATGTCGGAGAGCGATTTGTGTTGTCTTAAAGCCAACTGCTCTGCTGAAAAACCATACATTACAAGTGGACAGGATAACCGCGTCCTCCTCCCATGTCTGTAACAATGTTTTCTTCTCTTTGCTCAAAATTATCTATGGTTGAAGGCACGCACTGTGGTTGAATTATTGCTACAAGTGTGTTATGTTTTCTGAACTTTATAGCAAGGGCAGGAAGCATTTGATGGCGCTGTGACTTTATAGCATCCATGGGGATACTGTAAATCCTACAGCATTAACGTAGCTTTTTGCAGAAATGAAAAAGGCTGTATTTAAACAGTTAAAAGGCCTCTGTGAGTTGCAGTAGTTTAATCTCTCCGGAGCTGCGCTGCAGAGGTAAAAATTCTAAAAGGACCATCAGTCTCTTAAAACCCTTTGGGTAAGGACTAGGAAACCACGACCTGACTGAAAACACCTGCAGCTTCAGACTCCTGTGAGCTTCAATATCTTATTCCAACAAACTCTTCAATGCGCTTTCACATAAACACACGTGTGGGTTAAACACACATGCATCTACAACAAGAAAGTCTATAAAACTCAAGCACAGACACATAAAAGTGCCTCAGTTTTTTTTCATGTCACATTTTCCATAGCTACTCAGCACTTTCTACCATCGCTCACATTTTTAGAATCGTTTCCTTCAGTAGGAACAGTGCAATGAAATACAATCCAATGTTATGTAGATGGCCTGGACCCAAAAATGCTCTACATGCTCTCTAAAAACTTCCTTTTTGGTCATTTGCAGACATACAGGGGGAAGTCTCCTCTGTAGACAGGGAGCTATTTGTGTCGTTCTGCTCCATGTCTGGACACTTGCACTGGAGCCGTTGGTAGATGGGTGAATGGTTTTACTGGTCTTCCTCTTGATCAGGACACATCAGATATAATCTTTATTTGTCACTTTAGTAAATAAAGGTTCTAAAGTGGAAGTCCTTGATCTGTTTACTTGCATGAAGCTATATACACTACTAATATATTACCTCTTAAGTTTCTACATTTTTTTAATTAATTCCAATTGTTTCCAGAAAATAGTGTCGCATGACTTTTCTGCACCTAATGAAAATTGAAAACTGAAAGACGATCTTAGCAAATATTAATTAAGTACTTTAAATGCAATAAATTTGCTCTTTTTTTCAACTCTGGACTCAAGATATCCAGTTGAAATATGTGTTCTATTTGTATTCAGTTGTTATCATTATCATTATGTTAGAGGGAGGAGTATAATTATCAATTTCATTGTTTTCCATAGTTTTAAAGATAACAAGTTAAGACATGGTACATGACAACTTTTCTCCCTAAAATGTATTAAATCTTTGCGGGCTCTCAAACCAGTGCATTGGCATGTGCACACATCCATGCACACGCAAACACACTTGTGCCAGAACACATTCATCAGGTCTTTATAGCTGGGCCCTGTCAACCTCTAGCCTCAGGCCTTTAGGCTAGGAGCCAGGGACTGGAGCATCAGGCTCTCCGCCAGTCTGTCATGATGCCGGGCCATGTTCCAACAAACTTCCATCAGCTTTCTTGTGAGTTGGATACCAAAATGGCAGCAGAGGGGTGGCCCCTCAGTGCAACAGTACAATAAGCAGGTCAGTGAGCAGTCATTGATCAACCATGAGCACATCACACACACCAACACAAAGATGCACAATATAGATTATGACATCTCCGAAGCATGGTGTTAAAAGCCCATTTCAAATATGTTCTGTGTTACTGTTTTTTTCCAATGTGATTAAGGGGAGTTGCTTAATTGTTTCTTTAGGATGTTTTATAGAGCCCTAATTAACATAGCTGTAAATACTCATTTTTATTGCTTCACATGGTGAGCTGTAATTTGTCAAGTATTCCTCATGTTGAAGAGTGAATCACTATATTTTACGGCACCTGCAGTTTGATTACATTGGAGAAAATCAGGACATGGCAATGAAGTTCTGAATCATGTCTTGTTTTTACTTCTGTGCCAGCTGTCAGGAAAAAAGTCCCACTCACATCACGTAGCTCCAGGCAGTGGTTTGCAGAAAACTGTTCCTTGAACGCTGTAGCACTGATTTGAACTTCAGATTGTGCAACGTCCACCGCAAACAATTGTGGTGAACTAATAGCAACATCCAACAAACTTGTGTTGACTGACTGTTGTTGGTCATGCTTTAATGTGAGTTAAATTATGAAGGGTATATTAATCTGAAACATACATTTGCTCACCATTTTTCTGGATTTGATATTGTTTGGGAAGGAAATGATTTCACCAAAATACAGCACCAAATGATCCGGCCCTTCTTCCTCCCAAAGACTTTGGTCTTTGTCAGTACAATTTTTGCTCAGTGTGCTTTTTAATTTTTTACATCTCTAATATATTTTGGAGAAAAATATTTAATTATTGATATGTTAAAGCAGACCAGTTTCTTTCTCCAGTCCCCAGGGCCCGATGGCTTCTTTTGGGTCGTTTACATGGTGACACTGCAACACCAAGACACAACAATTGTGTTGCGGAATGGCCTCGCCTTCACACGATGACGTCGAAAACAGAAGGGGAAGACGCAAACTTTTGATTCCGGCCTCCAAAGCAGAACAATTCCATTGTGGGGATTGCCCACAACCATATAAATGGAACTCTCATGATCCAATGACGGCAGCACACGCACATGTCACTTTGGGCATGCGTAGTTGCTGCTAGTAAACATTCAAAACAGAAAAAATGGCGGAACGGCGGCTTTAATTTAATACTACATCATTTTCACGCGGAATTGCGATATCGTTCAAATGGAGATGGAACCAAGACGGAACCATGTAAATGCAAACATGGGACCATTTACATGGTGACTCTCCAAGAACACAACACATTTCATGTTTGCATTTACATCGTTTCCATCTCCATTCGATCGATGTCGCAATTCCGCATGAAAACAATGTAGTATTCATGCCAGGCCCTAGAGGGCAGTGCAGTTTTACAAGGTGACAGCCATTTCCTTGACAACAACCTCCTTAGCCCGGTAGACAGCATACCTGCCTACTTGAAGCAATGGGTTCCCTCTGTTTTTTTTCTTTTGCTTCAAAAGGCACAAAAACTAACGTAAATTAAAAATATTATAGACAAGTTTCCTGAGCGAAAATTGGACTGCACCATTTTTGACATTTTCTGCTACGGACTTCCAGACAAAGTTTTAAACTCCCAAATCCAACCAGAGGAACCCACGGAATCTCTAAAAATGGATTCAGCACGACATAGATGAGACTCCTGGATTTTCTGTGCTGTGCGTAGTTGTGTGAACTCCTGGAAGCGTCTATATATATGCTTGGAAGTGGAATGTTTTGAACAGCGTCCAGCTTCCATGCGCCAGTGTGGATCTACCTCGCTATATGCCTTAAATGGAAACCAGCAGCAGATTAAGGATATGGCTCGCAGCTTTTACCCGAAGGTATCCACCTAAAGGATTACATGTTTGTTCTTTTTACTTCGTGTATTATTCGTTGACAAAATTCTACCAATCTGTGCAGCTCGTGTTAACATTGGGTGTAGATTGATACGCTGGCCACTTGAGTGACCAAAATGAGGCAAAATTACAAATAACATTACAGTTGCCAAATGCAGAAGGGCTGACACGGATTATGTTGTTACAAGGAAATAATATAAAGTAATTTTCAACTGTTCTGTGTGTCATTCTTTTTTTAGTGCAGATACTGATCGCAATAAAGTGTTTGGACAACATGTTTCCATTTCTTGTTTTAATTAAAACAATTGGTGCATGTGCAAAACAGGTCAATATATCACAATTTATAAAATTGTTGGGAAAAATGTTAACAAAGGTGGCGCATAAATCGAGCCTTCCATCATCAAGGTAGAATGCACGTAGTCTCGATATGCTGTATGTTCATCAACGTAAGTGCATTTTCCACCTTTAAACAAACAAACAAACAAACAAACAAAAACGTGTAACACTTTATGCATTTAGGGTAAAAAGCCTGTGTATGTAGAAGATTGTTTGTTTTCCATTTCTTTATCGTTGAAGCTAATGCAAAGCTAATGATGTCTCAGCTGTGATGCAAACCCTAAACCCTAACACACATAATTGTAGTCAAATTGAACATAATTGTACCTGTTATTGCTTTGAGGTAGCACTGTCTTGGTTCCACATCTGCCTTCATGATCACAAAATTCCCATATTCCTGTATTAAGACACATTCAACTGGATGCTTCGGGGATTTTAGGGTCCCTAATTGCGTTTCCATCCACTGCCATTAAAATAATTAAATATATAATATCATGATGATGGCAGATGGATGCGACATCTCCAAATTGTCTTTTCGGAGGGATTTTGATGAGTAATGACAATCCAGCTCCACTGTTTTTTTTTTTTGGTTGGAGAAAGTGTAAAACGGAAGTCACGAGTAGAAATGCGGAAGTAAAACGGAAGTACCTCGGAAACTTGTCAATAAAAACAGTAAATTAAAGCCAACGTTCCACCATGTTTGCTGTTTTGAATGTTTAGTAGCAGTGACTTTGCGTGCCCAAAGTAACTAATGCGTGTGCTGATGTCAACGGTGCGAGAGCGTTACATTCATATGGTTGCGGAGCAAGCCCCGCAATCGAATCGTTCCGCTTTGGAGGCCAGAACCAAAAGGGCCGTTTACATGGTGACTCTCTCAGAATACGAAAAATTTCAAATTTGCATTTATATGGGCCCATTTCCATTCGAACAATGTCGTAATTCCTCATGAAAACGATGTAGTATTCATGCCAGGCCCTAGGGGGAAGTGTAGATTTACAAGGCGACAGCGAATGATGCACTTTGACCCCACCAAGCTCCTCAGCCTGGAAAAAAAATATGCCCGCCCACACGAAGCAATGGCATTTTTCTTTTGTTCAATAAGGCACAAAAATCAAAACATTCAACATATTTAATTTGAAAATATTATTAAAACAGTAAATTAAAGCCGACCTTCCGCCATATTTGCTGTTTTTAATGTTTAGTAGCACCGCTGCGCACGCCCAATGCGACGTGTACGAGTGCTGACGTTATCGGCTTGGTATCGCGCCGCGGGAGCCTTTGATATGCATACGGAGCAAGCCCCCCTCAATCCCCCGCAATCGAATTCCTCCACTTTGGAGGCAAGATTCAGAATTTTTCGTCTTCACTTTCCGTCTTCGCCGACACCATATGCACGCGAGGCCATTCCGCTATTCAGTCATTGCGTCTTTGTGTCGCAGAGTCGCCATGTAAACTGCCCCAAAAGTTTGCGTCTGGCCCTTCAAAGCCATTAACTCCAGTCATCCAATAAGTCTGGGGGGAATAAAAAATTTTCAGGGCAAAAAAAATATTTTAATTTCTCAGATATCTAAATAAGGCTGATAAAGTCCCACCTGGAAGTAAACTAGGAAGCGTGAGTTCAATCAAGGGAGATATTACGTGCAAATCCTCGTTATTTTTCCATCTGCAGCGTTGTATTCATGAACCACAAATGCCTCAGTATACAACACTTGCTTAAACACCTTATTTCACATTTTTAATGGTGGTGCTGACTTGCCAAGGTGTCAGTCATATGGGAAAAAGACAGGCAATGTTATTAGGGAATAGAAAATTGGAAAAATATCCTGTGGTCTCTTCATTTTTTTTCTCGAACATGAGCGTATGTGTCTTCTTGTCTGTGTCCAAATGCTTGCTGTGTGACCTCTTCGGATGAACGGAAATCCTTAATAATAACACTGGCAATGAAATACCTCTCCTTTCCACAACTTTATGACTACACCGCTATGATGTCTTTTGGGAACAATTGACTGTTTGCTTTCAACACAGCTAATGTGGAGAGTGAGAGGAGGGGTTCATCTTTACTCGATTCCATGTTGGAGAATTTTTTTTTTTCCATTGTTAGTTTCTATCAGTTGGCCATGTTTTCTGTAGTTTTAAGTATTTATAAAACAACCATATGAAGTCATTTCTACCATTGCTACCCACATTTGTCATACCCAGTATTGTGTTTGGGATTGAGCATTTATGTTTATGTCAAAACAGACACATTTTATTTCATTGGCCAGGAGTCCTTTGTTTTGTTTTTTTACATTTGAAATTGATTAAATAATGTAATGCTTTGTTTGACCTAACTTAGTGAGCAAAATATTGATGACCAACACACTCAAATATAAAACAGAAGTATTTATTATCTTTGTTGGGAGCACCATTCACATGTCAGAAAAAAAACCAATAAATCCATATGGTTGTTTGAAAACTCTAAACAGAAATAGAAATATAGATAGATGTTCTTGTCATTGCCATCATCTAATCTTTATTACATGTTATAAGAAAGGAACTGACCAGTGGCTTGCTTGCTGCTGATTGACTGGGCCCAGAAGCCAAACTCACCAGCTCCCACCAAACCTCAACACTCCCCTGCTATGCTTCATTAATGTGAGTACTGACTTCATCTGAGAGACCCAAAGACCATCAGTCACTGTCCATTCTCTTCCTCTACGTTATTTGCAATTTTCCAAAGGTACTCTTTTGATTGTGTAGTCGAATTTACTTTTGGGATTCTGTGCAACTGAGGCTAAAGTGATTAAAGTTGCATTTTGATATTGGAAGAGCCTTATCAATCAAGGTCAAGAGGATGCCTGAATATTTCATTGTACAAAGACCCCTGTCAAAAGCAAACGAAAACAATGGTTGTACAGTGCTTGTGCACAACTTTTGGATGTGTTAAATCATCATTTTATCATCTTGAAATATTTTCCACCACTACCATTGTTCTGTTACGTTGTTATGTATGTAAGATCTGAAGTTAAAATTAGGTGAACTGGAGTCACCATTGCAATGACAGTGATGCTTTTCTTCTAATTAAAAGCCACTAACCTGCATTATTTACAGTGGTGGGATTGCTCAGCCTTCTATTAATCTTTTTTTAAATACAAATATTTGATCCTGTACACAAAGACCAAAGGTGTGAATGGTTGTTTTCTCTATGTACTCTTCCTTTCATCTCCAACATGCTCCTTTTATCCATAACATGATTGACAGTTCACGAATGGATGGATGATCCTGTTAATCAGATGTTTTAAAATTGAGTTCCAATTTTTCATACTTTAACAGCTTGTTGAGAAATGTTTACGAAATAATTTGGCAATTTATCTTTTAGCTTTGGGAATTACTTAATCTCAGGCTGTAAACTGTGGTTAGTATTTAAATGGCACTATCTGGATGGAAACGGAAGTTCAATAACTACTTGTCTAAACAATATTTAACCATAACTGGGCACAGGATCCAATTTAGATATAATAGATCAAGGTTTCAAAGAATGAAATGATCATTTACTCATTCTGACTTGGCATATACGTACTTCTGTGCATACAGTACATGAATGAGAGAATCTCATGGCAAACCACAACAAAACCAAACAAGCTTTGTCAACATCATAATGAATAAGTGAACATAAAAGGGGAAACAAAGTGCAGTTTTCATACAACACGTACGTATGTAATCAAATGGAACTACAGTGCTGGCCAAAAGTATTGGCACTCCTGCAATTCTGTTAGATAATGCTCAATTTCTCCCAGAAAATGATTGCAATTACAAATGCTTTGGTAGTAATATCTTCATTTATTTTGCTTACGATGAAAAAACACAAAAGAGAATGGAAAAAATGAAATCATTATCATTTTACAGAAAACTCCAAAAATGGGCTAGACAAAAGTATTGGCACCCTTTGAAAAATCATGTGAATCTTGTCTAATTTGTGTAATTAACAGCGTCTGTTACTTGCCTGTATATAAAAAAGTCTAAAGAAGTCCAAAGAACTGTCTGAGGACTTGAGAAGCAAAATTGTGAGGAAGCATGGGCAATCTCAAGGCTACAAGTCCATCTCCAAAGACCTGAATATTCCTGTGTCTACCATGCGCAGTGTCACCAATAAGTGTAAAGCCCATGGCACTTTGGCTAACCTCCCTAGATGTGGACTGAAAAGAAAAATTGTCGAGATATTTCAACGAAAGATTGCGTGGACGGTGGATAAATAACCTCGACTAACATCCAAACAAGTTAAAGCTGTCCTGCAGTCCAAGGGTACAACAGTGTCAACCCGTACTATCCGTCAGTCTGAATGAAAAGGGACTCTATAGTAGGATACCCAGGAAGACCCCACTTCTGACTCAGAGACATACAAAAGCCAGGTTGGAGTTTGCCAAGTCACTTATCTGAGAAGGCCAAAAATGTTTTGGAAGAATTTCCTCTGGTCAGAGGAGACAAAAGTAGAGCTTTTCGGGAAAAGACATCAACATAGAGTTTGAATGAATGAATGAATGAATGCTTTATTTGGACATGAGGAAAAAAATAAAAATAATAGACAAAAAAAAAACGAAAAACAAAATGATTTTTTTTTTTTTTTTTTTTAAATCAGACAGAACCAATGATATTCTCGAGATAACAGAAACAATAGTTAAGACAATAATGATAATAATAAACAAGATCAGAATTTATTCATTGTGTCCAAGAAGGAGTAGGATGAAGCATTTGCTTATTAAAACCTACCCCCAATTTCTATTCCTTAATTATATATGTCCGCCCTATGTAACAAGTCCTCATATTAACAATGAAATAAACTAAATAACCATATACATAAGATTCAAGATAAACAAAAATAAACAGGACTTAGCTCATAACAGATATGTGAAACCCCCCTATAATTTAACCCCTTCCTCTTCCCTATACCCAGTGAAAACCATGTGCTTGTACCACTTCCTAAACTGGGTCATACAGGAAAAAAATGAGGCCTTCAAAGAAAAGAACACGGTCCCCATAGTCAAACATGGCGGTGGTTCCCTGATGTTTTGAGGTTGCTTTGCCGCCTCTGTCCCTGGACTGCTTGACCGTGTGCATTATGAAGTCTGAAGACTACCAACAAATTTTGCTGCATAATGTAGGGCCCAGTGTGAGAAAGCTGGGTCTCTCTCTCTCTCATGGGTCTTCCAGCAGGACAATGACCCAAAACACACTTCAAAAAGCACTAGGAAATGGTTTGAGAGAAAGCACTGGAGGCTTCTAATGTGGCCAACAAAGAGTCCAGACCTGAATCCCATTGAACACCTATTGAGAGACCTGAAAATGGCAGTTTGGAGAAGGCACCCTACAAATCTGAGAGACCTGGAGCAGTTGGCCAAAGAAGAATGGTCTAAAATTCCAGCAGACCATTGTAAGAAACTCATTGACGGATACCGGAAGCGGTTGTTTGCAGTTATTTTGTCTAAAGGTTGTGCTACCAAGTATTAAGCTGAGGGTGCCAATACTTTTGTCCGGCCCATTTTTGGAGTTTTGTATAAAATGATAACGATTTGTTTTGTGTTTTTTCATTGCAAGCAAAAAATGAAGCTATTACTATCGAAGCATTTGTAATTGCAATTATTTTCTGGGAGAATTGCAGGGGTGCCAATACTTTTGACCACCACTGTATGCCATTGCAAGGAGAAAAACATTTTATTGTAAAAATGTTAAATATTTTTTCTTAGCTGTGTGTTGTTAAGTAAGCATTAAAAAAGCCAATAAATCCCGTCCATTCTATTGTATGAGAAGAGAAGATCATGTGTCCAAAGGTTGAGAACACGCAACTGTGAATGTTTACCTTGGTCATCCAAGTTCTGTAATTTAAATTACAGCACACTTCGAAAGAAAAATGTCACTTGACAAAACGGTCGACCAGACATTTAATATGCAATAACAGATTGGAATTCTCCCTTATGAATGTGATTATCTTTGCACATCTGTGAGCAATAATGTGAGATGAGCTGCAACACTGCTATTTCGTTGTGCACGCATACATGCACGCCCACACACACACAGGGTATTCTGCAAGTTGCCATTTCTTTTGCAATTACCTCATGCAATATCATTTATTCTGCTTTGTAGTTGGACTGACATGTGTGCTCGCTAACAGTCGCGTATATCAGGGAGTAACTGAGGGTTTAGGGGTAAAGGTTTTGACCTAGAATAGGATTAACAGAGTCCTGGTGAAAATATTTGCAATGATGAGAACTGATTGGAGCAAATTTTATTTATGAGACCAATTGTTCTGCGTTTGCCCTCCCATGCATGCACATGCTATGCAATTACACACTATACAAGCAAAAAGGCCACAGGCATGGCATATTGAGAAACTGTGAACTCTTTGTCCCACCTATTTTCACCCAGCTTTGTGCCCTGTTAAAACAACTTGTGGTGCAAGTGGTTTCTTGGGGGGGGGGGGACACTGGGATAGAACTGGCAGCGAAGCAAGCAAGAGCTGGCAGCTGTGTGGCACCAGCCAGTCTTTCTGATCCAATCCAGACCATTTGCAACGTCACAGTGTGGCGTCCTGCCCTTCTTTAAAACACACAACCACAATCCCAAATAGTTCTAAATGGAGCAATGCGGGGCACAATTATTTTGGCCCGATTTTAGCTATGCGACTTTTACAGTAAGAACCTTGGAATGGAGCAATGCAAGGTTTGGCTTCGAAGGCTGAGCTTTGCCAGAGCTGTTGAACCTGACAGCTCATGGATTCACATCTCGGAGCAAAAGGTGCCCAGATCAATAGAAAGTGTGTGTGTTTTTATGGCGGTCCCGTGGCTCTGGCCAACGACACTTTGTTGTGCACAATGTAGCTGTGATTTGATGTGGCAACATAAGCAGTAAGTAAGAAGGCTCATATGGACCTAAGAATTCACCCCACCATTATATGACAGTTTAAAAAAAAAAGTTTGAGGTTTCATATTACAGATGGGAAAACTGGTGGAAATGTATTTCATTGATTTGTTTCTCTTAACCGTTTTCCCCTACAACAGTGCTTCTCAATTATTTTCTGTTACGCCCCCCCAAGGAAGATGTAACCGTTTCGCGACCCCCAAACTCTCTGCGCCACTGTAAATAGTATCATTT
Source organism: Corythoichthys intestinalis (assembly GCF_030265065.1). Lineage (NCBI taxonomy): Eukaryota > Metazoa > Chordata > Actinopteri > Syngnathiformes > Syngnathidae > Corythoichthys > Corythoichthys intestinalis. The sequence continues at coordinate 53,974,634 of NC_080396.1, read as the reverse complement.
GTCTATTACTATTGTAAGTACGCCTCTGCCTAACATTGTGTCCTTTTTTCTATTAAAGAAAAAAAGTAACAGACCAACCTATAATGAAGTATAACTTTCTTAACATTGTTTTGTTTGTAACAGAAAAGACTTAACGCATATCAGTTTGCCTGAATTTAAAAAAAAAAAAGTCACATCCATACTGTAAAAATACACTTAAGGTACACTTTTGACCATTTCATACTGAAAAATAAAATGTAATAAAATCACTAAATAATAACAAACTCAAACTGATTAGAAACATTAACACATGAGGACAATATGCCAAAAATTTGACCAAAGAAACAAAACAAAAGAAAACAAAAGGGTCTTTGGACAGAAGGACAGTTTCTATTTTCGCTGCTCACGGTATCACCTCTTCTGCAATGGTGTGGGGTTATTTTGCACTGAGCATGCTAACAGTTCTCACTGGTTTACTGATATAACACTGACAAAACGGGACGATTGTTGGCAATATTCGGCACGTTTTCGCTGAAAAACAATCAAGCGGCTTATCAATGAGACTGAGGTCTAATGTCTTTAAGTGGCGTCTTAATTGATTTGGCTTCCGGCTGTCCACTATAATCATTTTTAGACACAGTAAACAGTGGTCTTTCCTCATCTCCCACTGTATTAAAAGTCAAAGCGAAAAGGCAAACGGCCAAAAAAAAAGCGCACTCTCGGCGGCCGAGGGAGAACCGTAGTTGAGGGGGGTCGTCGAGACGATCCCAAGCCGAAAATGGCACTTCTCAGGTGGACACGTGAGAACCGGAGAAGACAGTGGGCCGCTGCGTGAGTCCGGCCGGAAAACAGCTTTTGAAAACGGCCAACAGCTAGCTCTTCATTTGCCTGGCACGGCCAGACTGTTCTCCCTGTGTTTTTCAAACACTGTGAGAATAGTCTGGGACCCAGCCCATTAACGGCCTCTCGAGCAAGTACAAAATCAATCGACAAATCAGATTCGTTTATTTGCGTGACGTGTTCTTAACGAGCAACGTCACTCTTCCGCGTCGGAAGTCGTCTCCACAACAACACAGATGACGAACAGGAGAGCCGAGAATATGTTCCAATCCACGGTAAAATCAGTTTTAAATTACCAATAACACATTGACACAAGTCATTGACAACAGCCTGTCTCACGCTAGCCATGTTGAATAAACTCCGCTCTCCTCGTATGTTTACTTCCGCGCGCAAGTCCCTCGTCCCGCCCGTCGCTGATTGGTCCACTCCGCTGTCTGTTTGCTGTGGCTTGCTCCGCCCTGGAAATTTTATCCGCTTAATGGTGGCCAGACTCAATAGCTGGAACAGCGGTGAGTCTGGAGTACCAGGCTAGCTCTTCATATCTCTTCTGTGTGCTCTTGGCTCTTGCTTAGTTCAAAAATACTGCGCGCACTCTGAAAATGAGAGCGCCACTGCCACCCACTGAGTGGATGTGCAAGTACACTGTATTCTAGCACGGCAAAACAAAAAAAAAGCATTTTCCCCGAGGTCACATGCGCCACCCCTGGCATCGCTCTGCACCCCCTGGGGGAGGCGCGCCCCACCATTTAAGAAGTACTGCCCTACATGAACACAGGTCATAGAGCGTTGTCCTCTCAAGAAGCAGTGCTCAGCAAAGGCATGTTGACTTGGTTTTAAGAAAACACAACTTGTCACATTGTCATCCTTTAAATGTTAGCAAAATCTTAATGTGTCTGAAGAATTTTTTTAACATTTCATGTGGAGTGTGCATGTACTAACCTGAACTGTGTGGGTTTTAACCAGGGTTTTGTGGTTCGAAATTCTATTTAGATGTGAATGTTGTCACAAGCATGGATTTGATATTAACACGTCAACCTTGCATAGAATAAGGAACAGAGCATGACATTTAATGGACAGAAACCACTTCACTAAACGTGACCGAGTTGAGTGGAAAACTAGAACTTAATGCATAAGAACCACATACAATATATACAAAGTGTAGGCCTTTTTAGATAAATTGCCCTGTGTTAAGAAGTTCCAAATTATAACATTCTCTTGTTATGTGAATGTGTGCGTACAGTTGCGGTGAAGTAAAATTATGTGTACAATACCCAAATAACAATCTTTTGCCCCATGACCACAATCTGCAAAAGGCAACGTTGTTCTGTGTAGAGCAGGCATAAAAAAATATTTTCACAGCCGTGCACATTTTCACTCAAACATTTTGAAAGCAAAGGCGGTGGAGCTGAGCAAAGTGTGTACCTGGGCACCTGCGAGTGTCAGGTTTCCTCCACCATCAGCTTACTGCGCACCTGGAGTGTGTTGTGATATTACAGGCGTCATGCTGGCTTGAAGCACTTCAAGGAGCTTTTGCCGTTGGACGGAGATACACTCATTTCAAACCACAATGTTGACAGAAGGTTGTAATGTGCGCAGTGTTTTTCTTTTCGTAAGGAGTTTTCCTACACTTCTACTCAGTTTGCTTCTTATACTCATTGTCCATGATCTACCATCATTACTAGGCATGGTATTGAGTACAGCTATACAATTACATAAATCAAATAAAACAGCTGGAGCATAGATGTTAAAAGATAATTGTTTTTGGTTTGCAAGAAGCCTTGATTTAACCGTTTGTTACAATTGTATCTGGCGTGGGTGTAAAATTACGCTGGAACTACCAAAAAATGCTATGCGTGTTGCTGCTGCATCTTAATTTCAAATGGCATCTACGGGCGACATGACAAATTCAAATTTCACACATTTTAAGCAAGGATTTTGAATTATCTGAAAATCCACGGCATATTAAACCAAAACCTCAATTGTAAAAATCTGCGGCTGGTAATGCGGTGGCTTAATGCAATAAAAACATCACTTTCAAATATGCGTTCAAATTTTTTATATTCTCAAGACTATAAATTCCAAACATTGAAGCACAGACAGTCCCATTTGGTTACCATGGAGGAGTGTCCGCCCTCCATCAGCAGCGTAGCGCATTGCCCTTCCTCCACTATATGGAGCTGCTTACGTAGCTCGGATCTTCATTAATAGTGCAATACCTCGTACTTTAGCTGCACTTTCGTTTAACCACATTGTTTGCGGCTCTTCTCAAACTTCCCCTTTTTGTGTAATCCCTTGTTTCTTGTCTTCTTTGCCGCATCTTGGCAGGGCCCAGGAAAGATCCAGACATCCCCAAACCTGCTCCCCCAAATCAGTCTTGCGATAATACAATATTTAATGGTTCAATTTACTGACCCACCGTCAGCGTATTGTATAATAACCACAATCAAGATGTTTATGCTTCTCAAGCAAACGCTCCCTCACTACGCAGCTCTCATATCATAAAGGCTGGACTGTCAATCTTAGTGAAAATGAGACCAAATGAATGGAGCCTGCTTTTAAATGAAAATTTCTATTGTCATACCGATTTGTGCCAAGCCAAAAAAGACAACTTGCCAAAGATATGAGTAAATATTCTGGTTTTATGTATATTTATTGAAACAAAGTAGAGCATTAATCCAATTTGTAAAAAGTAACAAAATATTTGCAATTAAACATGAAATTTAACGACCCTCAAGTTGAACACGTAAGCGTATAAATATACATAAATTTAGTTGGACTGGTGGAGATAGTTTTTGTCATGAGTGGCCTAATGAGTGGTATAGAAGATATGCGGCTCATTGGAATGGCAGCATCCGGTATGTGTAATATGTGTAAAACACTAGCACTGAACACAAGTGAGAAGTAAAGTGTGAGTGGACAAATAAGGTGCATTTCCCTTTACAAAAAGCGTGAAGAAGAGTGAGAGATTTAAAAGAGAGACTTTTAAAAGTGATTTCCACATATAGAGTGTCCAACTAAAGAAGTCATGTTTGCTGCTATAATGGATCTGGTTAAAGAAAATAAATACAGTAATTGATCAGTTGAATAGACATACTATATACACAGAACATGGACTATTTCACCAATGTAATCAAAACCTTGCCCATATATATTCAAACCAAGTTATGTATTGTAGACTATGATAAATGAATAATCTGAATGACTATGGAAAACAGTGTTGGCTATAATAATGACATATTAACTGATGCACTGCAGAAAAAAACAGCCCAACAGACACATACAGACAGGTTTAAGCTTCTGTATCAAAGTGCATAATGGAAGAGGGCCTCTACAGCACCTGCGGATCATTTAGGCTTCAGGGACAGCTTAATAAATAGCTCAGCCCCCAAACCGTCCTCTGACTGAACCCATTTTTCTCCACGACCTCATACAAATCCACGAGACCCCTCACACTCCACATGTTGAGAGTGAGGATGTTGGAATCGGGGACGTGAGAGCTGGTTTGGGAACGGGCCCGTGAAAACACATCCATCCATACAACACAGGCATTCTCCTGTCAATGCAGCCATACAACAAAGCAGAACCTTGAAGTCAACTCTGCGTCAAGTATAAAACGCTACGTTTTGTCGGAAAAATGGCAAGCACAATCCAATTTTGTTATCTAAATGACGAATCTCACAAAAAAAAAAAAACATTTTGTGGAACTAATCGAGTTGTCGAAAAGGGGTGCGGTATTCTCTCCAGGCACTTAGACGTGTTAAAAACTAGCTTGGCCAAAATAAAAACAATCTCAAAATAAATATTTTAGGATACTCTCAGTTCCTGAAGATGTGTATTTTTATTTTTGCAGGAGGGGGTGGGGTCAAGTCTTTTTGCGATGGCATAATTGTTTAACTCTATAAATATAATTTATATAGTTTCTCTCTTCCTTTGACTCAGTCTTGAACTCCTTGGCTCACACAGATGTAGCGCCATCGTCTGCAACTCTTCTCTAGTCTTACTTGCAGACAAATTGGTCTACAATTTTGGTGCAGCGCTTGCATTTGACGTAGCAGCACCAGTGGAACTTGCAGTGACAGCGCTCCACTAACTGAGCCTTGAACTGGTCATAGCCACGACCGCAGCACATTAGCTCGCACCCATCCATACCCTCTGAGGTCTTGTTGCAAAGACGCCCCACTGTTCCCAGGGAGCCGGTACTTTGGTTCCTAAGGCAGTAGTCTGGACTGGACTCGATGTACACAAGGTCATGGCTTGTCGGGGGATTGAACTTGTTGTTCATCTGCACCAGCTTTCCGCGTGAGTTGAGCTTCATGGCTGCGGCGCTGTCGTACTTTTCCTTCAACGCGTCACCCACCTTGCGGAAGTCGGCCAGCTGCAGCCAGCAGGTCTTGAGGCTACATGAGCCCGACACTCCGTGGCACTTACAGGACACGTGGGCAAGGTCAGACACAGTCTGGGGGGAAAGAAATGAAAGTAACAATAAATGCACTTGTACAGAAAGTTAGTAAACAATGACTTCCAGTATAGTGATGATGTATGCTGTAGTCACACATATGTCCTTATCCTGTGCATGTGTGCAATGCAAAGTAGAATAAAACATAGCCCAGTCGTCGTAAGAGAAGGGCTTAGCTACAGATATCTTGGCTCCATGTTTGCTTTGAGGTGGTTTCAAGATGTTTGGGGAGGAAAATGAAACCCCAGAACTGTCAGAGCATAGCTATCTGCTCCTCACATCTAAAGACCCGCGGGGGAGAGTAGACAGAGTTGTTGAATCTGATTGACCTGGGTTGTCTCAATTCCAGCTTGGACCTTTAAGCACATTCAGAATGCTAGAGTGTGTGGATTTATAGCCCATGATGTTTCAGAAGCAAAAACTGCTTTGAATGTGTGTCTGTGCACTTACTCTTCTTCCAGCCTCATTATTATGAAGATTCATCATAAGCCTTGCACTGTCTTGTGTGCCTTTGGGGTAGCTCTTCTCCCGCTCACGAGCATCCACAAACTCCTTAGAGAACCTGTAGCCATAGTTGAGGTTATCTCCGCAACCGCCCCACAGCCAATCTCGGGGCAGGTCTTTGGGCCGGGCAGCACGGCTGCACCCACAGCTGGACAGCTCCCCCTCTCTGCAGGCACGGCTCACTGCGTTGACAACCCCGGCGGCGCTGATGGCGTAGGTGAAGGCTGTCTCACGGCTGCCTGTGCACAAATAAAAAGGAATTTTAGGGTGCAAATCAATCAGAGCAATTGATACCATGTAACCGTTAAACCGGATTAGAAAGACGACTTGCGTTTAATGGTACTTATTACAGAACACCTGATCAGTTGAGCAGGTTTTTAGTCAAACGTTGAAAAGTGGAATTTGGTTTGTTATTGCTGGTCTTCAGCCAGACCGTGCACAGCGCCCTCCGAGGACAAAGAATTCACCCCACAAAGAGCCTGAGAGTTTCACCAAATGGAAAACCACAAGGTCTCTTTCACATTGTCACGAATGACAGATTCTGGGGGTTTTGCCCACAAAACCCCACCCTACATCATAATTTCCTATCGAAAAAGCAACTCAAAATATACCTCGGCAGTTTGGCACTCAACATCATGACCAAGGAACAAAACTGAGCAGAGGCCTGGACAAAAACTGTTAAAAGAACAGCTGACAAAAGCATACAACGCATCCGATGCAAATGGAAATGCACATCTCACTGAACCTTAAGGCCAAATTCTTTAACGACTGAAGCAGATGGAGAGGAGAGAGAAAGAGAAAAATCTGAAACGATTTGTGAAGACGTGAATGGAAAAAGGCACCCTGCATCGAAACTCAAAAGGGAGGCATCAACAGCGACAAGGAACCATTTCAGAAAGAAACCTGTTCGAACGTTTTGAGTTGTACTGTATCCGGCCGGCTGAGATATTCTGGAATGAGTGGATCCGGGAGGAGCGGATTTATTACCCAAATGCCTTACTTTATAAATGAATCTTTTGAATATTAGCGCACTGTAAAACTTGTTGACAGACTCAAGTGTCTTCTCCTTTCCTTTCTGCCCTGCCTTAGAACCACCCAAAGAAAAGAACAAGGCAGAGTAACTGAACCCAACCTCCTGAGCGCTGCTGCTTTAAAATAAAAAGCAGTCTCTACAGACAGCGAGAACACGCTTAAACAATTGACTAACATATAATAACCCCCCCAAAAAAAGATTTTATTTATATATATATATATAAATATAATTATCATTTTTAAATATAAATAAGCTCTGTCCCCATTAACCGCGAAAAACAGGGGATCACTAGTGTATTCCAATGCTGTTAAATCTAAATACATAAATATAAACAAATTTTTATGTAAATACGCTCCACCTCTACTTCATGGATTTTCGATTTTCATGTGTTGGCGAGGGATCAATTTACAGCGTGTAGTAGTAGTTTTCTACTAAAACAAGCAGCACCTGACTGCAATCAACTGATTACCGTACACTTATAAAACACCAGATTGGTGAACAGGTATGGTCTTGTTTTGTTGGAGTGAAATCCTGCACCCACTGCGGCCCTATGTGGAATAGTTTGGAGAGCACTGATCTAGAGAAACACTTGAACAATAAATTGCACCAAATTAGTCATATTCCAGATTAAAGCAGCCACACTGCTTTTATCCCCCATATCTGTTGTCGCCAATTTGCATCTTTCTTATCTCTTGTAATGTGATTATTCATTGCCATTTTGCATTTTAATTAACTTTCTCAACCTGATTTAGCATCTACTTGAAAGCAAAAAAAAAAAAAAAAAAAACAACAATTAAAAGATTCTTAAATCTTATTCTTTTTACTAAATGTGGCGTCAAGGTGTTAAGTCTTTTACTGTCTTTAGAAAGTACCGGGATTAAATGATTTAACGAAAAGGTACAAATACGCAGGATTTGGCAGAACAGGGATATGACGGGATTTGAGTCATCAAGTTCTCTGTGCGTGATGACGTTGCCGAGCAAAAGAAATATAATGGTTGATTTACAACCATGTATGCTCATAATGAATAATTCCAAATGCCCCCCCCCCAAAAAAAATAAATAAAAATCGAATAATGATTTAAATCTGAATATGAATATTGAGATACCAGTTTAATTTGATTTAGACATACAGTATTTCTCCATTGAAATGACACCATCAATACGTTTCAACCACCCAAAATACAAATATACAGTATGTATTGGTGGTTCTTAATCAACCTGGCTTCGATCGAACCCCAAGGGTTCGGTGAGTGAGTCTAAAGGCCGAGTTATGCTTCCGCGTCAGACCTGCGCCGGCAAGGAAGACCTGATTTACGACCCTGCGCCGTAGCCTGACGCAGTCCTATTGAATTTTCAAACCCTAGCTTTCACGTCGACGCAGATGATGTGATGGAAATGGACTGTGATTGGTCCACTCAGACTGTTGTTTCCGGTTCAGCTCGAAATAACCGCCATTGTACACGCAAAAATAGACCAAGCCGACGGGAGTATCATCAAAGAGCAAGTCTTGTCAAGACATCATTAAGATTGCCATTGCCAAATGGAAAGGTCAGCAACTGAATAAAAAAAAATGGGAGGACCACCGAGACGTGTGTATTCGGAATCGAGTGGCCACACGAAGCGGTCATCCAGTCGGCCAAAAACTGCCAGCTCTTTATCACTTTATGTCGTATTTTTGGTTGGTGCACTACACACTTATTGTGTACATCTGTTTACTGTGAGTCTGTGACTTATTTACATGTCACACTTCAAGTATATGAAGAATAAAGCACAGGTTTGGTGTCAAAAGAGTTGTTTTGATGTTTCATTTTCAACAACAGACAGTTCACACAGGATACATAATCACTGATTGAGAGTGCCTCGTTGGTTTTATGATAATGTTAACATCAAGGCTTCCAACGCAGTTTGGGAAGTTCCATAGACGCCAGAAATCTGCTATGGCTTCCAACTGGCTGGTTGTAGAATACGGCAAACAAATCGGGCTGGAGGCCTTTGCAGACCTTGGACAAATGATGGACGCAGTTCTCGACGCCAAGTTGAAGCTAGCCGCCACAGCTCGTTGATTTTCACCCGAGGCTAAAACTCTCTATGCAGCATCAAAAGTTGGACAGACCGCCTCAAAACAGTCTTCTGTGTCGCCTGTGCCTCAACATTTGTATGATCAACGTTTATTCAATGTTGATGAGCTGAAAATCCACATTCAAGCGTTCCATCTTGCATTGTTTATCTTCTTTCTCAATTAAACTAGACAAGAAGAAGTCAACAAGCATGCCCCAAAACCGTACAAACGCCACACCCCTCTAGTGGCTTGGCGATGAATTACAGAGCAACGCGTCACCTGGCCGGAGAACCATCAAATGTCGAATGACGCCATAGTCGCTGCGCCGTCACCGCAACGCGGGAGCATAACTCAGGCTTAAGGGGTTGGGCGAAGGTGAAGAAACACAGAGCGTTATTTTCGTACGCTGCTTAAACCTAGGCAAAGTGGCTTTTTAGACCAAATTTTGGACTGATTTGCTCCCAATTAACAGGCTTAATCCATTTTATCATTTGATCTGGTAGAAGGAGGAACGGATTTGCTCAGTGGAAGGTTGATTTGCAGTTCGTATGAGGGAATACAACAGACCACAGAGAAGCATGGTTTCAAATTTTGACCTGTGAGAAATGAATGAGAAGAATTTATGATGAATGAAAAGAATGATAACAATTTTGAATGGGAATTTGCTAAATTATTAGCTTGCTAGCTGCGATATATATCGGTTTTGAATTATAAAAAAATTGCTTTACTATCAAATTCCAAAGGGTTCGGTGAATCCACATGTGAAACTTGTGGGGTTCGGTACCTTTAGCAAGGTTAAGAACCAATGGTATATATATATATATATATATATATATATATACACACTATATAATAAACTGCTATATATACACACTATATATATATGTATACTATATAATAAACTGCTTTATTTTAAGCCAAAAGAACGGTTGTGTTTGATAGAACAATATGTCTATATGCTCCCATAGCAGTTTCATGGCGCATTAAGCCCCCGAACTATTTTTCATTTGTCCGTTTTACCCCGAAGACCCCTGTTTAGACACCGCGCAACCTCTTTTGTTTCAACCCAGCTACAAAAACAATTATACTAGTATGTATAATTTTGTCTATGTCTATCATTTTCAGCTTAGAATCATTGACGTCTAATATTTCGTAAAAAAAAAAAAACAACAACAACAACCAAAAATTATTCACTCGCATATTTTAAACTTTTAAACAAATTACGTCACAATGAAAAAAATTGTGTCTGTATAGAGGTCACAAATATCTACCTCATAACTATCGCTTAACTGTATTTTTTTGTTACTGTCGCATTTTCCTCGATATTTTAGATTATAAATAATCGATCCGAACAAAGAGAAATTTAAAAACGTTTAAAAGTGTAATTTTTTAAAAAGAATACGTTCGACCACTCCTTCATGTCTGCGATTTCAGCATCTCTACCCTTGTTATATTACCGTGTTTTACCCATAAAATCTCCAAAAAGTCTGGCTGTGGCCATTCACAGCTATGTCTTGACACATGCTACACGGAGTTTCTAGATTTAAATAAGGTAAGTACGCGATAATATCACGTTAAAATCATGATGTCTTTAATTATGCTCTCTCATGCTCTCACCTCAAGTTAGGGTTTAATTTTTTCTTTTAAATGCTCTCCTGTTCAAACTTTTTCTTCCCCCCGAAAATTGAGATTTTAACTTTTCCAATGATGTATCACACATGCATATAGGACAGTTTTGAAATTTGTCTATATATGTATTATAAATATGTTTTAATCAAATGAAAAAACAAATCACTAAAGAAATTTGTATTTTAAAAAATAATGTACGAATTATTAAAACAAAAGATTGGAGTATTTGTTACATTTTTTGCTTTAGTTAAATGGACATTGTGCTGCTCACTCTGCTGTGTGTGAGTTAGCCACCTGGGGGCAGTCCAATACAGACGTGGACATACAAAGACTGCTCACTTATCAGCAGTGTTGTTAACCTTACTTCAAAAAAGTAATTAGTGACAGTTACAAATTACTTCTCCCAAAAAGTAAAAGTCGTTGTAAGAGTAATTAGTTACTCAGCAAAGTAAGTACTTTTTATGTTCAACAAGTTATTACATTATACATTTTATAACATCTTTCACATAAAATATGTTTATATTAATTGACTGGAATGAAAAAATCAGTTCAATTAAAAAAAAAAAAAAAAAAAAAAAAAAAACGTAGGTCACACTTTTGACATTTTTTTTAAAAAATTCACTTATATAAGTGTGTTACGGTATTCAAACTTTCAAATGCTGTGGGGGAAAAAAATCTGTTTTTCCTGTTGTACTAAACCCGTACCGAACCGTGACCCCCGTGCCGAGGTACGTACTGAACCGTGACTTGTGTGTATCATAACACCCCTAATATACATAGATATATTTCTCAATAAGCAGGCGAGGCTCTGAATCTCCTGCTTTTGCTCTATTTGTTCATGAATAAGTCATTCAAGAAAAGTTTAGTGCAAGTGACTTTTTTTGTAAATTAAAAAAAAATATATATTTTTTTATATATCATATATTTTATATATATATATATATATCACTATATTGTAGCGTCTACAAGTACAATCCAACTTGGTGATGATAATGCACTCAGCAGGAAAACAGTACATTATTGTCAATTAATTCTACCCACCTGAACGCCAAACTGTATCTAAAAAAAAAAAAAAGTTGCCTAAGAGTGTAAGATGATGCACCACCACGCTAAATGCTAATGCGAACACAAATACTTTGTTAACGCTCTGAGCAAACTAGCCAAACATCATCGCGTTTGCAACTGCGTCACCACCACCTTGCCTCCTCCTGTTCTGCACTTTCCAGGGCAGGCAGGCAGATGTGTGACAAAATCAAGACAACTTGCGCTTCATTCAACGAAATTGTAGTAACATACTGATGCGCCACTGCACATCCTCTGTGTAACAGTGATTGCAAAGATGGAAAAATTAATTAATTACTCACTACTGAAAAAAATAACACCTTTAGAAATGCAGTTATACACTAACGCCATTATGAACAACACTGCTTGTCACTAAGCTACATTAATAGTCTATTTGTTGTCCTTTTCAGATGATACAGTACAGGCTTCCCAAGTATTTAGAGCTTTCCTTTCTATTGGTGTGTTTTACCATTTTATTCCAATATCTGTTTTTAGTGTTAAATGACTAAAAAAAAAAAAAAAAAACCTGCCGCATATGCTACATGCTACGTCTTACATATGCTTGATGCTATGTTTTAGCCTTTTATTGGGTTTCCGATTAAGTGTTAAATTATAATCTGGGAGATCGTATGTGGATGTTTTGTAAACACAATTTTATTTTAAAAGTAAACCAGGAGCTGCAATGAACAGCATGAAGCCTCTTTTTTTTTTTTTTTTAAATTTCTGACACTGACATGAGTTGAATTCACTCAAAAATTGTATCTCAAGTTTGCAATCGCAAGTAAAAAAAAAAAAAAAATTCTTGGCCTGACGACTCCTTTCTCGAAAACCTCGTAAATCAAGCCAATCTAATCTCAAGATACGACTGGGTAAAATTTGTGACATCCCAATTCCATGACAGTAAACCACAGCGTGCTTCTTGGGATCATCCACATTTGCATTTTCAGCTATCAGACTTGTGAAGTTTTGGAGCAATTAGCACCTCAAAGTTAATTCCAATCTACCAGTACGTACAAAACAGGGTTGCAAAAGAGCTCTGGAGACATATCTTTCAAAAATGTATAGCCTTTCCTGGAAGTGAAAAACAAATAGGCCCGACCAATAAAAAAATTAGGGGAGAAAAATGTTTTTTTTTTCTGAACACATTCTCAAAAATCAGAGTAAAAGAAAATTATGTATGTTGTTACTTCATGTCCAAATAACTATCTTGAGGTACACAATTTCAGTGCCTGAAAAGGTATATCCCTGAGCCCTAAAACATATGAAACCTAAAGTGACAAGTCTTTGTACCCCAACACATATTCCTCAAGGATGGTCACTAATAACTAATAAGAAATTCCACCATGCATTCAAAACTGCAGCAACACTACTGACATCACAATCACCATATCGCCTGGATTTATTATGATCCATCTGGAAGATTATGATCAATAAAACTTGACGTCAACTTTTTTTCTTTCCTGAGAAGCAGGCACGTGTCCAAAGAAAATATTAAGTGGTTTTATCCAAGCATGGTTCGTAAAGTTCTGCTAGCTTGTATGAGATCAGAACATACTGTGCTTAAGTGAAACACACACACACACTTGATTTGTAGGACCGTCTCCCATCCATCAGTGTGAAAACCTCATTTTCTGGTATGTTACACGCAAAAATGGCAGCCAAGCTAACCACTGGCTCTGTACATGCTGTATGTGCTGCGTTTCAGTTTCCACATATGTCTGTATCCTCAATCTCGTTTACCTATTTGCATGACCCGTCCAAAGACAGAAGAGTTGTCCACTGTGCTACAGTTCCAACGCCGATGTCTGAACTGGTACTGGCATTCTCTGATGCCCGTCTTAGCACCTTCACCAATGTACTGCATGTGGTCCTGGTAGAGCTGGCACAGCTTCTTCTGGCCCTGTGAGAGACCTGCCAACTGGCTGCACAGAGGCTGGGCACCAATGATGTAGGCCTCTGGGATCAGCAGCTGGTTCATCGCTAAAGACCTGGATGAAGTACAGGGCGGGATATCATGCAGGTGTTTTCAATCGGGTACAATCGCCAAACAAAATGAGCAGTCAGGAACAAAACTATATATAAATGTAATAATCAACAGCTGATTGGTTTTCTGCCTGTCAGACTTGGAACATTTTATTGTGTGGTATAATCCTCAGAACAGCATTAAATCTTAATGACATGCATTAAAAAGTAGTGTGATTCTCAGGGCCAAGGATGCAAGCGGTGAGCAGAAAAGAAGTACACAGTAGGAAAGGAGGAAATGAAAAACAAAAAGAAATTTAATACTTTTTGGGAGGATCTACGACATTTTAAATAAAGAAATGCTCAACTTTTCACATGCTGAAGAAGTTCAACAGTGAGCAATTCAATATAAGAGCCAATGTCCCACAGCTGAGTGTTTTTTTTATTTTTTTTTTATTTTGTTTTACTTTTACAGCTTTTGGGAGGCTTTTTTTTTTGCTTGAAAAACAAAAAAAGCATGTACATTTGCCCTTTTCAGGTTTCTCCACTATTAAAACTCCCTACAATTGTATACCTTTAAAGTAATCCAGCTCACCACCATCTTTTCTGGACATAAGATTTAAAGAGGAAATTTCACTCAATTTTCTCATACAAATCATTTTCCCATATTTTACAGCACAACGTGCGAAATAATGATTTAAAGAGAGATATTAAGAAATTGCAGCACTACTCCGGGCATCTGGTTCCAGGCCACAGGACAATCCAAGCAGCCCATCCCCGAGCCCCACGAGAGAGACAATTAGCCTCTCATGTAACTTGATCGACTGGGGGAACTGCAACGGAACACGCACGCACACACACAGCAGGAAAATATAGTCTACATAGACACTACGCAGACATGCTTCCCCCTTAAATCATTTACCCCTGACATTCTCTTAAAGAGGAAACTCAATGGGAGTTTGTACCGCATGGTAAGCCTGCACATTTTTGGCCTGGAACGTGATCCAATATTCAATTGTATAGCATCGACAAATTACATTTCTAATTTCACTTTTGATTGCTGCATGATGTCATTGTTGGCCTTTCCTGAATCAACTAAAGCAAATTTAAATAAAATCTTTCCATTTGAGTAGAGTTCCAATTATGGAATAGCTCAATACTTGGTAGCGAAAAAGATTGAGAGGGAGATTCTTCAAGCACACAATTTGCCTTTGTGAGGTAAGTTATTGGGTTGATTCCTAACCAGGTTGCCAGGAGAGATCATGTTCTTCGAGAAATCATGCAATTTTATGACAAATAGTGGCAGGCAGAACAATTAAATGCTTTTTCATGAGAAGGAAGCAGGTACAAATAAAGCTGTTTTCACCTGTGTCCGTTCATACAAAAGACTAAGTCGTGGCTTCCTGAAATTAAAATAGTTTTAAATTAATCAGTTTCAGATTTCACAATGCCTAAATAGATTTGTGATTAAATCGAAATCACTGTGATTTATAATTCATAATTTTGTGACATTTTTGTTTTATTTTTTTTTCTAATGTAAAATTGATTGCTTGGCTCAATAAACATTTGGAAATAACAGTGTTTTGTTCATAAATAACATTTTTTTTTTTTTTCCAAAATAGTGGTCAAACATACATGTCAAATGTATGGATACCTCTACACACATTTGGAGTCAAACCATGTTAACCACAGTAATTCTGCATTTCTATATCCACAATATTCATCATTGACTCGCCAAAAGTGAACAAGGATAAAGGGGGGTAGGCTTCTGAAAGGTTAATGTGCAACTGTCAGCAGATTGTGTTAGTGCAACTGAAGCCAGGTCAATTTACAAAAATACAAATCTTTAATTTTTATCCAATACCACCACCAACAACAACAAAAAATAATATGAAAATCAGGCAAGAGGGCTACACAGCTACGAAGTTGAAAACCAAAATGGCACAAACAATACACATACACACCACCACAGATGGACAAATACACAGTACGTACCACCATGAATTGGCCTCCACCACCACCTGCATGAGGAGTGTGAGGACTGTAAGTGCAAAGACGCAATGTCTGGAGTCCAACACGCTTCCCAGAGGCCAGCAGGCCGGCTGGCACATACAATCCAGTCCCAGCTTCATCGCAGCGCCAATCTGAGGAATGACAAAGCAGCTTGTCATTCATGTTTACATACTCAAATGCACTGTAAATTGGGCATGCTGCAGCAAATATTTTCAGCTGAATTATTTCACACGCATATTACTGTGCTGAGGTTGGACAGTGTGTGTATGAGCTGACTTTTTACAGCTGCTGAGTGTGAATCAGATGATGGATGTGGAGCCAGGCAGGAGGACAATGGCCTTGAAACCTCAGCCTGATGCATTCCTGACATTTACTCTACAGAAGCATCAGTTTGGTTTGCGTGCACAGAAGTCGAGTGCTCATTGAGAGTTAACACATCAACAATGAATGTAAGTATACCAGTAGTTTGATTTTTTTTTTTTTTTTTTTTTGTGAAAACCCTGCTTAATTGAAGATTTGAAAGAATTGAAAATATGCTCATAAATAATATTTATGTGACTTAAAAACAATAACAGTCTCAGATTAACAACAATAAAAAAATCATAAGATATGTGCCAATAATGGTAAAATCAAAGTGAGTGGTGTGGGGGCCACGTCAGCGGAAGGTGCTTAGGTCTGATGATGCTGACCTATTTTATATTTCAAAAAAAATTTTGAAAAAAAATACGGAATTAGAGTTTTCCTTTATAATTTTGCAACAAAGTTTACAATTGGAGCCAGCTATAGAAGTCAGGAAATGAGGGCCCTGAACTGCTCA
The DNA here is from genome assembly GCF_030265065.1 of Corythoichthys intestinalis. Classification (NCBI taxonomy): domain Eukaryota; kingdom Metazoa; phylum Chordata; class Actinopteri; order Syngnathiformes; family Syngnathidae; genus Corythoichthys; species Corythoichthys intestinalis. The sequence goes on along the minus strand of NC_080396.1, from coordinate 53,958,278 downwards.
ACTTTATCACATGGCGAGATTTTCTGAACTGGACTCACGCAAAAGGGAAGTACACACGAAATCACTTGTACATCAAGTATTTAAGTGGGTTTTGGGTCTAATATTACATTTGAAAATATGTGCAGAATTAAACTATTTTGCAGCCAAACAATGAGGACAAATCATGGCGCACCAAAGCCACAGGTGCATACAACTGTATTTTAAACCAAACAAACGGCTCCATTTGAGGTTAAAAGAAAACTAATTCTGATATTACTTAGTGTATTTGAAGCTGTGTTAATTCTACGCTGGAGTGCATAAAATTGGAGGCGCCCCTGCAGTCGGTGACCCCACCTCGAAAACATTTGACCCCAACAAAAGTGGCCCTGCTCATTGACCTGTTGACTGATAACCCGCACACCCATTTGTGGAGCTAAATGTGGCATCGAAATGAGCCCACTTCCGTTCGAGGTGAATTAGAGGGATGGTGTCAAAAATGATCATATAGTGACACCAAATTTCATTTATTTCAGTTTACAAAATTGATACCAAGTACGTTTTCAACAGTGAATAATCTTAAATTGTGCAAAACAAACCATGGCAACACATACCGACAGTATTAAATGGAATTGTGGAAAAGATTTTTGGGGGGTCGGTAGAAGTTTGTCTTTAGTTTGTCTATTTAGTTTAGATTTAGTTCCATTAAAAACATTGAAATTTCCCTTTGAAATGATTAAAATAACGTGATACATATGTAATACAATTACATTTTACACAATTTTCTATGGCCTTTGTTTCTCCCTTATTGGTGTTCAAACCAGGAGAGGGAGCCAAGTACTGTACGATGCTTTGATTTAAGGCAGCACTAACAACTAATAATTTTACCAAAAATACTAGTCTAATTTGAAGTTATTTCCAAGTTAAATGTCAATTGAATCACGATGACGCAATATATAATTAAAAAATCTATGAGCATGTTTCACATGCAAGTTATTCAACAATTAAATTGTTCTAGTTTAGAAATTTAGAGATAATGTACTCACCAGGGAGCCGGAAAATGTATTCCACTCTCCGCAGACGATGTCAAACCAATAATCCCAGTGTTGCCCTGGAGGATAATTTATTTCCTTTTCCTTGATGTTTTATCCTTATCCGGTATGTGATTGGATCGGAGATAACGTTGGGAGTTCTTCAGGTTTGGACACCCCAAAAATAATCACGATAAAATGAAAAGAAGTGGAAGCGCTCCGTGCGCTAAATTACTCGGAAGGAGCACAGCGCAGTTAAATGGAGTGAGTGCTTTATGGCAATTAATGAGAGGAATTGAGCAGTTTTTTCCTCCAAAATATTTTTGTTCAAAAAAGTCACAATGGTAGGAAAGGACAAATGTCAGGGCCGGTTTCAAATCACTTTGAAGTAATTTACAGGATTTGGAATGATTGTGATAGAAGAACATCCATTAAAAAATACAATTAATCCCAGCCGTGCGCGCGCTCAGGTCGTTGAGCGTTTTACCTTCTAAAAGATCCACGCGTTGTTCCACGCCACGAGCGACTTGTCAATTTAACTCCCATTCTGCGCTAGACTGTCTCTGACAATTCCTCAATCCAAGCCGCGGCAAGCAATGATCCGCCTTGCGACACAGGGTCCAAACAATAGTTCCAGCAATACAAAATATAAACAATGTTCCAGACGGTGCGTTTTAGCGCGTGCACGCTGCCAAGAGTGGCAAAAATAAAAGTAAAATAGAATGAACAGACAAAAAGTACAGCGTTTTAAAAGGATCTGGAGCTTGGTCCTCCCATGCCGCGTGTGCGTGCTCAAGTGCAGCGGCGGCAGAAGACTTGTCCTTCCCTCTCGAGTTTTTTCTCCCTCTCTCACCTGCTCGTGTGGCCTCCTCCCACAGTGAATATGGACTAGAGAGGCCTCCGCGTTGCGCATGCGCAGTATCTTCCAGGCGACCAAATGGAAGAAGCAAGAAGTCATTTGAATGGAGAACGAGAGAGATGAGGGTGGGACAGGCTGTAACAAAACAAACCTCTCTGTTACCTAAAATAAACTTTTAAAGACACCTGAGGCTATTACCTTATCCATTCCAGAGCAGAGCTAGGATTTTCCCCTTTTGCAGATCGAGTTTCGTCTCAGTAAAATCGCATCGTATGCTTTAACAGGCTGCTCTCATCACCCACGGGCCTTTCCAGCAGCCTATACTGTAATTATTTTTCTATGCTATATGATCTACAAACATGCAGCAGAAATCCACAGGCTTACTCGTCGAATATTATTCAGTGAACCTCACGACCGGTGTCGAAGGTTGTATAGTGTTTTAATAGTGTCCAGTGTTGTCACCGATTACTTGAAAAAGTAATTTAATTACTGATTACACCTAAAAAAAAAAAAAAAAAAGTAGTTACTTTACTGATTACTACATTATTAAAGAAACTAAGTTACATAAAAAGTAATTTATCAGCTACTTTATACCAATTTTTTGCCCTTTGCTGCCTCAACAAGGGAAAGACAACAGAAAAATGTAATCGTATGTAATTGACTTTCCAAAATCCAAATTTTCAAAAAGGCTTAATCTTCGAGGTAGCGGGGGTTTAATTAGTCGATGGAGTTGATTTCAACCATCATTAACTCGCACTAGCTTGGCCACTCCGGAGCCCTGAAAGTAACAAATAACTGACAAACTGCATGGAATTTTCTAAAATCAACTCCAAGGACTAATTAAACCCCTGCCAACTCGAAGATTAAGCCTAATATAAAAAATTCTGAAATTCCCCTTTAAAATAAAGACCTCGCTGTTAAAATGTTGTCTATAAATATTTTAAAGCAATCAAACAAACAACAAAAATGAATGAAATGAACAAGAATCCTACAGCAGTAAGTATTTCATAAGGGGTCAAAATTATCTTTCGAACAGATCATGTGACAAGCACCTTAGAGACGGTCCTTTGCTTTGCTTAGACAAAATTACAGCTGAGGATGGATATTTAGAATTTCTTTAAACCTAAGCTTTCAAAAGCATCAACAACAACCGAGCTTGAACCGCGAATTGAAGAACAGTGTCAAAATGTCAATATATACAGTGGGGAGAACAAGTATTTGATACACTGCCGATTTTGCTGGTTTTCCCACTTGCAAGCCATGGAGAGATCTGTAATTTGTATCATAAGTTCTCTTCAACTGTGAGGGACGGAATCTAATACAAAAATCCAGAAAATCACATTGTTTAATTTTTAAATAATAAATTTGTATTTAACTGCATTAAATAAGTATTTGATACATTACCAACTAGTAAATATTTCGGCTCTTAGTTCTTTTTTAAGAACCCCTCCTGTTCTCCACTCATTACCGGAAGTAACTGCACCTGTTTGAACTTGTTACCCGTATGACAGACACCTGTTCACATGCTCAAACAAACAAACTCCAACCTCTCCACAATGGCCAAGACCAAAGAGCTTTGTAAGGACATCAGGGATAAAATAATACACCTGCACAAGGCTGGGATGGGCTACAGGAAAATAAGCAAGCAGCTTGGTGAGAAGGTAACAACTGTTGGAGCGATTATTAGAAAATGGAAGAAGTTCAAGTTGACCGTCAATCTGCTTCGTTCTGGGGCTCCATGCAAGATCTCACCTCGTGGGGCATCACTGATCATGAGGAAGGTGAGGGATCAGCCCAGAACTACACGGCAGGACCTGGTCAATGACCTGAAGAGAGCTGGAACCACAGTCTCGAAGAAAACCATCGGAAACACATTACGCCGTCATGGATTAAAATCATACAGCGCACGCAAGGTCACGCTGGATGATCCAGAGGAGCAATGGGAGAAGGTCATGTGGTTGGATGAGACCAAAATTGAACCTTTTGGTCTAAACTCGGCTCGTCGTGTTTGGAGGAAAAAGAAGGATGAGTACAACCCCAAGAACACCATCCCAACCGTGAAACATGGAGGAGGAAACATCATTTTTTTGGGGCTGCTTCTCTGCCAAGGGTACAGGACAACCGCAACGTATTGAGGGGAGGATGGATGGGGCTATGTATTGCCAGATCTTGGCTGACAACCTCCTTCCTTCAGTGAGAACCCTGAAGATGGGTCGTGGCTGGGTCTTCCACCATGACAACGACCCAAAGCACACAGCCAAGGCAACTGAAGAGTGGCTCCATAAGAAGCATCTTAAGGTCCTGGAGTGGCCTAGCCAGTCACCAGATCTGAACCCGATAGAAAATCTATGGAGGGAGCTGAAAGTCCGTGTTGCCCGGCAGCAGCCCCGAAACCTCAAGGCTCTGGAGAAGATCAGCATGGAGGAGTGGGCCAAAATCCTTGCTGCAGTGTGTGCAAACCTTGTCAAGGACTACAGGAAACGTTTGGTATCTGTAATAGCAAACAAAGGTTTCTGTACCAAATATTAAGTTCGATTTTTGTGATGTATCAAATACTTATTTCATGCAATTAAATGCAAATTTATTATTTAAAAATCATACAACGCGATTTTCTGTTTTTTTGTATTAGATTCCGTCCCTTACAGTTGAAGAGAACTTATGATACAAATTACAGACCTCTTCATGCTTTGTACGTGGGAAAACCAGCAAAATCGGCAGCATATCAAATACTTATTCTCCCCACTGTATATACAGTATATATACACATACAGTACAGGCTAAAAGTTTGTCCTCCCCACCCTGACACTTCCCCAATAGTCAAACTCTGCCTATGGTTACAAACTGAACTATAAAATATACGTAAAGCCTGGTTACAAACTGTAGAAGTGCTCTCGTTACCTGTAGGCTTTGCTTTAAATTTTGATATGTTGTGTTGTAATTCCAAGTGGTTCAAATAATTGGATGTGGAGTTTTTAGTGGTCCACAGTTTTTTTGAGCCAGCGCAAATTTTGCAATGCATGGAGATATTTTTGTCATCTTCACTGGACAGAAATGTGAAGTAATGGCTGTGTTTACAGTGAGAAATGCAGGCGTTTGTGGTCTCTCCTGGCTGTCATTATAATAATGATAATAATAAATTTAATTTGAGGGCGCCTTCCTGGGACACAAGGTCGGCATATAATCATTTAAAAAACAATTAGACAAACTAAGAACTAAAAACAGTAAAAATAATTAAGAATAGAATGTACAAAACAATAAAAAAATCTAATATATGAAAATGATTAGCAGAACAAGACAATAAAAAAATCTAATATATGAAAATGATTAGCAGAACAAAAAAACACAAAGAAATCAGGGATTATTATGTATAAGCGAATCTGAACAGGTGAGTTTTGAGTTTCGATTGCAAAAGGGGGAGTGAGTCTGTGTTATTATTATCCGCATCCTGACGAGGTACCTTGGCTATTGTTTTGGCCGCACTCACTCGGACAGCATGGTAATACACGTGACCTGTTTTTTTTTTTTTTTTTGTTCTCCAATAAGAAAACGTGACGTGTGATGTCACTCCCGAACGCAAGAGCAACAATGCTATTAGAAATGCTCTTCTAACATGACTACCTCATTCTTCATTCTACATCCTGTACATTATGATGCACTAACAAAATAGTAACGCACAGACAATAAGGAAACTAACTTAAATCAGATTACTGGATCGGAAAAATGAACGCCTTACTCGTTATTGAAAGAAAGTAATCAGATTACAACACTGATAATGTCAACTACTCATTGCGTGCATTGAATGACAGCGACTTGAAATTTCGTAAAAGTAGATATCGCTTAAAGACATTAATGACACCTTTATCACGTGCAATTTAGGGGAAATAAACTTAACTAAGTGCGGGGGGAATGAATTTCATTTTTCTGATGTGTAATAGTGGAGGAAAACGTAAATGAAAGCTATTGCAATGGTACCTCGACATACGATCGCTTCGACACATGATTTTTTCGACAGCCGACGTAAAATTTCACTCGCTGTTTGTCTCTACATCCGACGACATGCTCGAAATACGACAATTTATGCCAGCGCCGCAATTTGTTTTCCCGCAAGACGGACGCACGGCAGATTTTCTTGTGAGAGAAATCATCATGGGTTCCAAGGATGTTATTGCAGGTGGTGAAAAAAGGAAAAAGGTGAGGCTTACCATTGCAATGAAGATGGAAATGATAGAAAAATATTAAGTGTGTTTGCGCGCGCCCGTGAACTGACTAGACAATACGGCCGTAGAATGTCTACGAACTCGACGATCCTCCTGCGACGTCCGTTCGGCAGTGTTTATAAGTTAAGGTGACAATTATTATTGTAGTACCATTGCCAAAAAATGCCAGCTTTGTCAGGTTTTTAATCACTTATTTCAAAAGTTGTGCAAGACAACATGCCTACTGTCCGCCGCAGCTAAACATACTGAGAGTAAAAAGTCCCTCTCTCACTCTGTCAAGTTTGCCACACCACGGTACACCACGCAAAACATATCCGCCACATTAGAACCCGATTCGTTACATTATTATTGGTACTATTATTATTATTACTAATAATTATATTATTCCGATTTTTATTAAAAATTTATTTGTTTTGCTCTGCGTAATTGCTATTTGCAAAAGTACTAGCAGCATTTTTTTTAAGGATTTGGTGTAGGTTTTCGGGCTTTTGAACACATTAATGGAATTATAGTGTATTCTTATGGGAAAATCCTGCTCGACATATGACCATTTCTACTTACAAACAACGTCCTGGAACAAATTAATTTTGTATATAGAGGTACCACTGTATTTCCCAATAGTAAAAATAATAGCCATTGTCAGACATTTTATTTTAACATCAGTTTTATTTTAAAGGAGTATTTCTGATTGTAGCGCTTACTTGTCACGTATTGGTTACCCCACTGTGCTATGCACCGCTATGGATGATATATGCATTAATACACCCACGAGGGGAAGCGGGCTTCATCTGTGTCTCAGACAGAGAAAAGAGAAAGACAGCGCTATATTGAAAGGGCACAGTATGTATAAAGTTTGTGTGTTTATTTGTTTTAGCTACTTAAGAGTGTAGAGTATATCAGTGTTTATGTGCTTTTATCTGATACCACATTGATCATACAATGGGCTCTCTCATAAGTGGTATTATTTTTTTTTGTTTAAACAACATTTCTTTATTATCAGAGGTCTAAGAAATGTGGGAATTTTCAATACTTTGAGCAACATTGTTTCACATTATATTCATTTATACTAGGCGTTTTTCCGTTTAAGTGAGTGGAAAAAGTTTTAATTGAATAGGCCTATAGACCCCACTCACATGACGTTACAACCACGCCTCCGCGCCATATTGTCCGTCAGCTCGTCTTGCTTACGTATTACCGCTACGTAAATTCCTCCTATTATGGCGTGTTTTTCTGCTCGTTAACATTAATAATCAAAATGGTGAAGGCGTGTGTGGCGGTTGGTTGCAGTAACAGATAAGATAGACGGAGAGACTTGAAGTTCTACCGTATTCCGGGAGACCCGAAGAAGAGAGCGAGATGGACTGCTGCAATTCGACGAGAAAACTGGGCACCAAACAATCACCACAGATTATGTAGCAGTCATTTTATATCTGGTAAGATGCATTTAATATATATTTTGAGGGTTTTGGGCTGACAATCACAATTAAAATCATTGCGAAGCTAATCGCCGACAACATACAGTTTCAAATTCAAGATGCTTATTTCTTCCACCATCATTATTTTTTGAATAATATTTAGCTGGTACCAAGTGAAAGAAGCTGGCCTCGTCTACGGATCATCAGTTAAACAGGTGTGTCCAAACCTTTTGCAAAGGGGGCCAGATTTGGTGTGGTAAAAATGTGGGGGGCTACCTTGGCTGATTTACATAGAACAATATATTTAAACAAATTTTAGCAAGCCCTTCTGTGTGTCACATTTGCTTTATTATTTTTTTAAAAATCATAATTTCAACAATCTCGTCTTTGTGGCGTTCTCTTTCGACACTCGACCTCTTGCGAAACACTGCTGCTGTGAAATTAAACTAGCTTCAAGTTGCTATAATTTCTCGCTGCGTATCTTCCCTGTAATGTTGTCGTACATCAAACACTTTGAAAACTGGGACTGTCTCTTTGCAAATGAGGCAGACACAGTTGTTGCATGTTTTATTGAAGAAATAGTCCAATATCCACCTATCCTTGAGGCGTCGGCCATCGCAGTCAACTTTTTTTTTATTATTGATTGTCTCCATTTTAGAAAATTGGAAGTAAAGGGTCACACGGGGTAATGTTGCTTAGAGTGCTGCTCTTAAAGTTTTTCAAACTTTCGTGAGAATAGGCTGATTTTGTGTGGACAAGATAGTTGTAGATACCAGGGTAGCAGATTTCAGGCAGAGACGGCGAAGACAGCGGGTCGAAAAATATCGATTTAGGCATCAAATATGGATCTGGCGAATGGATAGACTGAAGCTTTTCCACATAACGCCTTTTATGCAACGCATCCAATGAGTTTACAGCGTCTGAAAGCACCGGGGCTTCCATGAATTGCACTATAAATTGCACGACAAATTGAAACCATTGAGAATACGGATAAACAATGACGGACAATATGGTGGCCGGATACAGCGACACGTTATTGTGTGAAGTTGGTGAGTGGGGTCTATTTCACAACCTCTTGGTTTGACGCTTCCTGCTGGCTAAAGTTACATCAAGTTGAGTATTTTAAAGCCAATTAACAAAGGATGAGTACAAAATGTTAACCAGGGGCGCAGCGTGGGAGAGAGCTGGCAGTGCAGCAGCATCTGACCTGTAGGGGGATTGGTTTGGTGGCCCAAAGGAGACCTGAGTGCTAGTGGCTGAAAGCCGGCTTTACGTTGCGCTGGGTTTTATCAGTGGATCCCATCTGGGGTATATATTATAGCGAGCTTCGAAGTTACCGCAAGTACCGCCTCGTGTGCTGTGATTTGATGATACAGATTGAGTCAGAGTGGGAAATGCACTTGAAATCACAGAACACCAGATTGACTTGTCATTTATTTTGTACATCGCTAATGTCGGGCTGAGTGTAAATATCTCACACTGCTGAATTCACAAGTACATTGAAATTGCTGTTATGGTTATACGGTCATTAGTATGCACTTGACACTGTGGGGAGCGGGGGGGGGGGGGGGGGCATGAATGGTTATGTAAGTTTATCAATATTTATTATTTATTTATGGTGGGATTGTGGGGGTACTGGGGACACTTTACCTTTATCCTACTCTGCACCAAGCACTTTAATGGGTACTAACCCGTAGTATTGTTGGAACTCCAATCTGAATTTCGTTGTTATCTGACAATGACAATGACTCTGAATCTGAAATGATTGTTTGTTTGTACGTGCCTTCAATTAAATCTTTGCAAGCGCCCGATGTCATGGACGCTCGGCAGCATAAATTCATCTAGCCGTAGAAAAAAAATAATCTCTGGCGTAAAATCATTACAAATACCTGGCACAGAAGGGGATCTCTTGTGAAAAATGGCTGGGGAATGAATGAGTTAACTGTCGAGTAGCTACAATTCCTGGATTTACTCAGTCGCTTACCTAAAATCAGCTGACATAAACTCTGGCTCAATGGCCAAAAGCAGTAAACAAAATTAGATGGATCCCATTTTATTGTGCAGGTGTACCTAGGGTAATTAAAGTATTCTCGAATGTACAGTAAATTTAGAGTATATGTTTCGTGACAGGACAGGAAATTTGAAGGGTGTGATGACACACGTTTGAGTATTTGCACATCAGCTGTTGGCAGGCGTGCGTGCCAAGGCACATCCAGCTGGTATTACCAAACATGCTCAGCCAAATTTGTTATGCCGCCCACTCTGCCGTCGTAGTGTCTCAGTTCCCTCCCTCCTCTATCCATACCCACCCCCATGTTCTTTGAGGAAGTAATTTCGGGCAACATCTGGCTGAGTTTATGAGATCTGGAGAGAATTGGTAGAGCATGAAAACTGGGAAAAATTTCAAGAGGCTATTGTTGAGACCGCCATTAGTGGCGGGGAAACTTTAATCTTGTGAAAATAGCCATTGTTGCACTTCATTTGACCACTAAACACTGTCAATGTCAATGTTATTGACATTATTTCGCATAAAACACACCTCATAGTTCCTGTAAAAGCAACATTTGTTAAAACATCAGGAAACACGCTGACCACTGCAAAACACTGTGGAACAAGTCAAGGGTGAATACCGTGACCCCACCACAAACATTCACAGCCATGGTGAAAGCAGCACTAAACCACCCACACACATATAGACAGATAAAAAAAAGCATATCTTTGTTCCAGTGGAGCAAGTAGAAAAATGGAAACAAAGATTTGTAAGGTTGGTTCAAAAAACCGCGCAAGGTTATGTAGTTGTCATGAACTCAAAAAACATTTTTATTTCCAAAGTCCTTATTCTTTTTTTTAAGATTGCAGATGCCAATGATAATTTTTAATCCCAATTTAAAAGTTCATTTTTACTTCTTTTATTATTCAGTTAAATTCTGCTTAGTAGCCACCAAAAAGTGAAAGATACACAAGTAAAATGTTCAATTTTTACATTTTGATGGCATAATAAAGGTTTGTGTCACTTAAGTTCTAAGGCCCAAATCAGATTGTCCTTGATTTTGACTTTCAGACCTTAAAATCTGTTTCTTGATTAATATTATGCACCACACCAGAGAAAAACACACAAACAAATAAAAATGTAACTTTTTAAAACATTTCTCAGTGGCACTCAAATTAAAATAATGTAACAAAAACACCAATAATAAAAAAATAACAATAAAACAAACATTTTTTGGTCATCTTCAACGAAGCAAACATGAGAATGTCCAACAAAACGTGGGTCAGTTAGTGGTTTACGTTTAGAACAGGGGTGGGCAAATCGGTCCTCGAGGGCTGCAGTGGCTCCTGGTCTTTGTTCCAACTGATTCAGCACAGACAGTTTAACCAATGAGGTTTTAGCAGAAACAAGAAGTACCTGACTGCCATCAACTGATTGCACTTGTAAGAAAGTAAATTGGTGAAAGGCTGTCCTCATGATGGGTATGAACAAAAACCCGCACCCATCGCGGCCCTTTGGAGAATAGTTTGCCCACCCCTGGTTTAGAAGATGAATGATTCCGATCCAGTCCAATATCAGAAGTATGTTTTTGTATACTTGGGTGTCTCCATTGGCACATGAGATAGAGAAGGTCTTGTTGGGTGTGAGTGTATGAGGTTTATGTTGAGATAGTTACAAATGTTCAATATTTTGAGCCAAAAGTAAGCACGTTTACTATTGTCCATACGTCCAGTGGTACCAGATGTTAATACTGTAGATGATTCCACTTGCTCTGGCTTGGCTACATTCTTATCAAATGTGGTGTATTAATTGTCAGTTGATTGAAAGCCAGAACATAGACCTGAAATTGGAGTTCTATCCACAATCCCCCACTCACCGTAACAAGTAGGAAATAAAGGCAGGAAGCCATGTTACACCAAGGCCATCGTTAATGACCGACATGCCTCCACATTAGAGTCTTGGCATTTGGTCAGTGAAGAAGAAGACAACATTTGGAGCTTAACAGAAGTGCTTATAAGTGGTGGGTTCTGAAATGCGCCTGATGTGGTGGGAAAGATGATGTGGGTGGGGGAAGCAGTTGTAGTCAGAATGCACCACTGGAGCTGCTAGATCTCCTGATACCTGGCTGCTCAGGCATCTGTTGACAGAAACAGGATGAAAACGCATTCATGTGAGAGGTCAAATACCAAGATAAGAAAACAACAAAAATAAAAGAAGATGAAGTGCCAAAATAAATAGTAGTATAACAATTCACCATATATAGCCAGTTATTGTAAAGAAAATACATAAACTTTTGAAATGTTATATAAATAAATTGCTTGATAGTGGACAAATAAAAGCTGAGCATGTCGTATCGGGTTTTCCTTTCCTTTCCTTTCCTTTATTTATTTATTTATTTATTTTTTTTTTTTTTAACCAGTTTGTTCCTAAATGTCTGGCACACCTCCGAAGCTCCTTATAAACATTCTAAATGCGTTTGCAGCATTCCAACAATCAAGTGCTCATTAACTGAAGAAAAAAAAGGGGGTGGGGGCTCAATTTGCTATGTTCAGACACCACATCAGTCATCAACAACACACTTCTTTTCCCTCAAGGCTGCTGAAAATACAAGAAACAATTACTGTACGTATCTCTATCATGATATGGATGCCTTATAGCCTCAGGCCCCCAAAATACAATTGATTTCATTATTGTTAGTCACTCATTTTAATATTGCTAACCAGGAATACAAATACCATGATTGAGGTAGAGGAGACATTAGATGATGACCAGAAAGATGAACCATGCGGAAAGGTTACAATCTGATTGACCATTGGATGACTATCGGTTACAGCTAGAAATAAATAAACAGGTACTGCAAATAATGAGGCAAATAATAAGCCATCATTGGTTCTGCTAAGTCATGTCTGTGTGTGCATGTGAATGTACAGTAAATGTGTATGTGTGAAAAACCGTAGCATGAGTTTGTCCAAGTTTGGTAGCCAGACTCAAATTTCTTTGCTGTCGTCTGTACTTAAGTTAATGATTTGAAGGTGGGGGGGCAACATAGAATCAACAAATATGGTTCCCGGCAGACCATAATAGAGAGCATGACCTGCCTGTTGATGTGCTGCGAGACTGTTCCTCTTTCTTCTCTGTCAACACCTCTCTACCACCACACGGCAGATGAATTCACAACACAAACTCCTGCCTGCATCCACAATTGTAATGAGAAAGCCAGTCCCGGGAATGCCGGCCACAGTGTGGCTATTCTTGAACATATATATATATATATACACACATGTATATACATGTATATACAGGATATATGTGTGTGCGTGTGTGTGTACATGAATTATAGATGTAAACGAAAATTCGGTGCTGTAAACAAAAATAGCTAAAAATACATTATCGGTTGTCGGTTAAAATGTTTTGAAGACCGAAGGTTTACCACCAAACTAGTGTGAAAAACCTTAGACCTCTTTGTGAAGACTTAATCAAAACATGGCGAGAAGCAACACACTGGCTGACGCTGTCTTGCAAACACTCCTGGCTCACAATCAACATGTCCGCGGTCTGTAAGTACAAGAAATATGTTCGAATAGCGGTCCTTAAAATATGTTCTGCTGAAGTGTCTTGAAATTTTTCCACCTCAGGTTTAATCAGCCTGTTGAGCAACAAACAATAATATGTGTATAAGATACTCAAAGAAACTAGAAAAAAGAAGTTGCTCCCATCATACCGACTGCTTCTGTGGCGGAGACTTTCGAGAGGTTTCCTCGGGATAGTGCCAAAGCAAATGGTATTAAGTTAAAAATAACTTTTAAAAAATTATATATGTCTTGAAAATAAAATAAAAAATGAATTATATACATGTTCTGTATCTTATTCGGCCTTTCCGTTTTCGTTTTGTGACCAAGTGTTTTCAATATTTGGTTTTCGGTTTTGGCCAAGCATTTTGAAAGCAGCCGAAATAATCTGTTACATATACTGCATACATATTGACTCAAACTGAAGTAAAAAGCTATGCAAAGCATACAGTGTGAGACTACGCTTTATAAAAATTGTTGTTATGTTACAAACTGCAACACGATGGGTGTCACAATAGGGCTTTGTAAACTCAAATATTTGTATAAAGCAAATTTGAAAGGTCACATTCCCATTCCATTTCTGCTGCACCGCTATCCTCACGAGGTTTGCGGGGGTACTGGCGCTATCCCAACTACTGTAACTATAGGCAGTAGGCAGGATACACCCTGAATCCAAATAACATTGTTTTTGTTATTGCAAGGGCACAACCAGGGATTTACCAAGCAAAAGTTTGAACCAAGTACTGTAATTAATGTATCCATGGGGACATGTTCACTTGCTGCAACCTAAGATATCTAATAAGATCCAGTTTAAGAGCTGCAGCGTATAATTGTCTTTCCAAAAATTGTCTGTCTTGACAAAGTGGCAATTATTTAACAATATAGTTATTATAGTAGCTGATGTTTTTAGTGGTGTACAAATGAACTTCAGAACACTGAGAGGCATTTAACTTTTTTGATCACCTTTAGTAGTTCACTGAAAGATATGATAAATTCATTTCATATGACGATCTACGGTATATTTAAAACAACCCAATGCAAAAGCAGTTGTGGCCAGGATGAATAACTGAGAAAATTAATAGTTGGATAGAATATGAACAAAATGAATGAGTAAAATAAATATTAATGACACTCTTTATTGTAATCCTAAAGGGGGAAACGTTAACTCTTAAACTGATAAGTGACAGGAAAAGAACTTAGGGAAGGGTGAGAGAAAAAAGAATCACAAGCAAGGAGACTGTTGAAAATAGAACAAGGATGGCTGTGCTCTAAAAAAGCTAGGTTCAAACTGCAGGTCTTAATTCACATTTCCGATTTTTTTGTCATATATGTTTATTTGGCGTGCCCGTTCAGACAGCTTTTGTCCACTGAGCCCTTTCAAGTATTACGCATGCGCACTAATTCGCAGTCCGACACACACTGAGCAAACTAACCCGCATGCACAGAAGCATCAAAACAAAATACTGTACACATGCTGGCTGTACAGTATGTCATTCCAGGGTGATCATATTTTGATTTCCAAAAAGAGGACACAAATAACAGACATTAAGAACCCCGGTTTAGTCTTATATTCAAAATTTATATGGATTGATAGAACGCATGCACAGTGCGTGCGTGCATGATACACACATGTAAGGCTTATATGTGTCAGTTTGCCCTGACTCAGGCATGTAAACGATATTGAAATATTGCTTATTTGGCGCACAGCCACACAGCCACAGCCAACTTAGCACAATGTCACTTACAGCTACAAATCAAGTCAGAAACCTTGGCGTAATTATTGACTCAGACCTAAAATTTGATAGCCATCTAAAGTCCGTCACTAAATCCGCTTATTACCACCTAAAAAATATAACCAGAATTAAGGGGCTTCTGACTCAACAAGACATGGAAAAACTTATGCATGCATTCGTTTTCAGCAGATTGGACTACTGCAACGGTATATTTACAGGTCTTGATAAAAAATCAGTCAGGAAGCTGCAGCTAGTACAGAATGCTGCAGCCAGAGTCCTCACAAATACAAGGAAGCTGGACCACATTACACCGGTTTTGAAATCGCTATACTGGCTTCCAGTGAGTCAAAGGATAGACTATAAAATACTACTGCTCGTCTACAAAACACTTAATGGCCTTGGACCAAAATACATGCTTGACTTGTTAGATTCCTATGAGACATCTAGACCCCTAAGGTCGTCTGGAACGGGTCTTCTGCATGTTCCAAGAACAAGAACCAAGCAGGGTGAGGCAGCATTTAGTTTTTATGCTCCTCACCTCTGGAACAAGTTACCCGAACGTCTGAAGTATGCTCAAACTGTTAGCTCCTTTAAATCAGGGCTAAAAACGCTTTTGTTTAGCACTGCATATCCATAACTGTCTATATATTTCAATCTACCTGCCTTCTATTCCTCTTGTGCTTATCTCCATTGCTGATTTCAATCATTATTAGTAGTAGTAGTTTTTGCTTTATTTCTATTTTTGTTTTATTTTTATTTATTTATTTTTATTCTGTGATTAAATGCGATCTTTTGTCTTGGTTTTTACGTTGTGTTGATTTAAATGTGATTTTTATGGTTTTCATGTGATGTAAAGCACTTTGAATTGCCTTGTGTAAATTTGCCTTGCCTTGCCTTGCCACAGAAAGAAAACCGAGCATTATCAGGCTTTTCCTTTTCTTCATTTATTATTATTATTTTTTCTATGACTGGGATCAAGCCCGCCTCCTGCGTGAAAGCCAAGTTCAAGCTACGTTCTAACACTAATGTACACTTATCGCTGCTGTCCTGCCTGCCGCTCTAGCTCATAGCTGACGTAATTACAGCATGAATTCTGATTTGGGAGACTTGATAGTTCAAACCGCCACCAAATTCTGGAAAAATGTGCCCCAGATCGGATTTAAACCACATACGAAAGTGACCCAGATCGGATTTGAAATGGTCCACTTCTATGCGGCTTATGTCCCGTTCAGACCGTAAACTTAATGCCTCTCTCGAGTAGGAAAAACACGAAAAATCGGATTTGTGCTTTAAGACCTGCGATCTGAACCTAGCTGTCTTTTTCCTTTTAGATGAGGTCATATCTACACACACTTACGCACGCACACACATGAGCAAGCAGCTACAGGGCATATTCCTCCTGCAACTGCCACCCCCCCCCCCCCCAAACCACAGACATCTTGCTTTGTCTCACAGAAAACTGATAATGCAATATCAGTGAAACAAAAGAACAATTTCACCTTTGTTATCCTCATATGAAAACAAAAGATAATTGTATATCAGGTTATGGTAAATGTTGGAGATAATTTATACTGTACAGGGCACTTTATCTACACCAGTAGGCTACAGTGCCTTAATAGTTTTACTCACATTCAGTCGTTCATTGCACACTTTCACCTGTTGCTGCCAGGTAAGACTGATACCATGCCCAGTGGGAGCAATTTAAGGTGTAATGTCTTTCCCAAGGAAACTGACAGTGGGCAGTTGAAGTCGGGATCAAACCGCTAGCTCTTCAGTCATTGTATGACCCAATGAAACAACTGCATTTCGGCTGCCGTATTATAATCAAATACTTTACTTTGCATATTGTAAAATAAATTAAAGTAAAGTAAGTAGAGTAAGTAAGTAAAAATAAATGTATTGCTCTAACATGAAAAGTGGCATGGACAAGTATTCGCTTCTTCAAATTCTTTTTTGTTGTTAACGATGATCAAATAAATGCAACGATCAGACAAAGGTAACCCAAGAAAATGTAGATGATTTAAATCATTAAGGAATAAAACTAATGTACTAGGCCCTATGTGAGGTTAAAAAAAAAAAAAAAAAAAAGAAAAGAAAAAGTTCCCTCCCTAAACTATAACTGTTACGGAATCTTTGACAACGTTTGACACATCTGTTCTTGTAGATATACAGTATATATAGATATATAGTATATATAAAAAAAAAATCGTTGTCTCGCCCACACGGGCGGTATGGTCTCTCCTCTTAAGCTCGGGTCCTCTACCAGAGGCCTGGGAGCTTGAGGGTTCTGCGCAGGATCTTAGCCGTCCCTAGGATTGTGCTCTTCTGAACAAAGACGTCGGTCGTTGTTCCTGGTATCTATTGGAGCCATGCACCCAGCTTGGGGGTTACTGCCCCTAGTGTCCCGATCACTACTGGCACCACTCTTGCCTTCACTCCCCACATTTTCTCCAACTCTTCCTTCAACCCTTGGTATTTCTCCAGTTTTTCATGTTCTTTTTTCCTGATGATGCTATCGCTCGGGATTGCTACATCTATCACTACTGCTGTCAAAACATATATATACACTCACCGGCCACTTTATTACACCTGTCCAACTGCTCGTTAACACTTAATTTCTAATCAGCCAATCACATGGCGGCAACTCAGTGCATTTAGGCATGTAGACATGGTTTAAGACAATCTCCTGCAGTTCAAACCGAGCATCAGTATGGGGAAGAAAGGTGATTTGAGTGATTTTGAACGTGGCATGGTTGTTGGTGCCAGAAGGGCTGGTCTGAGTATTTCAGAAACTGCTGATCTACTGGGATTTTCACGCACAACCATCTCTAGGGTTTACAGAGAATGGTCCGAAAAAGAAAAAATATCCAGTGAGCGGCAGTTCTGTGGGCGGAAATGCCTTTTTGATGCCAGAGGTCAGAGGAGAATGGCCAGACTGGTTCGAGCTGATAGAAAGGCAACAATGACTCAAATAACCACGCGTTACAACCAAGGTAGGCAGAAGAGCATCTCTGAACGCACAGTACATCGAACTTTGAGGCAGATGGGCCACAGCAGCAGAAGACCACGCCGGGTGCCACTCCTTTCAGCTAAGAACAGGAAATTGAGGCTACAATTTGAACAAGCTCATTGAAATGGGACAATAGAAGATTGGAAAAACATTGCCTGGTCTGATGAGTCTCGATTTCTGCTGCGACATTCGGATGGAAGGGTCAGAATTTTGGCGTCAACAACATGAAACCATGGATCCATCCTGCCTTGTATCAACGGTTCAGGCTGGTGGTGGTGTAACACTAGAAGTACCCAAAATGGGACACCCTGGGATCATCCCCAAGGGTGTCCAAAATGGGACACCCCGGTATCCGCCCCCAAGTCGAGCCTAGCCTTTGTTTTGTAAATGGGGCCATTACTTATGCACCGCCGGCCGCATCCCATTTCTATTTTTCTTCCCCCACCCCTTGCCCTTCAAACGGAGCAATAAGGGGTAGGGCTTGAAACATCAGCCTTACGAATTGGGACACCTCTTTACACTCACGTACGTCATAAGTCCGTTCGGCCACTTGTTACGTAACCACTTCTACTTCTAGTTGTAATGGTGTGGGGAATATTTTCTTGGCACTCTTTGGGCCCCTTGGTACCAATTGAGCATCGTCGGAACGCCACAGCCCACCTGAGTATTGTTGCTGACCATGTCCATCCCTTTATGACCACAATGTACCCAACTTCAGATGGCTACTTTCAGCGGTTCACTTTCAGCAGTTCACTGTACTCAAATGGCCTCCACAGTCACCAGATCTCAATCTTTGGGATGTGGTGAAACGGGAGATTCGCATCATGGATGTGCAGCCGACAAATCTGCACCAACTGTGTGATGCCATTGTGTCAATATGGACCAAACTCTCTGAGGAATGCTTCCAGCACCTTGTTGAATCTATGCCACGAAGAATTGAGGCAGTTCTGAAGGCAAAAGGGGGTCCAACCCGTTACGAGCCTGGTGTACCTAATGAAGTGGCCGGTTTGTTGTGTATATATATTATATGTATATGTATATGTGTATATATATATATATATATATATATATATACTAGTCCTTCTAAAAAAAACTTGCATATTGTGATAAAGTTCATTATTTTCTGTAATGTCCATAAACATTAGACTTTCATATATTTTAGATTCATTACACACAACTGAAGTAGTTCAAGCCTTTTATTGTTTTAATATTGATGATTTTGGCAAAAAAGTCAAGAAGAACCAAAAACCCCTATCTAAAAAAAAAAAAAGAGCATATTTCATCCGACCAATACAAAAAAGTGTTTTTTAATACAAAAAAAGTCAACCTTCAATTAATTATATCAGCTATGCACTCAATACTTGGTCGGGAATCCTTTAGCAGAAATGACTGCTTCAATGCGGCGTGTCATGGAGGCAATCAGCCTGTGGCACTGCTTAGGTGTTATGGAGGCCCAGGATGCTTTGATAGCGGCCTTAACCTCATCCACAGTGTTGGGTCTGGTGTCTCTCAACTTATTCTTCACAATATCCCACAGATTCTCTATGGGGTTCAGGTCAGGAGAGTTGGCAGGCCAATTGAGCACAGTAATGCCATGGTCAGTAAACCATTTACCAGTGGATTTGGCACTGTGAGCAGGTGCCAGGTCGTGCTGAAAAATGACATCGTCATCTCTATAAAGCTTTTCAGCAGATGGAAGCATGAAGTGCTCCAAAATCTCCTGATTGCTAGCTGCATTGACACTGCCCTTGATAAAACACAGTAGACAAACACGAGCAGCTGACATGGCACTCCAGACCATCACTGACTGTGGGTACTTGACACTAGACTTCAGGCATTTTGGCATTTCATTCTCCCCAGTCGTCCTCCAAACTCTGGCACCTTGATTTCTGGATGACATGCAAAATTTGCTTTCATCTGAAAAGACTACTTTGGACCACTGAGCAACAGTCATGTGCTGCTTCTTTGTAGCCCAGATCAGGCGCTTCTGTCATTTCCAGCACACACCTGTGCACGGTGGCTCTAGATGTTTCTACTCCAGACTCAGTCCACTGTTTCTGCAGGTCCCCAAGGTCTGGAATCGGCCCTTCTCCACGATCTTTCTCAGGGTGCAGTCTCCTCTTCTGATTGTGCAGTGTTTCCTGCCACACCTTTTCCTTCCCACAGACTTCCCACTGAGGTGCCTTGATACAGCACTCTGGGAACAGCCTATCCAATCAGAAATGTCTTTCTCTGCCTTAGCCTCTTGCTTGAAGGAGTCAATGATGGCCTTCTGGACAGCAGTCAGGTTGGCAGTCTTGCCCATGATTGCGGTTTTGAGTAATGAACCAGGCTGGGAGTTTTTTTTTTAAAGCCTCAGGAATCTTTCGCAGGGGTTTTGAGTTAATTCGTTGATTCAGATGATTAGGTTAATAGCTTCTTCAGAGTACCTTTTCATGATACGCAAAGTTTTTTGAGATAGGGATTTTTGGTTTTTCTTGACTTTTTTGCCAATATCATCAATATTAAAACAATAAAAGGCTTGAACTACTTCAGTTGTGTGCAATGAATCTAAAATATATGAAAGTCTAATGTTTCTCAGTATATTTCAGAAAATAATGAACTTTATCACAATATGCAAATTTTTTGAGAAGGACTAATATATGTATGTATATGTGTGTGTATATATATATATATAAGCTTTGGTAGTAATATCTTCATTTATTTTGCTTGCAATGAAAAAAACACAAAATGATTTAATTTTCCTCCCCCATTCTCTCATCATTTTACACAAAACTCCAGAAATGGGCCGGACAAAAGATTTGGCACACTTTGAAAAATCATGTGATGCTTCTCTAATTTGTGCAATTAACAGCACCTCTTACTTGCCTGTGGCACATAACAGGTGGTGGCAATAACTAAATCACACTTAGAGCCAGTTAAAATGGACTAAAGTTGACTCAACCTTTGCCCAGTGTGACTTGAGAAGCAAAATTTTGAGGAAGCATGGACATTCTCAAGGCTAGTATATATTGTATGTATACAGTGCCTTGCAAAAGTATTCGGCCCCCTTAAACCTTGCAACCTTTCGCCACATTTCAGGCTTCAAACATAAAGATATACAATTTTAATTTTTTGTCAAGAATCAACAACAAGTGGGACACAATCGTGAAGTGGAACAAAATTTATTGGATAATTTAAACTTTTTTAACAAATAAAAAACTGAAAAGTGGGGCGTGCAATATTATTCGGCCCCCTTGCGTTAATACTTTGTAGCGCCACCTTTTGCTCCAATTACAGCTGCAAGTCGCTTGGGGTATGTTTCTATCAGTTTTGCACATCGAGAGACTGACATTCTTGCCCATTCTTTCTTGCAAAACAGCTCGAGCTCAGTGAGGTTGGATGGAGAGTGTTTGTGAACAGCAGTCTTCAGCTCTTTCCACAGATTCTCGATTGGATTCAGGTCTGGACTTTGACTTGGCCATTCTAACACCTGGATACATTTATTTTTGAACCATTCCATTGTAGATTTGGCTTTATGTTTTGGATCATTGTCCTGTTGGAAGATGAATCTCCGTCCCAGTCTCAGGTCTTGTGCAGATACCAACAGGTTTTCTTCCAGAATGTTCCTGTATTTGGCTGCATCCATCTTCCCGTCAATTTTAACCATCTTCCCTGTCCCTGCTGAAGAAAAGCAGGCCCAAACCATGATGCTGCCACCACCATGTTTGACAGTGGGGATGGTGTGTTCAGGGTGATGAGCTGTGTTGCTTTTACGCCAAACATATCGTTTTGCATTGTGGCCAAAAAGTTCAATTTTGGTTTCATCTGACCAGAGCACCTTCTTCCACATGTTTGGTGTGTCTCCCAGGTGGCTTGTGGCAAACTTTAAACAAGACTTTTATGGATATCTTTGAGAAATGGCTTTCTTCTTGCCACTCTTCCATAAAGGCCAGATTTGTGCAGTGTACGACTGATTGTTGTCCTATGGACAGACTCTCCCATCTCAGCTGTAGATCTCTGCAGTTCATCCAGAGTGATCATGGGCCTCTTGGCTGCATCTCTGATCAGTTTTCTCCTTGTTTGAGAAGAAAGTTTGGAAGGACGGCCGGGTCTTGGTAGATCTGCAGTGGTCTGAGGCTCCTTCCATTTCAATATGATGGCTTGCACAGTGCTCCTTGAGATGTTTAAAGCTTGGGAAATCTTTTTGTATCCAAATCCGGCTTTAAACTTCTCCACAACAGTATCTCGGACCTGCCTGGTGTGTTCCTTGGTTTTCATAATGCTCTCTGCACTTTAAACAGAACCCTGAGACTATCACAGAGCAGGTGCATTTATACGCAGACTTGATTACACACAGGTGGATTCTATTTATCATCATCGGTCATTTAGGACAACACTGGATCATTCAGAGATCCTCACTGAACTTCTGGAGTGAGTTTGCTGCACTGAAAGTAAAGGGGCCGAATAATATTGCACGCCCCACTTTTCAGTTTTTTATTTGTTAAAAAAGTTTAAATAATCCAATAAATGTTGTTCCACTTCACGATTGTGTCCCACTTGTTGTTGATTCTTGACAAAAAAATTTAATTTAATATCTTTATGTTTGAAGTCTGAAATGTGGCGAAAGGTTGCAAGATTCAAGGGGGCCGAATACTTTTGCAAGGCACTGTATGTATATATATATATATATATATATATTAGGGCTGTCAAACGATTAAAATTTTTAATCGAGTTAATTACAGCTTAAAAATTAATTAATCGTAATTAATCGCAATTAATCGCAATTCAAACCATCTATAAAATATGCCATATTTTTCTGTAAATTATTGTTGGAATGGAAAGATAAGTCAAGATGGATATATACATTCAACATACGGTACATAAGGACTGTATTTGTTTATTATAACAATAAATCAACAAGATGGCATTAACATTATTAACATTCTGTTAAAGTGATCCATGGATAGGAAGACTTGTAGTTCTTAAAAGATGAATATTAGTACAAGTTATAGAAATGTTATATTAAAACGCCTCTTAATGTTTTCGTTTTAATAAAATTTGTAAAATTTTCAATCAAAAAATAAACTAGTAGCCCTATTCTGTCCTCAATGTGCGTGAATACACAAATTGACAGCGAACATAAGTTCCAAAAAGAAATCAGACGGTGTGGCAAAGTTGCATGGGCTTTACTGAAGTCATCTCTTTTTGACAGGAGCACGTTTCTTGTATTTTTGTAAAACTGAAAATAACAAGGCAATGTGTCAATAACTTGCATAAATCACAAAATAACATAAAATGTACACACACGTGTCCATTTGAGCAGTAGCACTAGCCAATTAGCTCACAAGCATCTAACAATGTAACTGCATTTCACCATATATGTGAACAAATTCAAATACACGTCATCAATAACTATCTAATGCTCATGAATATAAACAAAGGAGGAATATAACTCACAAGCGATGCATGTATTAGACACAAACAGTGTGATGGGGCTATGAGAACTGCCACTGAATACTGGATGCGGACGTTAGCTGGTCTGAATAGCACTGTCTGTTAGTGTGAGTTCGCGTCGACATATAATCACGTCAGAAAAGCGCGCCGAAACCCAAATAATCAGCTGCACTGAATCGCCAGCAGAGGGCGACATTACGCCACATAACATATGCAAGTCACACCCAAGCGCCAGCAGAGGGCGGAAAAACTCCATAAAACACAATTAACAAGTTGGCCTTTCACTGTACTGACATTTAAATCTGTCTGAGCGGGCCTAGTGCGTTAATTGCGTCAAATATTTTAACTTGATTAATTAAAAAAATTAATTAACGCCCGTTAACGCGATAATTTTGACAGCCCTAATATACTGGACTGTCTCAGGAAATTAGAATACACAATATTCTAATTTTTTGAGACAGTCCTGTGTATATATACAGGACTGTCTCAGGAAATTAGAATACACAATATTCTAATTTCCTGAGACAGTCAGGAAATTAGAATATTGTGTATTCTAATTTCCTGAGACAGTCCTGTATATATACACAGGACTGTCTCAAAAAATTAGAATATTGTTTATTCTAATTTCCTGAGACAGTCCAGTATATATAATTCATATGCATGAAGTCTGAGTTATGCTCCGGCGTTGTGGTGACGGCACAGCGACTACGGCGTCATTCGACATTCGATGGTTCTCCGGCCAGGTGACGCGTTGCTCTGTAATTCACCGCCAAGCCACTAGAGGGGTGTGGTGTTATGTTTGTACTGTTTTGGGGCATGCTTGTTGACTTCCTCTTTTCTAGTTTAACGGAGAAAAAAAATAAACAATGCAAGATGGAACGCTTGAATGTGGATCTTCAGCTCATCAACACTGAATAAATGCTGATCATACAAATGTTGAGGCGCAGGCGACGCAGAAGGTCTGTCCAACTTTTCATGCTGCATAGAGGGTTTTAGCCTCGGGTGAAAACCAACTAGCTTTAGGGGCTAGCTTCAAACTGGCGTCGAGCACTGCGTCCAGCGTTTTGTCCGACGTTTGCAAAGCCCTCCAGCCCAATTTGTTTGCCGTGTTCTACAACCAGCAAGTTGGAAGCGATAGCAGATTTCTGGCGTCTATGGAACTTCCCAAACTGCATTGGAAGCCTTGATGTTAACGTTATCATAAAAGCACCGAGGCACGCTCAGTCAGTGATGATGTATCGTGTATGAACTGTCTGTTGTTGAAAATGAAACAGCAAAACAACTCTTTTGATACCAAACCTGTGCTTTATTCTTCATATACTTGAAGTGTGACACGAAAATAAGTCACAGACTCACAGCAAACAGATGTACACATTAAATGATGAAGTGCACCAACCAAAAATACGACATAAAGTGATAAAAAGCTGGCAGTTTTTGGCCGACTGGGTCACCGCTTCGTGTGGCAACTCGATTCTGAACACACACGTCTCGGTGGTTCTTCCATTTTTTTATTCAATCGCTGACCTTTCCATTTGGCAATCTTAATGATGTCTTGACAAGACTTGCTCTTCGATGAGACTCCCGTCGGCTTGGTCCATTTTTACGTGTACAATGGCGGTGATTTCGAGCTGAACTGGAAACAACAGTCTGAGCGGACCAATCACAGTCCATTTCCGTCACGTCATTTACGTCGAGATGACGCTAGGGTTTGAAAATTCAATTGGACTGCGTCAGGCTACGGCGCAGGGTCGTAAATTGGGTTTTCCTTGAAGGCACAGGTCTGACGCGGAAGCATAACTCGACCTTAATTTAGCAATGATAATAATATTTCATTGCAAACTTGAATTGATTCGGATGACAGCTCCTGGAAAGAAACTGTCTTTCACTCTGTTTGTTCTGGCTGGTATGGCCCTCTCGCGCCTGCCAGAGGGCAACAGATTGAAGAGGTGGAAGCAGGGGAGTGTCTAGTCTTTTATGATGCTTCTTGCCCTGATGATCATTGGGTTGCATTATGACCTCTTATATCTAGTATCTCCAATCCATGTATCTCCATTTGCCGATAACGGCTTTGACCATGATGGTATGCTGTGGTCCAAACGCTTAGTAACCCATTTCACAGTGATAGACGCCGATTACTAGGGTTGTTCCGATCATGTTTTTTTGCTCCCGATCCGATCCCGATCGTTTTAGTTTGAGTATCTGCCGATCCCGATATTTCCCGATCCGATTGGGTTTTTTTTGCTCCTGATTCAACTCCAATCATCCCCAATAATTTTCCCCGATCATATACATTTTGGCAATGCATTAAGAAAAAAATGAATAAAACTCGGACAAATATATACATTCAACATACAGTACATAAGTATTGTATTTGTTTATTATGACAATAAATCCTCAAGATGGCATTTATATTATTAACATTCTTTCTGTGAGAGGGATCCACGGATAGAAAGACTTGTAATTCTTATAGGACAAATGTGACTTTGTATATTGTGACTAAATATTGCCATCTAGCGGATTTTTATGAGCTTTCAGTAAATGATAATTCAGCCATTTACTTTCGCCCAAATGCATGATGGGAAGTGCAACCGTGACTGTGCGTAATGGTACCAATTGATATATCTTCTCAGCATTGGGAAATAAAATAGGGTGTTAAGAAAAAGATCAACTACTACCTTTCTTCCCCACATTGCTTCCCACGATATTTCTGATCGTAGAGAGAGGGATTGTAAGGCTTTAGCCAATTAAAAAAAGGCTTCAAAGGGTGCCAAAATTCTCTCTACTCATTTCACGTTGCCTTTTAGTTCTATGTATATGTAATTTGGTGCCATTATTAGATTGAACGCGACAATGCGTGAGTGGGTAGTGCAGCGCATGCGTTAATTGCGTTAAATATATTAATGTTATTACCGCCGTTCACGCGATAAATTTGACAGCTCCACTTTCAGCCAAAACTAAAGACTCTGGATGAATGTAAGACATTTTGTCTGTAACGTTAAATACAATTACAAAACGATTTAATAAAAAAAAAAAAAATATATATATATATATATATACTGTATATATTAAAAAAGGCATGTCCGATATTTTTTTGCCGATTCCGATACTTTGAAAATGACGTGATCGGACCCTGTTTGTGTGTTGCTCTGTGTTGCTTCAGCTTTTTCTGATCTTTTGCCCACCTTCATTTTGTCAGACGGGTTCAATTAAAATGATTTTTGTTCAAACAGGTCTGGAGGTCATCAGACTTCAGTGTGCCGAGAGAAAATTAACTCAGCTTTCCCAAAAAATCTGATTAGCTAGAGTTAATTTAGAATGCAGGATTGTAACTGTTAAATTCCATGTTTACTCGGGTTATAACCTAAACAATACAGTGGGGGAACTATGCATAAAAAACAGAACATTTACGAAGGAGGGAATTACATTTTCACATAACACACCGAAAGACTACTAACATTATTATTGCTCTTAACAGAGAGAGACAGATAACCTAGAGTTCACATGTACACAAACCCACTGAAAAGTTTGGTTATTTCCCTGTCCATCATGGAGTCCAATCAGCCATTCCTATCTTCCACTCCCTGAGAAACCCTTATCCTTCTCCTCATTCCTGTGCTCTCAAGATTTTTGCTAGTACGTTTGAAACTAGTCTTTAAAGTGCGTACGACAGGATAAAAAAAAGGCCTAAATAGCATTATTATGTAAATTAGAATCATATTTTGAGACGATACGGCTATTTACAACCATTTAGCATAGCGCAGATGACGAGAAATTAGTCTTTTAATCTGCTGGTTAGCCACGCCTACCATTATAGGGCTCTAGCGTCCCCACCGGGTGGATGCCGTCAGCGGGAGAATGGGCTCTACGGTTTTATTATTCAGCCCATTGAGGGGAATTATTCAGAACGAAGAAAGCGCGACGTAAAGAGCAGCAAAATGTCATTGTTTCAGTCTCTCTACTCCAGTACTTTTACAGGATATTATTTTTATCCAAGTATGTTTCCCCAACAGCTAAATAAATGGCATGGTCATCTTGTGCTAAATGGAATATGAAATAATAAAAATGCATTTATTCAGGACGACATGGCTAAATTACTCCATTATGGTCAAAACTGTCGACTTCACCTTTACTGTCGCACCTCCCGAACGATATTTTATGCCAAGTCAGGCTTATGTCATTTCCCTTCCCAGGCTTCGGAGACAAACAAACCAAGAGGCGTGACAGCTAGCCGACATGCTAACCCAAACTGATTGATGTTTCAAAGTCTTCGAAGCAGAAAATCACACATAAATAGCCTGGATCATTTAAAAAGACGACTGGGTTATTGATTGCCGATCGGCAACCCGCCCGGCGGCGAACAAGTTAGAGCTCGCCGTCTGCTGAGGGCAGAGGGCTCGTTTGCGGGGAAGCAGCTGGACAATGACCGCCAGGCAAACCGGCCAACGTCGGAGGAGCGTGTAGCTGCCAAATGGTTAACACGAATATGGCAAAATAATGCTTTACTACACAGCGAAGTTGTAAACAGCGAGAGACTCATAGGAGGGCGGCTGCAGTTGTTATGCAGCTAACATGACAATATGTGTATAAGGAGAGCTTTTTAAATGCCCATCCATGATCAAATGTAAGTAGTCCTTTTTTTAAACAACGTTTGTAGTGTTTACTCAGTAATCGCTGTATTTGCGGCTATTTTTAACACAAAGTTGCAATTTCTGATCAGTTGGAAAATTTGACAGATCACCGGGCACATGAAGAGGGCAATAAGCCGAGTATAGTGCTCTCCCGGCGGGGGGATGTGCGACAAGCCGCTGGTCGTCGGCCGAGGGGACAAGGAGCATGTCAGCCACAAAATGCAAGCCACCTACATATTAAAATGATCCCAGTATTTGACGTAATACTAAACACGATGTTTACTCACTTCCTCGTAAGTCCCATGGTCCCACAGTAGTAGGGATTGTTTTAGCCAATATCAGCGGGTGAATGGGAACCTTTTGAAACCCCAAAAAAGCTCACACGCCTCTACATCCTACAGCAAGATTTTTCTGCAGCCGTTCGGCTGGCGTGATGCGAAAAATAAACAAATTAATCCGCAAAATCAGCTGAATCCTTAGTCCTTCTCATACAACAGTACGGCTGTATAGTGAAGAGGACTCCTTCTCCCGTACACGTCACAGCGCCCTCTTCCTCAATGCATGACCGAAGCCGGAAGTCTGTCATTTTCGTAGCGCGGGATTCAAAAAATTGAATAAATATATCGATCGCTTCCTCACCATTTCCATTTCATTCAGGAGCATAAAATACAGCGTGTATTATTAAATAAACATGCTTTTTCCTGTCACAGGCACTTTATTAATTCAT